>NW_028256700.1:1285000-1885000 GCF_048593485.1 Apis florea
GTCTGGAACGAATCAGGCGTAACGTATATCTGCAATTTGTTCGAGCTGTTGCTTCTTCTCACGTAACTAATCCCGGCTTACTCGGGATAAGATAAGACCATGACCTTCCAAAACGTTTTAAGTAAACGATTAAGAAGCTTTTTTTTTTTTTATAATACTTATAATTGAATGAGAAAGATAAGAAGATCGAGAATATATATGTATATATACGTGTATATATATATATATATATATATATATATATATATTATAAATAAATTGCAAATAGCGGTAATAAAAATCCAATTTAGAGAATGTAGTAAAAACAGTATAATTATTGGCCGATTGACACGCACGAGCCGCGTCCCGTGCGAGAGATATTATATCAATAATCTTACCTTCAAAACTCCCGAACCCGCGATTGCACCACAACACTGACAAACAATGTAGCACACCGTCTTTAGAAAGCTGCAGTTTCCGCTCACTAAAAGGCCCACCGATACAGCTGGATTCACGTGACATCCCGAGACCGGACCCAACACCTTAAAATACGAAAATAATAATAACAACAACAATATAAATCTTAATCTTGCGACAAAGACATATCAAAATTCTGCGGCCACGTTTCACAAATATTTTCTCGCGAAATGCAAATCTCTCTCAAATTTGCCTCGATCGTGTTCTAGAAACACAGGTTACGTATAACACGCGCGTTACGTATCAAAAAAAGATAATAACTGGTACACTGTGGTGTCACAAGATACTTTGTTTGTCGTCCGTGTTTGTAACCGCTTTTGCGAGAAACTTCTCTAATTCTAATTTCGAATTTCGCAATTTGCGGCCGGTCAGAACACGATAAAAAAAAAAAAGAAAAAGGATCTCGAAAACTTATCTCGCGTCACGGAACGATTTCCTAACGATTGTAACGTGTATGTGCAATAATGGCGAAATCCGAGGGATCTTATCGTTAGATCCACGGCTACTGTTTGGTACAAAATTCGAAGCTCGTGTCGTCTCTCCTCCGTGTTCCGTTTCTCACAAAAGGCGGCGAACAACGGCCCATTTCGTTTCGAGCCCTTGAAACACGCGCGACGTTGCGACTCTTGGATATCTTGCATGGCAACAGTCGCCCTTAATTCGCGTTGCGATACTTGGCCAGGCAATAAATGTGCGTGCGTGCATGTGCTCTTTTGTAGGTAAGTATAAACGACGAACGAGTTTTGAGAAAGATTGACGCAACGCGATTGATTTGTACGTCTTTTTTTCTCTCTCTCTCTTTTTCAGAGCAAAACGTGCATGCACCATCTCTTCTCCTCTTTCGCGCGTGAATTTTTCTTTATCGTAAACTCGACCGATACAAATGGTTGGTACTATTCGTTTCGTAAATATGGGGGAAAAAAATTCCTAGACGCGTATTTGCGTATCGAATAATATTTGGATCGGATGAGTGGGTAAATATGCGTGTTATTCGAACGAGTAAATATTAAAATATGCGTGTTACGAGGATTAGGTGGGAGAGCAAATACGTCGCAGACTCTTCGGCGTCGCTCGACCCGCCGGAAATATTTGTAATAGTATCGTGGCAGAAACCAGTTGGAAGAAGTTGGGATTCCAAGCGAAACGAAGAACTCGTAAAAAAAAAAAGACACTCGCTGGAGAGCAGATTAAGAAAGAAAAGAAACAATCTAGATTTTATCGCCCGATATTAAAATCGAAAGTTTTCTGAATACATCCATCAATTTTTAATTGAAACACGTGATACACTTACTTATATATATATATATATATAAATTTTTATATAGAGTTCAACGATCTCGAACTTGCAAATCTGTGAACGAAATTTCATATGATTCAGAGTAAAAGCGAACGTGTTAAGAAAAATCCACGAATGAATGCAAATCATAGAAAGGAAAAAGGGACACGAATCTTGGAATCGAGAGAGGAACGAATGGCGAAAATTTAGAGGAAAGAGAGGGAAGTGTAAATGGTAAAGTCTAGATGGCGAGTCGGTTTGTGGCCAGGTTGCGGCCCAGTTCTCATGCACGTCGACAAGGTCTCGGTTAGCCCCAGGCGATCGAGATACACATGCGCCGACCAGTTACGCCGCGAGATTACGCAACTCATCTTTTCCCCCTCTCCTCCTCCTCTTTTTCTTCTTCCTTCGTGTCTTCTTCTCGATCATTCTCGTTTCTCGAGAGTGTCGCAGCCACGTTCGCCAGGATAAATTTTGACCACGGAGATCAAACGGCGTGATGTCGACTATATATAATTGATTTTATTAATTACAAGATGGAGTACAGGTGGCTCTCTCGAAACACAGGAGGCAATTATCGGTTTGGGGAGGAAGGGTTTCTCGCTTTAAAAGGTTTTGCGTTCCGACGCGCGCTTTTGCGAAAATTAATTCGAGTTTATCTCTTTCTTTCTTCCTTCCTTTTTTCTTTTTTCTCTCCTCCCGGGGAAGGAGGCCTTGTGCCGAATGAAGGAAATCCTACCTCCCCTTCCATTTTAATTAATACCACCGCTATTTGGCGAACGCAACCGATATTACACGCACGCGTGAACCCGCAAAGGGGAAAGTCAAGTTGCTTCAACTTTTCATCCGATTACCGGCCGGCCTCCGTCCTTCGTCCGCGCAACACTTGTTCCAAGAACGAGCGATAAACGAGCGGGTCGTGCACTTTTATTCGGCAGCCTCGATCAAATTTTTCGTATCCCCTCCTCTCTACCGTATTCGCTTACCTCACCGCGTAATCTTGAATTATTAATCAAGAGGGCGACTAGCCTATTTGGTGGTAGATGTTTGCACGTGTCGGGCTAAAAATCGTAAATTTTATTTTTCATTGTTTTTCCTCTTTTTTTTTTTTTTTTTTTCTTACGCGCTGTAATTCATTCAAGGATTCAAGGCGAGATTTAAAACGTTCCCTCGGATTAGAGTCTCTAGGATCTCCCTCGGGCTCCCCCGTGACCCACAGCCCCGGGATACCTTCTTCGCGGTCTCTACCCACATCCGCTCTCGTTCTCTTCAACGAATCGCGTAAAGATGCTGAGTTTAATCCCGAAAAATTCGATCGATCGATAATAATGGGTTTAATAAAATCTGCAAATTTGCACGTGCGAAGGTAATTCGATTTGGAAATTTTCTTTCCACGATTAAATGCATAATTCGAATTTTAGTAAAATAGAAACAGAAAATTTCGATTAAAAATTTCGAACAAAGTTACTTTGAATAATTAACTTATTAAAATCGAATAACATTTATAATTGTTATAGTTGATTTTCGTGTAGTCTCGTTTGGAAATGCAGTTATTTGCGATTGTTTTTGAACGATAAATTATCAAAGTAACTTCAATTATTGAACTTTGTCGATCGCCGGGACATTGATCTTTCGTTGCATAACGCAGGTCGACAAAGAGGGAACTGTCTCTCTCTCTCTCTCTCTGTCTCATACAAGCCTTCGAAAAGAGGCCCAACCAGACGACTCTAATATTTGCCAACAAGGAATCTTTTCGATCGTTTTCCAAGCTACTCTAACGTTGCACTCTGTGCCACTTTCGAAATCGTCCAGGGATCGAGGAATCGAGGAAGAGGAAGTTGCAAAATTCAGGAAGATGCAACGATCGTTAAAATTATCCCTCCTCGAGATTTTTTTATTAAGTTTCTATTACGTTTCGCTGGAAGTGAAAAATCGAAGCTTGGCCAACTTTCTCGTCCAATAACGAAAGAACAAAAGTTATTAATTCTATCTAGTTGGTTGTTCACACAATTTGTTCATCTTCATCGTTAAGAAACGATCTTGAAAAGGATTATCGGTTGGACAAAAGGCGTCTAAAATATGACGAATGATGCACGATTGAGCAAGCCAAGAATTATCCTTTATCCGTTCCTTGTGTTCTCTGTAATCCCTCTTTCTTCTCGACAGCGAAGAAACGTTTATTTTTTGACGAATAAATATCTTATTTTTATGCGTTTAAACAAGCAAAAGTGAAAATACGGCCGATTGGATTTAGAATAAATTTCAGATTGGTTCGTAAAAATGAATCGAGAATCCATCCATTAGTCAGAAAGGGTAAGCGCTCTTGTTGCATACATATTGTTATGGAAAATTAATTTTAAAAAAATCGAATTGAAAATGTTAAACTTTTGTAAAACACGAAACAATTTTCAAGTTTTCTGATGAAAACATCTTCTTGCATGCATATTGTAATTGATAAATAAACAATTAATAAATCGAGAGGTTGATCACTTGATACTTCTCTGTGATACTCACTTTTATCACTATCAATTAAAAGTGTCAAGTGGTTTTTGTTTTAACTAATTACATAAAAAAAAAAAAAAAAAAAAGAAAAACTCGATGTTATTCATTTCTCTTTTCACCCATTGCGATTATGCAATGTCTTCCTCCACGACGACGATTCGTCTCGTGAGAAATGACACGTAACGCGGGGTGGCACAAACGTATGATTTGCATTCAAATTATCAACTTTGACTTTTGCCGCCCCTTCCTCCTCCTCCTCCTTCCTTTCTTTCCGCGTCTTCCTTTATTACAGCGTAATACACGGCTAAAACAAAAGGAACGAAACAACAGCATCGCATACGTTCAAAATTGTTTATTCAAATTTATACGATCCGTAATATACGCGCAACAATTGGGCAACAATTTTCCTCTCTCTACTTTCGTCTCTTTCCACTCGTGACTCACCAATTTCACCACTTTGTCCCATCCCAACGTGAGAATTGCGATTTTCCCTTCCCGATTCTCATCGCAATTGCCGAGATCACAAACGGAACTTGACTTTTGAATAAGAATAAGATAAATAATTAGAAAAAGTAATTATTAAATTATAAATTAAACATAATCGAATTTAATTTGAAGAAACGAGGGGAACGAAGCGTAGGGTTAATAAATAAACAAAAGAATCGAGATATATATATATATAATTAAATTATCATTAAATTTAATTGGAAGAAACGAGAGGAAGCATAAGGCATTAATAAATGCCTTAAATCTGCAACGAGAGGCAGAGCAAAGAATATCGAAAGAGAGACAAGAGTCACATTAGTCGATCGGAGGCGAGTCTCTCGAGTAGGTTGTCGGAGCCTTCGGGGCAGAATTGCACCATCCGGTGAGTTAGACCCCCTTGGGCGAATCACCGGCCTTATTTACCCTTCTACCGACTCGTGTTGCCGCCGGCCCTCTTGGATCGAGCAACGCGTGTGTCACGTGTCGAAACGGGATACACGCGTATGCATATAACGTAACGAATGCGCATAAAAGGCGTTGCACGCGCGCGATATTAATTAATCCTCGCGAAAGAATTTTATATTGTATCCTTCGAAACATTTTTTTTCTCTCCCTTTCTAAAAAGAAAGCTCGATTATTAGAGCCGAAGCAGGGCTCGGCCATCGATTTGATCGATGCTTGGATCAGGATGATTAATGAACAGTGTAAAAACTTACTGTATAAATTATATAATTATTGTGATAATCGAACTCGCAGAAATCGGATTCAACATAATTTAACTCTCGTCCATTTGCAAGAGATAAGCCATTTTTCTTTTATATGTACGAAAAATATACGAAACGATCAGAAAGAGAGAAAGAGAGAGAGTTATTTTTCATGAAAGAGCGAGAAGAGCGTGGGAACCCTTAAAGCGTTCGATTAATTACTGCATCTTCTATTACTGACTGTGCCCGTTCACTTCTCTATTTACTCGCTAACGTCGCAAAAGTAAACGCAGACAGAGCAAATACTAACCACCGACTGGTGGCCTGCGCCTGAACTAAAGATGGATCGAGCCGAGGAACGCTTCCAAGTATCCGTTAGGCCGATCGTTGTTCCGACGTTGCACGACGTGAAAGGCGAAAGATAAAGAAGAAGAGAGCGAATTAGTAATTGGTTCGCCAGTGAGTGACTCGTTAGCTTCTGCCCCGGTTACAAAAGTGGAAAGAAACTCCTTAAAAATGGGAAAGATTCCTTTTATCGATCGTGTATATATATATATATATACATATATGCATTTTTCTTGGCAAATAATTTCGCGAGATAAACTCGTTACGTATTTATTCTCGAGGAAAAAAGTTAATTTTAAAATTACGACAAAATCTTTTCCAATTATATTTCTCTCGTATCAAAGTGAATTTGTTCGAGTCGAATTTATCATTAAGAAGCGAAAGAAATATTTAGAACGCTCTCGGCAAACGAATTGGCAGAATAAACTTGTACATATTCGTTCGATCGATAGCTACCTAAATTTATCATTCTCTTCGAAACATTCGATCGTTATAGTCTCGATTATTATGCAACGATTATGGGCTCACGGTTAACCGTTCTATTTTAAATTTCTCGTAACAGACAGAGTAGCTGGATGTCAGTCATTGAGAGAGTATGCTCGATCCTCGTTGAATGATTCTTTTTTTCCAAATGTCAATGAATGCGGAGTAAATGTACGACCTCCGTGTCGTTGGACGCTCGTTTCGTGCCTTCCGGCATAAGAGGAAAGAGAGCGAGAGAGAAAGAGAGAGATAGAGATAGATAGATAGAAAGAGAGAGGCAGTCTACGTGAAACGTTTCAGAAAGGAAGACGGGAGATTTCGCGGGTCCGCCACGCTTCCCACGTGTTCGATCCTACGAAGCCTACGCCTAGTCGGCCGATCGTGTTAACACTCGAATTCGATTTTTTTCTCGTTTTACTTTCAATGTTGCTTGAACACTGAACACAAGTGGATGGACTCAGGTTTTTCGATCCCTCCTCCTCGTATAATTAACGAAAGGATAATAGACGCGTGAAATTTGAATCGTGGAATTGTTGATGGTTGTCGGCCGAGGCGAGATATTGAAACGAAAGTTGCGTAACATTGGCATTGAGCGGTGAGGAGGAAAATAATGTTCCAAAAGAGAAAATAGGTCGCGTTCAGAAAAGATTTACTTCGTTTAATGGCATATATACGTTGCGATAAAATGTTGCGCGCTCGCTTCATCGGTACTTCACACTTTAATATCTCTACTGTGCTCTGCTGCAACTGTTGCGCGTTCCTCCCCTCCTCCTCCTCCTCTCTCTCTCCCTTCCCCTCGACTGGAGATAATAAATGGCCAAGTAATGTAACTGCGTAGACACTTTTGCATTGTTACACGTACGATATTTGATAGGACGAAATAAATAAAAAAAAGCCTAGTTTTCGAATCTTTCGATCATATTCTCACGTTAATTTGTAACGAATCGAAATCAAATTTCTCGCCTTCGATTTAATCGCTTCGTTTGATTTTCAAAAATTTTTAAACAAAATTCGATAGATCGTTCCTGAAAGATCGGTTAAAGATATATGTATAAATTCGGTTTCGGGGCAAAACGAAAAGAACGTAAATCGATCGTAAAACTCGAATAAAAAAAAAAAATCTCCGCTTTCGATTTCAACGATGAATAATTCGCGCGTGCGGGCTTATCGGATCCGACGAATTAATTCTCAATTTGCTAATCGAGCGAAAGAAAAAGAAAGAAGTCGAATTCGAGCGACGAACGATAGCGAGAGCGATGGAAACGATCCGAACTTCGCACGAAACCTCGCATGAGGCATTGACGGTTTTGGTGGCGGTGAATGGAATCCCCTCCCCCTTTCTTTCTCCGTTCCCCTCTTATGTTCGTGATTCTTATGGGACGAGTCGAGAACACGATTACTTTTGTCCATTCAATGAAATCAGATAAACGCGAGGTGGCGAACCATTTATCACGCGAGTAACACTCCCGCAGGAAGGAAAACTCCTCGAGAGAGAAAGAGAGCGCGTAGGCCGGCGAAATTTCGGCAAACTCATTATTCATCCTATGCCTTTGATCGTTTCGAATCAACACGATATTAAAATATTTTACGAAATTGTTTTTAAAAATTTTGGAAAATTTTTTCTTTTTCGACAAGTTTTAGGATATATAGTTTATACAATGCCTGGAAATTATTCGTCAAATTTTCGACTTTTTCTTACCCGTTTTAATTGTCATTTGGGGAAGGGGAGGGGGGGTTAAAAATTTGTTTTTTCATAAAATCGCATATCCGCTTAAGCCTTAAGACTCGTATGTCGAGTGTGGCTCGACATCATGCATTGTAATTTTTAAAGTAATTTAAAACGTTTAAATCTAATTTTTTTTTTTCCCAATACTTTGTAAGAAAGACTGAATTTGTTATATTTTTACACGATTAAAAAATTGCTGCTAGCATATAAAAAAAAAAAATAAAAAAGAATTAAGAAGTGCAAAGAGTTAAATTATCGATATTAACTTGGAGATTAATTTTTCGTTTTGGATAAAATTATCGAGCCATGGCTCTCGAAATATTCTCGAGAAATTCGAAATTCGAGAAAAAGAAATATCGTTACGCTTGGAGGCGTGATAATAGATTGAAAATAAAAATTAAGGGCTGCAAATGGTTAAATCGATTAACTTGGAGATTAATTTTTCGTTTTGGATAAAATTATCGAGCCATGGCTCTCGAAATATTCTCGAGAAATTCGAAATTCGAGAAAAAGAAATATCGTTACGCTTGACAATTTGTGATTAATTTGACGATGATTATTATCGTTGCAAAAGCAGAAGCGTGAACGGTGTGATACGAAACACGTGACTTACGTGAGCTAAGCTGGCGACCGCGAGGCCAAACGTGAACGCTATGTGTACCACCGTTGGAGGATTGTTTGCGGTCCACGTGATGCAGGATGCACACCCGATCAGCACGAGAAGAAAGGTTCCCAGGGTTTCGGCCAACAGCATCACCAAAAACTCGACCTTCGTCACCTCTTCGAGGCCGACGAAATCTTTCGCGCCTGGACAGAACGAAGAAGAAGAAGAAAAAGAATGGAAATAACGTAGCGTATTATGTTGTCTCTCAATTGCAACATTTTGCTGGTAATTAAACGATACACGCGAAAAGGAGACGCGTTTCACTCCACGTCCATCCATTATTGAAACGTCAAAATTCGTGTGCATTCGCCGAACGTATGAATATATAAATATTCGTCATTGTCGGTGCCGACCATTGTTGTTGTTGTTTTCTTTTCTTTCTTTCTTTCTTTTCCTCGCGAAGAAACGTCTTGTTATATATATATATATATATACACGACCTGTTTGTCGGTGCGTCGATCATCGAAATACGGGGTATGAATTTTTAATACGTTGTACCAATGCTGGTGTTTGCCTTTCGTCTCTCTCTTCCTTTCTCCTTTGATTCTTTTTTTGGGGAAAAGAGGGAAGAGCAATAATTATGCAATCCACTAAGAGGATGGACGACGTGGGTGACGCGGATTTGCAAGTGTTCTACAAAAGCAAAGGAGAAAAGATGAAGAGGAGAAGAGGAGAGGTTCGTCTCGATAATGTCGAAATTCTATTTCTGATTATATTATATTACATCGTGGTGACACGATCATTACGTAACGTATATATAGAAAATAATATACAAAAATCTTATATACATTATAATAAGTTAACTTGTTTTTAACTCGAAATTTATGCAAAATGCGACATCGATAAATACGACGATTAGCGCACGATCATGGTGATAACGCGAATAACAACGAACGTGTAATCTTACATATTTATAAAAATTATTAAAAAAAAAAAAAAAAAGGAAAGGAAGAAATGTCAAAAATCGTATTACGTGACATGATCGAAATGATACGTAAACAAGCAAAGTCAACCAATTGAATCTAAAACACAACTATACATTTTTCTTTTTCACAAGATGGAAAAGGAGAGTAGCTTGGAGAGACCACGTACCTTTCCAACCCTTGCCCATCCTCCTCTCGATATACCAACCCTCGCCTCTCCTCAACAAGCACAAGTTTTCGCGGCAACAAAAATCCTCGGATCTCTCTCTCTGTCTCTCATCTGAAGTCCATCTCCCAATGGTGTCGATCACAAACAATCCTCCCCCCTCCCTTTTTTTTTTGCACAAAGGATTTCGAAAGGCGAGAAGACAATGGGCCTTTACGACTTATCGCCCAGCTTCTATCGCTGCGTAACTGGGACCGAACACCAGTGTTTCGAAAAGGAAAAGTGATCGAAAAGATCGTGTAAGAGGAGGAGAAGAGGAGGAGGAGGAGGAAGATGAAAGAAGAGAATGTGGTGCACACGAACTCGCGATGCTCCACGATACACCACGTGGAGTCTCTCTCTGGGCTATTGAGTCTGTGGAGCGCGAGTTTCGCCTTCATATATCGCTGTTCTCCATCCTGCTCTCCTCCCTCTTCCCCTCCTCGATCGACACGCGGATCCCCCCTTCCCTGCTCGTCGCGCAGCCCCACCAAAAACTCATTCAAAACGTGTCGAGGATTCCTGAGGATCCACGAGAATTCTGGATTCTTCTTCTTCTTGAATCAATTGAATCGGTTTGATATTGCATTTGGAATCGATTCTCTTTTTCTCAACTTTTTCCCAACACCCTCCTTGGGATGGAATGGATCGTGGAATTCGATCGAATTTTTTTCCACTCGTCCATGGATCGGCAATGATTATCGGAACAAATAAAAAAGAAATCCACGATCTCGATAACGTGCACGGTGATAGGTTGAAGAATGGAAAACAAGATTATCGATAGGAAATCGAGCGTTTAATGATAATTGTTCGTTGCTACCAACAGAAAGCAACGAAGGGTATTTATTCACGGTTGGCGTGTTGTTACGTGATACGTGATGCAGTATATACTTATTTTCTATGATTATATCAAAATTCTTTTCATTAATTGAAAATTATCACGATCTCTCTTTTGATCCAATCTCTTTTAAAAGAGATTTCCACTTGTGTTGCTCACTTCTTATCCGAATTTTAATTTAATTGGAACGAGTCGAGGGTATACGAGTTTTGCTTTTTCCAGAGTAGAATTAAAATAAATGATATGAAATATTCGTTTCCCGAAATCTTGAAATCTCGAACGATACGATCTCGAGGAGAAATTTTTTTTTCCTCTTGAATGAATAACCGCTTTGTAACATCATTTAAGTCACATTAGACTTAACTCTGTATCGTTAAATTCGTAATTTTTCACATTTTTTTTTTCTTTATTTTTTTTACGTATTCAATTTTTCACTGTTCACCAACAGTATTTATAACCGTTTAACAATTCCTCATAAACTCTAATTGTGCGCGACAAGTGTTCGTTATAAAACACATTGTTTCCTATATAATATTCCTTTTAATTCGTTTAAAAGGAGACGCGGTCGCGAAAAACCGGGAAAAACATTGAAAACGTTGAAAACATTGGCGGGAAGTTAATGTCGAACAACCGCATTACACATGCAAATCAGGCATCCTCGACGTGACGTTGCAATTGTTCCATAAGAACGTTCCATAGGAAATTCATACGAGATTCATGGAAAAAACACGATTTCTCACCGACCGTGAAAATATAAATTAGCAAGCACGTTTTGTTTTCTTTCTTTCTTTCTTTTTTTGTTCTTACGTCAATGCCAAGCGATCTGTCTCTCTTTTGATTAAAAAAAAAAAAAAAAAAAAAAAAAAAGATTTTCATTTCGAAAGATTTAATCTCGACGAGTTTCGATTTCTTTCTTCTTTTTTGAAATTGCGATCGAATCGTGTCTCAAAAATTTTTTGCTTCTTCTATCTCTCACTCGATCGTGTCTCTTACATAATCCAGTTTTAAACTAGACGAAAGAAAAGGCGATCGAGCAACGTTCACGCAGTTTCGCGAGTAACTGAGTGTTATCAGAATTATCGTTATAACATTCGTCATTGACTTTCAATTCAATCGTCCTATCGAAATTTCCATCCGTTAAAACACGAGATGCAAAAGGATTTCTTAGAATTTCGCAACATTAATTTTCCTTTAATTTTTATTAACGAAAAATTTCATCCATAGCGCACGAAAGATTAAAAAAAATATCGGCCAAATTCTTGCCAATAATGCGAGATCCCATCACGTGTGTTTGTTCCGCTGACATCATCGGGTGGAAAACAAGGTGATATCAAGGTAATTACGACATCACGGGTCAACAGTGTGTACGTAAATACGTGTCTAACGAAACGGTATACGTTTTCGTTTCCCACTTTTATCAATGGTTATCTACGCGACCGAGCGTTGTTCCACGCGAGATAAATAATTATGTTGGCCGAATTCTTTCTCAGATTGCAAAAGTGTACCTCATCGCATCGTTACACGTCCCTCGATAGTAATTAAACGATATTAATTGGGTCACTTGCGTAGCGTCTCCTGTAAATAGATCCTTCGCGCACCTGCTGCTTCGTTTACATTATTCGATGCCACCAACTTATTCCACGCTAATTCTTTTTTTGATTCATCTTGCCACGCAAGATTTATCTCGTTGCGGTGTATTAATGTAGAAACGTTTTCTTTAATAGTTTAGGAAAATGCAAATTTTCGAGTCGTCGATCTAATTAGGATCGACGGTAGCGTGTATGAAAGCGCAGAAAGGTAGAAAAATATTTAGGTTTTTCGGGCGGTTATTTTAATTAAGTACCTTTAATTGGACTCGTGTACCGTCGGCCTCTGTTAACTATCAGCAGCTAGAACACCTGTGCCTATCTGTCCGCTCGTAGGATCCGTTGGTAACGTAGGTAAGTGAACATGAATGGGCAAGAAAAAGATCTCTCGATATATCTCTGCAGAGTGATCCAAAAGTGTAATAAAATGTATACGATTCGTTCGAGAACACGCGAGCGACAAAACTGTTGGAAAACAGTAACTTAACACGATATAACAATTGAAATTATTATTAATCTTTTTAACGTCGCAAGATAAGTTCGCTATTTAATTGTACGAAATGTCGTACATTTAACATATTACGCTTTCATTCCTGAACCGCGCCTACATCATTATTAATTCGTGGCAACGAAGCATAAGCATAAAATGTCAAAACGTATACGAGAGATACGAGAAACGATTCTCGTTCGTCAGATGTTATCACGCGGCAAGAGAAGAAAGAGCATCGAGCGAGGCATAGCTCGAGCAAAATAACGAATCATGCAAACTAATCATTGAGAATTTGGCCGAGACCGAGCAAGTGATTTCAAAAGTGAGGAGATCTCGTAAAATAGACCGGATCTATTCACGGAGGAAGTCCGTTAAATGTCAAATTTCACGACCCTTGAGCGAACAATGAGCAAACGTGACCCGCGGCGTATTTCGTAAACTCGATGCCCCAGAAAGTAAAAAGGGCCTCGGGGCTGTACTTGTAAATTCGAAGAGCTCGTAGGGTACGAACAAAAACTCATACGGATTGTTTATTATTTGCATTATTAGTCCCCGTAAATCGATACAAAATCCGCGAGAGAAAGGGGCAACATGAAGTTAAATTTATTATAAGAATACTAATTGAATTTGTTCGGATAACAAAGTTCATTCATGTTCTGTATTTATAAATAAAGGAATTACTAGTGAAATTGTTGAACAGAAGAGAATATTACTGGTGTAATTTGAAAATGTAATGTACATTACGCAAAATGTGTAATTTATACATTAAATAATTGCTACATCAATCGATACCGCTGCACCGATGATGAATAAATAAGGTTTGGATAATTGATACTGTATTTTCTACAATTTTCTGAACCTTTTATGGTTAGATTTCATTACATGCAAGATGAGCGATCCCTATGAACGAAATATCATTAGAACGTCTACTAGAGAAATATAAATACGCTAGTGGTTTTACTCGTGAGAATTGGAAAACAAATTTTCTTTGTTATATTTCACTTAGTTTTACGTATAAGAAAGTATTAATCATTGATGTATTCCTCAAATGGATTTGAATTCCATCGTATCATTCTACTTATCGATTTCTTTTTCACATTAACGCACTTATTAACAAACTTATCGCTATGATTAACAATTAACATAACCTGATATATGTTTTTAATACGTTCGAATACGTTCTTTCTATTTATCCTAACCTAAATCTGAAAGATTCTGCACAAAAACTTGATATGATTTCAACCAAATGTTTGCATCTCTAAATTTCTGTCTAGCATTTCTCCAACAATTAACGTAATTTGATATATATTTTAATAGATTCTTCCTATTCAAACTTAACCTAAATCTAAAAGTTTCTGCACATATACATACATACCATTAATAGACTTTCCTTTTCATATCGAATAGAAAAATTACAAGATCACTATCACCTTTTTGTTATTTGGAAACAAATCACACGAATAAAAAGCAATACACTTATATAGCAAACGCAGTGGATAGAAATATTCGTAGGCACAACAATCGCACGCAAATGTATTTCATCATTCTATGCTTTCCGACTTTCCCTCTTTTTTGTACAAAGTGCAACATGTTCGATTGCGCGAGCATTCGATAACAGGTCGGAGAAAGAAATTAGTTTCGTTGAACTTGGAACGCAATGACAAAAGCAAGCTCGTAAGCACTATTTTACAGCCATCTTACTTTATGAACAGTATCTCGCGCGGTAATATCCGATAGTTTTCTATTTTACCAGCGAGGTGAACGTGAGCCCACGAAATTACCACAATTATATCGCGATCATTCTTTTGCTCGCCGCTTGTAAAAAGCACGTTCCCGCGAAAACTTTCCTTTTTCAACAACTCGTGGCTGGAAACTGGCTACTGGAAAATTAAACGCGCCGGTTCTCAAACATTAAGATCTTCCTACGAGATTTTATTAATTATTTGTATGGTAAAAGTTTTCGGCGTTAAGAGCAGGCGGTGAAAGTTCTTTTTGTTCTTAAACTTATTTTATTCGTGTTGTTCCCACGTGTGCTGATTAATAGGATACGCGGAGCAAAGAGAACTACTGTTTAGAAAAATGATCGTGAGAGCGTTGTATTATATTAATGTATAATATAATAAGTACTTTATTTTTTTATCCATGCAATAATTGAACCGTTTTTTTTTTTTGAAAGTGGTATAAGTCCATTTTTGGAAAAAATGAGTTAATGGTAGGTTTTAGTCAGATATTCTCTTTTTATATTTATAATCACACGGTCACGAAAATTAATAAATTAATTTAAAAAAAAAAGTTGAACTGTAAAATGTTATCGCAGGAATGTTTAATAAGTCCATTCGTAATAATGATGAAATTGAGAAATAAGATTGAAATATGAATAAATTTGTTATTATTAGTTATCGTAACGAAGTAATTTACTTTTCATACTTGTTTATTTATTTATAAATTCATTATGATATAACTGAAATTATTTTTTAATAAACTCGATTATTCGTTTGTACTTAATTATTTTTTACATTAAAAAATAATTAAGTACATTTCAGAAAAGCAAACTTCAATTAAAACAAATAAATTTAAAATTTTTTATATTTTTCATAATATGTTATATATTGAAAGTGGTATAAGTCCATTTGTAGCTAAAAAATCGTTTATTTTCTTTAACATTTTTATCAATCACCATTGCATAATAAAATTTAACAAGTTTATAGTTTTAAAAACGAGTTAATTAACGTTCGCCAATATTTTTTAAGTTGATTCAAACTCTTAAATTATCTCAATGTATGAACCACTTTCAAAAACAACGGCTCCAATTATTGTTCAATTAGGATACAATGAATACGACAGTCTATGACCTTGTTACACGCGTTTTTCCACGAACAAAAACTTTTACATTTTACCTTTCGATATAATATAATATCCAAATTAAATCAAGTATCCAAAAATAAAAAAAAAAAAAAAATAAGAGACAAAAAAATTAACAATTATTCTATTAATTAATTATTCATTCATTTCTCATCATACTCATACTTAAAAAACGCGTTACGTAAAAATCTTTTAATCTATTTCGATGAAATTCGTATTGTATTGCGAATTACATTGAGAACCCACAATTGCAATCGTTGCCTTGATCACAATTGCAACCGAAATTAGCGAGCGATTCTTAGGTAAAAAAAAAAAAAAGAAAAAAAAAGGAAGAAAAAAAAACAATCGTTACGCTTCTAAGAAGTTGAATAGGAAAACAAAGTGTTACGCGAATTTTCGCGTAGGTGCACTCCGTGAGAATTTGTTAAAAGAAGGAAAATTACTCGACGATACTATTCGTTGTTCGAGCCCGCGTACGATGAGCTAGTTGAACGAGCATACACGCCTGTTACGTGATGATAGTTTTAACGAGCTTCTCAGAATGACTCCATTAAACACATCCATTTGTTTCCTCGATACGCGAAGGGTCGAGACGAGATTCGTTTACCTTTCGAATTCGTTAAAAATCCGTCAACTTCAATTTTTTCTTTTTCCTTTTTTTGTTTAACTCGAAAAGATTTATTATAACGATTAAAAAAGAAGAACACGTATATGGGACACGTCATGTCATCGACTTGCGCAAACGTTACTTACGCGCGGGGTTAATTAAAAGGAGTTAGTTAAAAAAAAAAAAAAAAAAAAAAAAAAGACCGAATATCATCGACGAGTTTTCTTCACGAGAGAATTCTTACGAATCCGCCCGAGACGAGAAATCTATCAATTATCCTTCTACGTATATATTTCGCGGTTCAATGATTTTATCGATGGCGAAAATCGTTAAGAACGGCGGCAGGACTGTATTGTATCGAGGGTGAAACCGCACGAGTGAGCAAAGCACGAGACCATGAAATCTCTGTTACGCTTTATTCGCGTATTGCGGTCCACCACGTTTGCGGGACGTCATCGTTAAAATATTCTTTAAACTTCTGGACGTAATCGAAACCTGAAATTAAATATCCCCGACGCCGCAAAAGGCTGCAAAACGCAACGCTCTTTACGCTCGGGGCAATTTTCTCGAGCGGAAATTATGAATGTCAGTGCATAGAAAGGCTTGTATATAATGGAATGCATACGTCGAGGAGAGAGAGAGAGAGAGATGATGGTGATGTCATAATCGAAACGAAAACACGGAGTGGAAATATATTTCATTTTCTGGTAAACGTAAGATAAATATCGTAATTTGTAATTTTAAGTGTCAAAGAGATGTGGCAAGGTACATCGAAATGTATCATTACGGTGATAAACGATGGTAGAAAATGTCACTATTTCAGAAAGAGATCGTCGACAAATTGTGGTTAAGTGTCCCCTTAACGTTACATTGTTCCAGAGTGTCGATAAATATGCGTGATCGATGTTGCAAACTTGTGTAATAAAATTTAGTTATCGAAGCGAAGAAAAAGGAGAAAAGTCTTATATCACGACGACGAATTATATATCGAATAACTATCCGCATGTATCTCGTTACGAGTTTCTTTTTATTTCGTTCGTAAAAATATCAATGTCGGTGGGTAAAAATATCAATATCGATGGGTAAAAATATTTCTACGACGAGGTCATTACATTGTGTAATAGATAATCATGCGATGATCTTGCTGCGCGTTACAATGTTTATTATCAATGACTCGATCTATCGAGAAATTCTCCTCTCCGCGTTTCTTGATTAATCGATTAATAAATTAAGTGTATTGACGATGTAATCATCCATGTCTGTTCTTTGTTACGTGTAGGAAATTAAATGGAAATTAAATTCTTCTAAGAAGATCGTTAACAGTTCGCGACGTTTGATCGAGAAAAAGGATTTGCATGAATTTATTTTATTATCTTAAATTTGCTATAAATTTTGAAACGTTCAATTGATTGATAATAAAGTATAGCCGAACGTACATTGGCTTGTTGCGCTAAACGCTGATTGATCCTCGTCAAAGATATTTTTATCCTCGTTGTAATTAAACCTAATTACGAAGGATGATTTTATTGGTTGAACTTTTTTTTATAATTCACGTTGCGTCGGATCGAGTAATGTGTAAATCTTTATACTTTTAAATTTTATTGAAAAACCATCTTATTTTTCCTCTGAATATTGTAAATATGGCTTAACGATTGCGCATGCTTGCGAAGGTTAAGGTTACGTATCGAAGTAGTAACAGGAAGGTTGCACATTATGTAAACTTATTCGTTGTGTACGTGTTGAGAAAATCGTGAGAACAATGCATTCCCCTGACAGAGAGCACCGATTAAACCGAGATTTGTCTCAATGAAATAAATAAACTAATTACGAATTATTACAAAATTACTACGCGTGTTTTCATTCTTATATAGGTTATGTGTTTTTTACCCGTGATCCTAAATCGAATGATTGTTTTAATTCGAAATGTATATTTTACGAAACGTTTCATCAGAAATATCTCGTTTCTGAAAAAGGTGCGATGACACGAATGATTAATTCAACTTGTATCTTTTTCTTTTTTTTTTTATCGAATATCGAAAGTCAACGTGATCACTCTCCTCGTTCCTTTTCTCTTCGCGAAACGCACGAATCGTATGATTCACAAAGTGGTTTCTTTTTTTGTATCACGCGTGTCGGATAACGAGACATCACGAAAAGTACGAAACATTGACGCGAATTCGCATCGTGTAATTACGCGATCCGGATTCATCCTGTGGAGCCGGTTTGCAGCACGTGCTAAGTTTAATCAATCCAGTTAGGCCGAGAACTGGTCGTTCAATCTTCGATATTCCCGAACAAAAATTACAGAAATTCACTTTTTTTTTTTTCGATCTTTGTATCTTTCGTCGATTTTAAATGATCTATTAGCCTGCAAAGAAAAAAAAAGGGGGGGGGGAAATGTTTCTTTTTATAGCAATCATGAGAGATACTCATTGGAAAATTCGATTAAACGCGTTATTTTTTTTCTTTTTTCCTTATTATCCATCTCTTGACATTACAGGCAAGACTGCACAATGTGCATCGGTATGCGATTCAATTTTCATTCGGTATGCATTCCAAGTTAGATGCGCGCAAAAGAAACTCATTGTCGTACTAACATAATTCGCATTCGTTTTACAATTTACGCATAGCAATATCCCCCTCCCTCCCTCCTCCCCCGTTTTATTAAGATACATGTGTATCTTGTGATTATTGCGTTTTCAATTATTCATCCTCCATTCGTTTTTTCTTTCTTTCAATTCTTCGATAATGTCAAGCAAGTTTGTTAATCTAATCTACGAGAGAGAGAGAGAGAGACCATTAACTTTTCCCTAGGGTTATTCGCGTTTCGCAATGCTTTTAAGCGTAATAACTTTGTACCAAGAAAATATTTATTTTTAATTGAATTAGGAAAAAAAATAAATTACACGTTGTCGCATTCGCGTGTCTCGAAAAGTTGAATTATTAAATGTGTAAACGCGTTTTTACGAATGAAAATAAATTTTCCAGTTTTAATACGTTTCACGATGAAAAAAAACACGCCACGTTTTTTCAACGAGATAGAATTCTGAACTCGTCTCGGTGGATTTGTTTAGTACACGTAACACGTACTAGCCTTCTGTACCTGAGGGATTCGCACGATCAGGCTCGCGTGCGACTTGCAATCAAAGTCAAGGTGAAATCTGGAAATTTCCAAACACCGCCGCTGAATCATGCCAGTGTACCAGATCTCCGTTACATAGAGATCGGAGAGATCGTCGTGTCGTGTCTCGAGAACATGACTTTCTACGACTATCATAGTTACATAGATTTATCGAAAAAGATCGAGTTTTTTTTCCCCCTATCCTATTTTATTTCCTTCGTGAATACGGTCCTTTTTTTTTTTTTTCTATTTTCCAACGAAACATTGTTTCTCGCTTGGAAAACGTTCAAATTATATCGCGATATTTGAAAGAAAATTTGAACTTTGTCTTTTATAATACACGTATATTGATACTGTACATTGTACGTTTGTCCACTGTCATGAATTAACACCTTATGTGCAAACAAAAGCGAGTCGCGATCTATCGAGAATCCTTACAATTAATTTAGAATTAACGTCTCGCTTGCTTCTCCGTCGATAAATTGAAAATCATTTTTACAGAGTGAAATTATCGAAGTGAACGATTCAAAGGTACTTTTTTAATTTTGATTAACAGGAGAAAGAAAAGTTTTCTTCTTCTTTTGAATTAAAATTCAAGCGTAAAGGATATATTTACAAGCGTATGCAACAATAATCGTGTTTATTATCGAGGAGGCCTCGTAAGCAAACGAACAAAAGATATTCACACGTGGCGAACATGGTGTTTTAATTATTTCTCGGTATGAATTATATCGAGATATATTGAACAATGTGGAAAATTTTTGCCAACCATTTATTCGTACGTAAGAGGACACGATGTATCAGCAAATTTCACAATAATTGCATAATCACTTCTCTCGAAGGATTCGTCTAAACATACGTACGTATGTATATACGTATAAATTAATTACGTGTCGAATAAACAGATTATGAATCACACTTCTTCTTCTTTTTTTTTTTTTTTTTTTCACTGGAATCACAATGCATATTCAACCGATTTTACCGATATTCACGTTTGGTAAATTTCCAACCTCTTTACTTTATGTGAAAATGTCACGCACCGATATAGTAATAATTTATATTCCTTTAGAATGAATGGTCTCTTAATTATCATACTGTGTGTGATTTAGGAATCGTTTCTCAAAACATTATAATTATTTCCCGCGTTAAGTTATTTCACAAATATATTTATCAATGCTTCCAAAACCAAGCTTCTAGACTGTTGTTGATCTTGAAATTGATATGTCTCGAAATTGTGCGAATGTTACATTAACGCCACCTTCATCATCAGCTTTGTCTACAATATCGATAAGAACATTTTCTGTCCAGGATATAAAAGAATATAGAGAGATTGTTTCTTCTCAACAATCATCATTTAACAATGACTTAAAATTTTTAATATTCATCGTAAATATTCAAAATAAAAATTCCAAAGCTCATTCTCTTTATCCAAAATCTCGTTAATACTTTCGATCTAATTTTTTCACGTACGAAAATTATTCTCTCTTTCACTTATAATTACAATTATAATTAATACAGAACAAACTGAAAAATTATAATCACAGAAACGGATCCAATCTAGATTATCGTCTAATGTATCTCTAATATAAATTGGTGTGTGTGTGTGTGTGTGTGTGTCTACATAAGAATACCTCTTATATAATATTTCTCGTCAAAAATCATGATTCAACGATGGCTAAAATTTTTAACACTCATTCGGTGATCGAAAAGACGTTTATAAATAATTCAAAAAATAAAAATTCTCTTCCTAATTTTTCCACACACGTGACAGCAACTCTCACTCTTTCTTTCAATCGTATCCCACGTATATATATATATACACGTTTTAAATTGCAAAATCGTTCAAATTCCTGTCACGGAGAAGCAAGCAAATGATACAACAATATGGAAAAATATGGTGACGTGTACAACTGGAATGACTCAAAAATTACAATGTGTTACCATAGAAACGGATTTAGAATCAGGATTTTGCTCACGATTAAATCTATCCTGAACGTCCTCGTCATCCTTTACGCTCGCTGATGCGTGACGTTGCGACCTCTCCGTTTCACCGACTCCTTCCGGAAAAACGGTCGAGACATTCATAATACCGGTCGATTTGTAAAACTGAAAACAAAAGCAGCACGGAACCGTGATTCTCAATTAATCAATTGTAACATCGTCGTATTCGTTTCGAAACTTTTCGACTCGAATCCACTCGGAATGCGGTTGGATGGATTCCTCTTCGTTCTTTCGCGAATTAAATTAAAAATTAATTTGAACTCTTCGTTCGCTTTTACGTACGTACGTTCATCATATTATTCCTCGTTGCACGCGCACAATTAATAAATAAATTATCGACGGAGGGACGGACACGTTCACGCGTCTGTCGCCCGATCATCTTTGCCCGGATCTTTGTTTCCGGATCTTATTAGCGACGTTGCCAATAATTCCACGCTTAAATTCTATTAGCACGCTGGTTGATAACATTGGTTAGCGTTACTTTCCTATATAGAGGGAGCAATATTTGTCAAAGGACGCTTGTTGGCGTTGGTTTAAAAATAGTATGGGCAAAGCACGAGTGCTGGGGTGGAAAACAAGGCGGATAAAATCGATCTCTGCTTATTAAAATTTCTAATCAGGAAATCGATCCTATTCTTTCACGAAGCAAGGATAAACAATAAATAATTTTTATTATCACTGGTCTCGTTTGAACTCGTTCGATACTCGTTCTATAAATAATGTAAAAACAGTTTTATCAACTCTGGAAACTATCCAACCTCCTCTCTAGAAACTTCTCAAGTGTACGTATTTTTATTACGAGATCTTCCTTTTATTCGAGACGCTCCCCCGTTCGACAAGTTGTATCCACCAAGTTTTCCAAGTTTACAAAAATTATTTCTTCGAGTCAGTAAAAAAAAAAAAGCCTTCATCCTTGGTTTCGAAAGAGCGGACACGCGAGGTGGATCACTCACAGGATTTCGCGGCGAACGCTTGGGCTGGATGCTCAAGAACTCGTGCCAGAGACGCAGATAGGAAGGCCGATTGCTTACTGAACGTTGCATCCCCCTGCCGACTCGTAACACACCTCCGATTCCCTTAACCCTCGGCCGACCATAAACCCCCGCCGCTGCGCACTTCCACGAAACACGAAGATCGAGCGAAATTCTATGGGGAGGATAGGACGTGATACTTGAAACGAGTCCGCGCCTCGACTACCACCCCTGTGCGAGATGTGTAGCGTGACCGAGATCTCGATCTCGCCCTTGAAAACGCCAACAATTGCGTGACGCAGAGATGGTCAGTGAAGAACAGAAAACGCGATCAATTCCCTCTGCTCTTCCTCTGTATTACACGAATCCACGTGCAATTGCGAGTGGAACCCGCTTTTGTCGTCTCTTCATAAACGAAAAAAGAAAAAAAAAAAAAAGACGAGTCGCTCGATTTATTACGAAAGTTTCTCTAATGAGATGGACGCCATGTTAAGATAACACCGCTTTGTTCCTGCTCGATCGGTAATATATACATGTATGTATCTTTGATTATATTCAAGACTAATTATTATACATACTGCCAGACTAATTCCAACCTCGGTGGTGATAAGAGTTTGAAGGTCGGATTATCTAGTCTTGGACTTCTCCGGACTTCCGGTCATCGTCTGCAACGTGGTAGATCTTACCGGCCGATACCCGTATTTGCATGTTCGTCGAAAACGTTCGTCTCTTTCGCAAAACGGCGTGGGACGCCGTTTCGATTTCGAAAGAGGAGAGAAAAACGAGTGAAAAAAGAAAGAACGTGTGTTATATTCGTTCGACGCGAATCAATTGTTGCAACATTTTTTCCTATGCCCTATATCGTATCTAAGCCGTTAACTGATATTACAACGCGATGGCGAGCTCGCGTGCAGATAAAACCGCGACAATTAGCATACGTGAGGTCAGTCGATGGATTATCGGACGGGAAGGAGGCGCGATGGGACGTCACACCTGCAGTGTCTTGGACGCCTCGTTGTGGCGGTATGCACCAAATGTCCGTTCCACGGATATAAAATATCTGGTAAATTTATTTAATTTATCTTATTTTATATAAGGCTTTTGCAGGTTTCGAAAACTGTTACATTTCTACGAGGTTGCTGTTTACGTGTCTTTTTCTCGTGGTCGAAATTTATTTATCTCGACTTTTTGGCGAATCTCGTTACATGGGTGTAAATAAGAGCGTGCAAGGTAAATTAGAAGCTCGATCAGAAATACGCATTTCCACGAGAGGTGTCTTGGAAGTGGTCGATAGATTTGTGAAAAAAATGTTTCGCCATTGAGATACGTATAAATATAGTACAATATAGATAATATATACAACGATACGTGCATACAGAGAGAGAAATTTGCATCACGCAAGTTATTTACAATGAGATATGTGAACGATCGCAGGTACGCTATGCATCCGGTTGATATTGACGTACACTCACTTTTACACGGTATTATTATTTCCTCTATCGCGATGTGCACGCGTGGGACAAAAGAGAGAGAGAGAGAGAGAGAGAGAGAGAGAGAGAGAGAGAGAGAAAGGAAGAAAAATGTTTTATGCCTCGTTCCACTACACGATGATATCTGCACACTTTGATCGGCGTAAATGTATTAACGAGATGATATAACCGGTGTTACTCTAATGACAACTTTACTTTTCACACAATTGCACCCGACGAGTAAATCACTCGATGTGTATGTGTGTATACGTGTATACTTCGCACTTTGCTCTAATTAAATTCCGCAAGAGACGTTCAACAACGTCCGTTTCTTTTCAAGGTGGAATCACCTTGGCCGAAGATTAATGAACCTGTGCCTACTTTTAAAGCAGTCAGCTTTGTCAAGGCCGGCACGAAATGTGTTCCATTCCGCGCGCCTCTAAATCGAGTGAGTCGAAAGGAGATCGGGGTGTGTTTAAGGCGAGGCGGCTGCTTTTCATTACATGCTTTCAGACTTTTTCGAGAGATGTCGTCTGTGACGTACAACAGGCAACGAATTACACGCCTCTTCCAATCCCTTATTGCAATAACCTTATCGATCTCTTTTCTTCTTCTTTTTCTTCTTCTTCCGTCGCAGTTCATAATTTTTCGAACTTGAAACTCGAATTCGTTTTTTTTCTACTCGACGGTTGTTCGTACGGTTCATCGACATGGAAGAACAGTTAGATCTGCTGTGAAGGGAGGGGGAGGAGGGGAGAAAGAACGAGTTTGTGAGGGGAAGATAATTGTTGTGAGCGCTCTATTATGCGCGTGTTAAGAGAGATGAAACGAGTCGTGTTATCATTCGTTCCTTGGAAAAACAAGACGATGAACCGGTTCACATTGTCGAAAGAACGGGGATAAAGATGGGACGAGTCGAGGAGAGTCGATCAAGCGCTCTAAGAAAATATAAAAGTGAACATTTTTTTTTTAGGTTAGATTTCGAGAATCAAATATGATATTGTCCTTATCCTTTCTCTTGTTTCCAGGCCAGAGATCTGCGAAATATCGAGTCGGCGGAGTTGTGAGTGTGCACTATCATCTTCGAACACCTTGAACTTTATCGTGGATCCGAAAACAAAAATCTAAGCAAGAAATTGCGTAGCATTTCGGAAAGGAAGAGCTCGTCTCCTTCGTTACGAGTGTCAAAAAGAGGGGGGAAAAAAAAATAACAACGATCAATTAGAATATATAAAGGAGATAATTATAAAAGAGAAAATTAATTTTGCATAAAATTGGATCAATTAAAATATATATATCCATAATAAATTCTTTTTATAGCAAAAACCACTCAAGTTTATTAACATATAACACTGCGAGTTAATCTCGTTAAGAAAGCTGATATATGGACGAATTAAATCATTCTCAAGAGAATCGGGCGGAGGCGTGCAGCCGTTTACGTTTAGAAATGCAAATTGACCGATTCGATCAATTTGTAACACTAAACGATTCATCCTCCGTACAATTATTTTTATATCTGATCACGATTAGAAGCGGGTTGCGTTCGCTGTTGCGAAACTGGGTAAGGATCGTGCGCTGCGAAACACGTGACAATTAAGTATTCTGAAGATTCTCGATGATTTCTTTGCTTTCTATGTGACGGTTGTGCAATGATATATATTCACGGTTGACATTGTTACGTGGCAACAGATACGGTTGGCTTGCACGCAAAAACCGTTAAATTTGTGTGACCGATCATTGTGCACGTCCGACTGAATGATGTTAAGAAAGAATGCTGAACAAATAAGGGGGTAAATGCAATGAGGCTTGTCAATCAGCCTCGTAACACGGTGGCATAAGATCGTTGCATACAAATAGCGCGGAAATGTTTCGTTTCGAGGAAGTTTGCTAAAAAAATCTACAAACTTCCCAAACACGTTTTTATTTAACAAAATATTAGGAGACAAGACATTTTTGCAAAAATAGTTATTCAAAATTTTTAATATAATTACATTAAGGAAATCTTTTATTTCACGAATTTTTTTATTTTAAAAGTTCGAAGGATCCAAGTTGAGGTTAAGAAAAGGAGACAAGATATTTTTACAAAAATAGTTATTCAAAATTTTTAATATAATTACATTAAGAAAATTTTTGAATCGAAACTCATAATTCTTTTGTTTCATGAATTTTTTTATTTTCGCTCGTAAAAATTCGAAGGATCGAATCAAAGTTGAGGTTAAGGAAAGGAGATAAGACATTTTTACAAAAATAGTTATTCAAAATTTTTAATATAATTACATTAAGAAAATCTTTGAGTCGAAATTCATAGTTTTTTTGTTTCGCGAATTTTTACGTTCCTTCGTAAAAATTCGAAGGGATTGAGATTAGATCGACAGAAAAATATTACGAAAAGATATTTTTATACAAACAATCTATCAAAATTTTTAATACAATTACACTAAGATATCTTTGAATCGAAACTCTTTAATTCTTTTGTTTCACGAATTTTTATGTTCCTTCGTAAAAATTCGAAGTTGAGGTTAGATCGAAAAAAAAAAAAAATATTACGAAAGGAGACGAGACATTTTTACAAAAACAGTTACTCAATTTTTTAATATAATTATATTAAAACATCTTTGAATCGAAACTCATAATTCTTTTATTTCAAGAATTTTTTATTTTCGCTCGTAAAAATTCGAAGGATCGAATCGAAGTTAAAGTTAAGTCGAAACAAAATGTTACGAAAGGAGACATTTTTACAGACACAGTCCATCAAAATTTTTAATGTAATTATATTAAGTCACCTTTGAATCGAAACTCGTAATTCCTTTATTTCAAGAATTTTTTATGTTCCTTCGTAAAAATTCGAAGGATCGAATCGAAGTTGAGGTTAGGCCGAAAAGTTCAACGAAATAACTGTGAATAATTAATAGATGCAACAATTTGCAGAGTGATTTCTATAAACGTCTTTCTTTTTACTCGATCATCCGAAGGAAAGAAATAATGAAGAATTAATTCAAAGGATTTCCCTTCAATGTGATCGAGAATAAGCAAGTAGGAACGTTCTGCATCGGCTGTTCTACGCGGAAGTCTCGGTGGCGACTTATGTTTCCGTTTTCTAACTGGAAAATATGAACCCACTCGTTCCGAGTATCGAAGACAATAGATACCGACAAAAGAACGAACATCGATTACTCGATCAGAAGAGTATATAGAAAGTAAAATTACTTATCATACCAACAATTTAATTTATGATTCGACGAATTTTAGAATTGTGTTAACTACTATTCGTATCGATATTACAACAAAACTTATACATTCCTTTTCCTCTCTAGATTCTTTCATAATTCGTGTATGTATGATACATTAATAGAAAAACTTGCTTTCAATTTCCTTGTTTCGTTAATCCACGAAGGACATCGTGGTTTTACTCTCGTTTAATTACATCTCGGATTGGTTGGCGAAAACGCAATGTTGGCGAATAAGAAGCCGAAAGAGATAAACGGCATTTTTTGCCGTAATAAACTAACATCATAAATATATTGGTATTAGTATTTTATCGTGGAACAAAAAAGATAATAAAAAGAAAACGTATCGAGTTTCTTTTTTATCTGTAACGCGCTCGCAATATACTTAAAAAATTATTTAATATTTAATCTTTACTGTAATAACAATTAACAATAATTGCAAATGATACGATAAAAAACGGGATGCGGACATAAACATGCGGTAGATGGATTATTATCGAATAAATATATCTCATTTAGTGTAGTAGACTGATCATCTTCTGTACATTGCAGCTACAATCAAGTAGAAATTATTAGATGATAAAAATTAATGGATAGACGCTATCACATGTATTTACATATACATAAAATTGCATCGAAGTTTCTTTAATAATTTTGAAATTATAATCATTTATCTATACGGATTAAAATTTAACGATCTCAAAGAATCATTTTCGTCGAGAACGAAATTTCGAATTCAAAATTGCAATTGGTACGATGTTAAAATAAAAAGAACATAATTTAAATAACGAAATGTATAATTAGCATTTTTCTCTCGTATCTCGGGTTGTGTGCGCCTCATACGGCTGAAGAATTAAAACAACGATGTTACCTGGAGATCGCCGTTCCTTTTAACCGTGATATCCCTACTCTGGTAACATCTAGCAGAGTACCAGAACAGACGCAGTTAGATACCTACCAGTTGGTCTCTATACACCGAGACAGTTGTCGCTCGCCAACTCTTGCGGAGCGCATTCGCTTTGAAGAGTTCGCTGTCACAGTTCAACCTTGTCATCTGGATCCATCGCTGAAAATTTCACAGAAAACTTTCACCAATTGACTTGGACCATCTTCAGGGTGAGTTTCTTCGTTCGTTCAATTGCTTGGCTCACTTTACTCGACTCGATTTCCAGCCCTTCTCCTCCCCTGTTCCGCTCGAAAGTATTCACCTCTTTTTCTTTTTTTTATGATTAATCACTCGAAATTATATTATAATCGTAACAATCGATTATTAAATTTCTCGTGAAAAAATATCGATATATTTTTCGCGCGAAAGAAAATCGTTCGTTTGAATTGTTCGTGTAAATTTTTTTTCACGGAAGCGTTATTTTCACAGAAATGAGGTTTATTTTACTGCGATTTAATGCGATGATGGGAACAGGAGAAAGAGTTATATTGCGGAATAACCGTCAAAGGCACAATAAATATAGATATACAGCGTGTAAGTCATTTTGATAAATGCCAAAGCGATATTTCTATATTTTTATTTGAGCGTTGTTGAGGGCTTAATGAACGTTATTATTAGCTTCGCCGAAGTAACAAGTTTTATTAAAAAAAAAGAAAAAAGAAACCGCGAATAAATATACCACATATATAACAGTTACGAAGCAACTATTTCAGATACGTGCAATTAAGATATACAAAAAAAAAAAAAAAAACTTAAATTTTAAATAAAAATTATTTGTAAATAATACTTGCTATTTTCTCGCGCGAGAAAACTAAAAAAACGATTATATTTCGAACGATATTTAAACGTTATTAGTGTGTGTGTGTGTGTATACACACATGTATTGCAACTTATACACTTCGAGGCAAAAATAAAGTTTCGAGGAGGAGAAAAAAACTACTATAAACAACGGTGAAATTTTGGGGGGGAAAAAAGTTTGTGTCCCGAAGCTAAATTTCAAATAAACTCGCGCAATAGGACGGTGACGGCAATATAATAACTTTTAATAGCATCGTTATCGCCCATTAAAGAAAAACAGGGTAAAGGAGAAAGAGATGAGTAGAGATAAGGAGAGATATCGCGCACCTGCGCACTACGCCTTATAAGGGTGACGATCATCGCGCATCGCGATGCGCGCAACACTCATCAAATCGAACGAGTGGAGATTTGTGCGAGATCGATCGAAGGACTCGACGGAATTAAAAAGAAAAATTGCCATTTTTGGACGAAAGAAAATTAATTTAACTCGTCTGTCTCTATAAGTTAAATACGATATCCTGGGACAGGATGAAAAGCGATATCGTCAAACAAACGATGCGATAAAAGTCGTAGGGAAAGGTACAAGGTAATTTAACGAGGTTGCATGGATCCAAGGTAAATGATTCTGTTTGCATTGAATTCCGGGAAACGAGTTGTAGGAAAAGTTGCACGGTGATTACAGGTTTTAATTGCTTCGTGAAAGTGGATGGAAAAATGTTTACCGAATCGAAATTATGCATTATTATGAGGGAGGGGGGGTAAGTGGATCGTGGAAAATTGAAAAATACGACATTGTTACAATTTATTTTAACACGAGCATGAGAATATATATATTTCTCAGATTTGAGACGAGACGCGTTTTGAAAATCATAATTCGCGAAAATTTCGAATTTCAAGGATAAAATTAAATCGCAGGAATTTTTTTTCGAACTGGAGATCGAGATTAAACGACATTTTTATAATGACACGAGACGTACCAGATGCCTTGCCAGTTTTTTACGATCGAATTTAATTTTGCACTCGATTGCTTCGAATTTCCTTAATAATCAAAACTTGTAATAAACTTGTTCCCGACGAAGAAGATCCTGTCACTCGCGATTTCAATCAATTCTCGAAATGTTTCATCGATGATCAAATAATCGATGCACGATCATGCATTGCATTTCTATACACGTGAACCGATTCTTAACGCTTGAACGAGATAAAATGCATGTTCAAACTGTTATCGCAGAAACGTATATATATATATAAATATTCCATTCAAATATATACATACAATAAACACGAATCATCAGTAAAGGTTCGTCAACATTTTTCGCGAGGAAAAAATTTCGAGATTAAAATAGCGTGGCACGTTTCGCACGTTCGTGTCATTGTCACGAGAGAAAGATCACGAGAGAAGGAAAAAGGTAGCTGGAAACGATTAACAACGGGCACGTGACACGCGCCGCGGCGTGGAAATTGCGAGAATGGCGTGGTTTGATGATCTCACCCGGATTAAATTCATCGTTGAATCGAATGAAATTCTTCTTTCGTTATCGTAAACTCGTCAACGTACACTCGTTCTTTTACGGAAGCGCATCTTTTCGTCGGCTCAGAACCGACGAAAATTTTATCCATATACACTTTATTACTCGTGATTTTGATTACACGAAGACGAGAGAGGGTCGAATGAGATTTTATTAGAAAATCGCGATCGTAACGCGTACGTGCTCATCGTCGTGAAGGTAGGACGAAAATTACAAAAGGGATTACTGAGAGGAACTGACCTAGATCTAGGCCAGCCAAGATATTTGCGTCGAATACGCAAGACTCGAAACGACTCGCGGCGTGGGTGACGATTAGCCGAGCATTTTACAAGGAATGATTAAATAATTCGATCGGGATACTCCGTCGAGGATATGACGATCTGCATGCGTAATGCAACCTGGACGCGTTAACCCAACGTTTCGTTAACTCCAACTGTAATTTTGTTGCGGTGCGAACGACACATGCGTTACATACACGTCGCACGTGGCCGCGTCCTCGATCTAAATCCATGACGCGAATCGACGGAACTGCTAAACGATCGGCCGGCTTCATTTTCAAACTGGTTAACGAACGTGTCCATCGAATATTATTAATCGCGTCAAATTTAAATTGTTTCTCTCATCTCGAGGGAGGAGAAAGGAGGAGGCTAAATAAGAAAAATAGAATAAACTTCTTCTTCTTCTTCGACTCCCTCTTGTGGTCAGAACTTGAGTGAAACTTTGGATAAAAATCAAAAAAGTCGATTAGAACAAGGGTTAAAATTTTCTTAACTCACCTCGAGCAATTTTTTTTTAATGACGTAATGAGCAAAAAGTTCGAGTTCTCCTTCGGAATCTTTTCCTTCGCCAACAATCACTCAAGGATCGAACAAACTGGGGGGACCGTAAACGCCATGGAATTAAATTCGAAAAAAACTGGTCGTTGCTTCTTATGGACCATAAACGATCTATGATTGATTCTCTATATATCGAATAGAAGAAACGTTTCAACTTGTACGTTTCGGCTTCGAAAGTCACGATTAATCGTAAGCGCATCGTTTTACAGATGACAAATTTGAAACAGGCCCTGGGCGCAAGCGAGCTTACCGACAAGAAGGCGGGCCTTTATCGTGCTCTAGTCGCAGAATTTCTTGGTACACTGTTGCTGAATTTCTTCGGTTGCGGATCTGTCATCACTGGGAACGTCGTGGCCATAAGTTTGGCGTTTGGTTTGGCCGTGGCTACAGCGATTCAAGGAGTAGGACACGTTTCCGGTGGCCACGTTAATCCCGCTGTCACGTTCGGTTTAATGGTTATTGGCAAGGTAAGGGAGAGATCGTTATTTATTTTCTTTACACATGTTTGATTTACTATAATTGTAATTTAATATTCTTTCGTTACCTTGTTACCCGCAAACGTGCAATTATTTGTTGGACGCCGGTTAAAGTGATTGCTAATGGCATGATTTATCGATTGTAATTCATTCGTCTTGCTTCTGCAGAATACGATTTAGTCATTTATTTCTCAAGAAAATGCACATGACACACACGCGAGCACGGATAATACGTATTCATAGAATCGTTCGATAATGATGTAAGAAAGAAGATAGGAATAGTGAAAGACCACTCTTGTGTGTATTATTAAAGAACGAATAATTTTTGACAAAGCGACGATTTAAATAAAATTTATTAAACGTCTATTTATATTGTTTTGCAGGTGCCAGTTATTAGAGGCTTATTGTACGTAATACTTCAATGCATAGGCGCAATAGCGGGATCTGGTATATTAAGAGCATTATCTCCTGAAAGGATGGAACATGCTCTGGGCGTAGTATCTCTCTCACCAGGTGTCACCCCCGTCCAAGGTTTCGGTATAGAATTTTTCCTTGCCTTCGTGCTGGTTCTGGTCGTGTGCGGTGCATGCGACGCAGCAAAGCCAGACAGCAAGGGAATAGCCCCTCTTATAATTGGACTTTCGGTCTCTGTTGGCCATATCATCGGCGTAAGATATAAATTTAATATTTCCCATCTTTTTTTCTGTCTTGCAATTTTATGTATACCCTTCATGATTGTAATAATCTTAAAGATGCGTATTGGCAATTCATTTTTTCGCAGAAAATGAACTCGCTCACATTTATGCGTATCTTATATTGTTCATATTATTTAATTGAAACGAAGATATATTGTGATATGTTGTTGTATCATTTTTATAATAGGTGCCAAGAACTGGTGCAGGTATGAATCCAGCCCGATCATTTGGTAGCGCTGTTGTAATGGGTTCATTCGCCGATCATTGGTTATACTGGATCGGACCAATCCTTGGCGGGATGGCAGCTGGATTGATCTACGCGTTTGTGATTGGTCCTGCGAAAGAACCTGAAAATTCCAATACAGCGTATACCGTGGCGGCAACAGATGAGAAGGAGGTATAGTAAATGTAAAGACTCATTTTTCTAAAATTATTCAAAGAAAAAAAAAAAAAACGATATATTTTACTTTATAAAAATTGAGAGAAAACTCTTACCGTTCTAAAAGAATTACGATAGATAATTATACAATTTCGTTGAGTATGCAAGCACATAGATAAGATGTTTCTTTTTTTTTTTTTTTAAATTTTCAATCGTCTCTGCCCTACAGAAGTTCGAGTACATAGACAGTGGACGCGGTGGACTTTAAAAAAACATCGACACGAATAAACGAATTCGAAGACGGGAATATGATTTTTTTTTTTTTTTTTTTTTTTACATCATATGATAAATTTCATATGAAATCGAAAATATTCCTAGTATTATTTTTACAGCTACAGAGTCTTACCAGTAAGAAGAAAGACAATCCTGCTTGATGTTCTAACTACTGCTAACCATCGCATTTCCAACTGTTTCGATCATTATCTATGTAATGATTTATATGCCTAAAATAAGTGAGTTTTATGTTATTATTTAATCATCGCGTCATTATTAAACAAAACTATTTAAATATTTTCCAACGAAGAAAGTAATATTGACATAATTGAAAAGTGTGTTTCAAGTTTGTGCAATTTGTCTCGAAATAATACATATATCTGATGACATTACATCATTGAATGGACAGATATATATATATATATATGTTCGTTTATATATATAAATATATATACTTTACCTGTAATTTCAAGTCGTTCCTTTATATCAGATTTGATTAAGAATGATTATTGCAAGCCAAAGATCGATTCTGCCGAACAAAAATTTTATATAGTGTCGACATCTTCCGTCATTTCCAAGATGTAACCTATTTATCGTTACAAACTACTCGCAAAATATTCGTAAACTATCGATAAACGATTAAATGAAAACTCTTGTCATTTCAAATGATACAATTAAACGTAATTTTTTATATTGTATTAAAATATTTACCAAGTTTCGATATAAAAAATCGTATAAAATCGTAACAAATGCCAATATCAATTAATCTAATAATAATTTATGATGTTTTATATTTATCGATATTATTATATTTTAAATTATAATTATACAATTATTGTATAATTAGAATATAACATGCAATATTTAATTTATAAATTCTAATGATAACGTATTTTCAGTATTTAATCAATATTTATACATTCTTATTATTAATAACCATTCAAATGTCATTCGCTCCTACATTTTATATCTAAAAACTCAAAATTTATATTATTTTTTTTTTTATAGATTATATATTAAAATATAATTGAACATGTATAATCGTGTAATAAAATGTAATAATAAAATGTACACTTAAGTTTATATATTTGCTATAATCAATTGTAACGAATAAAACATAAATGTTTTGTACGAAAGTATTATGACGTGTTATTTGTATTAAATATGCGGTAAAGGTATTTCCGAAAAATAATCAACACTAAATTTTACATTTACACATCATACTTTGTATTTGATACATAATTTCAAGTTTATAGAATATCAGACAAATCTATGTACCGTGTTCATTCTAATCTGATAGAATTAGCATATTTTACGATTAAATAGCAATATTAAGTTTAATTCATCAAAATATCTTTTGTATTCCCAATAAAGGAATCAATTGTACGTACCAATAGTAAGAAAATATAACGTAGCATTGAAAAAAAAAATTTTTATCAATAAATGAAAGCAAAGAAGGTTCGAAATAAAGTATAACGTCCGGCATATATATATATACAAATTCCTTACGTTTGATATTTGAATGCACAAATACTAGACAATAAGTCAAATATCTAAAATGAGTTCTTAAATTTACAATTTCTTTCACACTTGATTTTTAATATGCCTATAATATATTCTCGCTCGAATGAAGATAACAAATTTTTTGTTATAGATACAAAACGTTAATGAATTTTATATTAATTTATATATGAAAGGAATATAATTACTAGGCACTAACTTATTGTGCTTTACTACTATTATTAATAATCAACATTGTAAATATAATGCTTCAATCATCACACAGGAAAAAATTAAAGAGAAGGAAGTTTATATGTAAGATAATAATATATAAGCTATTCTAAAATTTGATTATGAATGACAAATTTAACAGAATTCTAGAACGATGAAAATGTTTATCTATGTTTGTCTAAATTGTATAGACATTAAGTTTTGAATTTATAAAATTATGATTTAAAATGTAATATTGATCAAATTAGGATTTATAAAATTTTAAGTCAGAGTTTATTTTATTATTCCTAGTAGAAAGTTTAACCTTCCATTTGTTGAAGTTTATCCTCAAGACTATCTTGACTGTCATTAGTATCATTTAAATTGATTGTATGATTTTCATGATCAAGTTCTATTACAGAATCACCTAGCTCACTCTTTTGTACCTCTAATACATTGTCTGATGGTTCAAAAATATCTGTGGATTCTGAAAGATCTTGTTCATCTATAGTTAAGTTTGAATTTTGTTCGGGTTGTTCCATAATTTGTTCTTCGGATTCTATTTTAACATCAGATACTTGGGAATCTGATACATCCATAGAGACTGAATTATCTAATTTTATATCCATTTCTTGGTCTTGGGAATCGGTTTTAGCAGATTCTTCCTTTATCAAATAATCCTCTGAGTTCGAAGGTCCAGCTTTTGCTTTATCATCATTATTTTTTTGAGAAGATTCTCCAAGAGAAGAAGAAATTTGAGTGAGATTACTTAGAATTGATTCTTGCATTTTAACAACAGAATCGGATGAATCTAATATATTACATAATTCTCGACTCATTTCTTCCACTTCCGATGATTCTCCCGTTTTTACAACAATGATTTTCTTATTTCCATAAACTTTAGAACTGGTTATTAATGGTTTACCTTCTTTTCTAATAGTAGCACTTGTTACTGTTGTTGTTGTTACTGGCGTTGTAGCTATTGCTGTTGTTATAGAAACTGATTTCGGTATCATGGAAACATCTTTTGATATATTTTCTACTTGTACTTCAATTTTATTTTTTTCTTTCTCTTTTTCTATTTCAACATCAGATTTAATATCTTCTATTTTTATTGTTGTTGGAGTTGTTACAGAAGTCGTTGGAGTCGTTATAGAAGTTGATATAGGTGTTGTTACAGAAACCATTGTTACATCATTATCATTATATTCTTGTTCTTCGTCATACATACTTTGTTTCTTCTTTACAAATACTCTTTTCAATGGTAATTGTTGTTCATCATCAGATTCATCATGACGTTCTGGTGACATTTCCTCAATAGGTTCATATTCTTGTTGTTTACGAGCTTCTAATTCTTCTATTTTTAAGCGTTGTTGCTCTACTCTTTTTTCCAATTGTTCCAATTTTTCTTTAGTTTCTTGATCTCCTACGGTTATTGTAGGTTTTTGTGCTGTAGATGTAGACGTTTTTGTTACTGAAGGTGATGCATTTATGGATTGAGATGTCTTTAATTCAAATTTCGGTGATTCGTTCAATACGGAATCGTTATTCTTTATCGAAGTAGATTGTCGTGATTCGGTGGATGATTGTAATACAGCTTGTACCAAACTTTGATGCTTATCAAGTGGCTTTTTTACAACAACTCTTTTCACAACATTACCAGTTGGAAGCTTGGCCAATTCCGCTGGATCGATTATTGTACCATCAGGATTCATGATTATCTCTCGGGTAGTATCTCCTTGACGAATAATTCTACGAACAATTACTCTTTTTGTTACTTTATGGCCTGTACTAAGAGTTTGAGGAGTACCATCCTCGTCTTTTATCGTAGATGTACTAGTTTCGGTATTACCGCCTGGTTTTCTTACAACAATTCTTTTTATCACTTTAACAGTATTTACAGCTTTCGGTGTCCCACTGACTAATACGGGAGTTTCAGATTTTTCATCTTTCACAGAAACTTGATTTTGTGAACTACTTTGTCCTTGTTGCGATCTAGATTGATTTGTAGATATAGATGATTCTTTACTTTGTTCTTGAACATTTTGATGTTTTAGCGGTATTTTATGTTCTTTAAACACAGATGCAACAATTTTTTGTACTTGTGCTTCTGTTTCATCTACACGGGAAGACTTTGAGGATTCCTCGGTTTGTTTAGATTGCAAAGGTTTCGTATTTGATTGAGATTGATTACCCGAGGGACTTTGTTTTATTTTAGTATCTTGTACTTCTCTACGTTGAATAGGCATCAAAGTTTTAATTGTCTTTTTAATCATATTTCCATCTTTGTTTCTTACATATACAACTTGTTCTTTTTGATTTTCTTCTTTTTCTGTTGCTTCTGGTTCTTCTTCGCTTTCCGATGGTTTGTTTGGTTTTGGAAGTTTTTTCACAATATATGCTGGCGGTTCGTAATCATCATCTCCATCCGAGTATTGTTCTTCCTCTTCATCCTCGTCGGAATCCAATTCAAGTTTGGTTTTATTATCAGGTTGTAATCCATCTGGTCCCATTTTTTCACCTGCTTCAATATGTTGCTTTATATGTGTAACATAATCTGCTCTGTTTCTACATGATTCCTGACAAACATCGCATGTTAAACCCATACCTGTGCGTTTTGTGTGCGTTAATTGATGTACTTCCAAACTCTCTTTACGTTTGAATGCTTTACCGCAATCTTCACAAACATGACGTTTTTCTACAGAATGAGTTCGCATATGTCTTGTTAAGTGATGGGATAAGAGGAATGAACGTGGGCATAATTTACATAAGTATGGTCGATGTCCAGCATGAGTCGTTAAATGACGAGCTAACTTGGTACTTGTACGGAATGCTTCCTTACAATATTCGCAAACGAAAGTTTTATCTTCGTTATGTAGCACTTCATGACGTTCCAAGCCTTGTTTGTATGTAAAACGTTTATTACAAATATTGCATTGGAACGGTTTTTCCTTTTTATGTACAGAATCCTCGTGTTTTTCTAATTCTTCTGTTGTAAAGAATTCACGATCGCAATGTTGACAACCATAGCGCAATTCATCTCTATGAACTTTCTCATGACGTTGTAATAAATTTGCTCTTGAGAATTGTTTGTTACAAATTGGACAAGAGAACGGTTTCTCTTCCGAATGAGTAGTCATATGCTTTCCAAGATCATATTTAGAAAAAAACATGCGGTCACATACTGTGCATTTGTAATTACGATCACGATGAGCTCTTTGAATGTGTAAAGCAAGAGCTTGTCGCAAAGGAAACGTACGATCACATTGATCACACGCATGTACTCTTATCTCACCTGGCTCTAATTTTTGTTCCTCTTTAGCACTATTCGTATCTTGATCTCCTTCGCTACCAGCATCTTGTTCTTCTTCATAAAAATCATGTTGATCCTCTTTGTCTCTTTGATTTTCTTGTCTATCTCTTTCTCTTTCTCTTTCCCTTTCTCTTTCTCTGTCACGTTCTCTATCTCTTTCGCGTTCCCTTTCCCTTTCCCTTTCTCTATCCCTTTCCCTGTCTCTTTCTCTATCCCTATCTCTTTCCCGTGTTTCTCTTCTCTCTCTATCACCATTATCAACTCGAGGTTTCTTATTTCCATCACTTTGAGGTCTTTGCTCCGAAGGTCGTTTATTGTTCATATCAGGAGGATCATTTGGAATTGGTGGGAATGGTCTTGGTAAGACACCAGATAATGGATAAGCTCGTAATGCTTCATCTGCTTTTTTACATTGAAGTTTAAATTTATAAGATCTATCGAGATTCCAACGACACATATTACAAATCATTTGTGGCATTCCATCAGCCGCGTATACCTTAAACATAAAGTATTAAAATATTATAAACTATTATATTAAAACTATATATATATATATAGATAGATAGATAGATAGATAAACATATGAAAACATGAAATATATTAAGATTATATATACATTTTTTGCAAGTAAAATGTAGATTACAATCACGAATCATGGTTGAAATTATATTTTATAAAATATAAATTATTAAAAATAATAAGATAAAATTTAATATAAAATTATAAATTTTATTAATATTTTCGCGCCAAAATTTATTATTCTAAATAATTGTAACGAGTAAAAAAGATTTGTAGCATAAAACAAGAAATATTATTTTTTATAAAATATTTATTTATTTATGCATTATTATATATATATATATAAATATCGATAATAGAAAATATTAGAGAAAAAAAAAATATGATAGATTTCACGTTTTACCATCACAGTGCTTAAAACGAAATTATCGATGACATATGACTTGATTTTATCAATCGTATAATGAATAAAAAAGGAATATTGTTTTAAATTAAAATTTTTTTCAATCATATATCATTTATTACATATAGGATATATATTGATCGTATCAACGAATTAAGATTTTTTTACGATTGAATTACAATAAGAAGAGATTGAATATGTTGCTCAATCGGTAAATATGACATCTGCGTTATCCAAACCAAATTTTATTCGATGAAAGATATCGATAATAAGAGATAGTTAGACAAAGATCAATATTTTTATTATATTAAAAAAAAAAAAAAAAAAAAACGGATTAAACATAACGAGTGATAAAAATATTTAAAAGTAAGAAAGAATATGGTACAAAAGATAGGCAGGAAATACATCAGTGGCAGTCGATGCCGTTTTAAAGGAGAATAATTACCTCGATGGCGACGCAAGACATGATTTGGAGGGTAAGTGGTACTTGAAACGGTTTGCTATGATCCCGTTCATAAATGAAGCAAAGTGGTTCTGATTCGGTCAAACAAAATCGGCAGACTCGCCTAGAGCGAAGTGGTGCCGGCCTATTCTCCATTCCGGCCTGTTTTCTTGACTACCAGACACCCACAAAGTACACACTCACGCGTCCCCAACGTCGATCTTCTCTTCGACTCTTCTTGAACGTTGTATATTTGAATACTAATCCGCCGCAAGGAATAATCGCGACAAGAACACTTAATTTGATTGGAATATTTAACTCATTAATCAAAACTCCAAAAAACGACGCCGAGCGTCGGTAAGCGTCCCGTCACGAACGACGAACGAGTGGGACGATGTACACACCGCTATGGCGCTATTATGGCGATCCGAAAACTTGCTTTCTCTGCGTGGCGTCTACCTAGTTTTCAGACTCGAATAGCTTTCGGCCTTTGCACATCAGCGCCACCATCTTTTTCTTTCTTTCGTCGACACTCGAAACACTCGGTAGATAAAGTAGAGCATTTCCCTTCATTCAATTACTATACTGTCGGTATTTCAATTATTACGTACAATTAAAACGTTTAATAATTTTTTACAATAGGAAAAAATGTGTTTAAATATTTCCAATAATAAAAATTTACAAATTTATGTAACAACGAACGAATTAATTTTTTATTCATGAATCGAATTAAATCAAATATTTGATAAATTTTGTATATTATATTTGATCGTACGAATAATTTAATTTATCAAAGTTTATTTTACCTTTTTCATGTAATTTATTTAAAATATTAATGAGATTAATATTTAAAACGTAACAACTCGTATAACTTGTACATACTCGAAACGTTATATTCTTGTACAACAAATAATTATTTATACACGAATATATTTTATTCAGGGTAAAATCGAATCGTTATACGTTACTGTTGAAAAATCCGTTACGATATCTCGATATCAGTTTTGGTATTAAACACGCGTATGTTGGTTATATCATATTTTTTATACATGTAAAAAAATATATATATATATTTTTCTTTTAACCACTATCCCCAATAATATTTATAATGAATCATTTTAATATATTACGATGGTTTAGCAAACGAAAACGTCATACCAATGCTAATCTCGAATCTTTGCGCCGTGATATAGAAACAGACATTCACCTCCAACCGTTGGAAGATTTGTTACAAAGATTAGAAACCGATGCGACGCATGGCCTTTCCACGAACGTTGCACGCGCTCGTTTAACCGAAACTGGTCCAAATACACTGACGCCACCGAAAAAACCTTCCAACTTGTTAAAATTCTTACGTCTGTGTTTCGGAGGATTTTCTTCGTTAATATGGGTATAATTAATATCCCGTGGAGGAAAAAAAGTATATTCCGAGATATATATTTCTTTGTCCCTCGCCATTCTCTTCGTAACTTATAAATAATGAGATGACGATATGGTGGCGGCATTATATTGTAATATAATTCTAATAAAAGGTTTTATCGATTTATCCTTTAGATAGGCGTTATATTATGCTTGTGCAATTATCTTTTGGAACATAGTACTTACGGTGAAGCGTCGAACGAGCATTTGGGACTCAGTATCGTGCTTGTCATATTAATTTTAGTCACGGCGATGTTCAGCCATTACCAGGAGTCGAAGAGTAATAAAATCATAGAATCGTTCCAACAGATGTTACCGCAAAAGGCCAAGGTTCTGAGGGACGGGCAAAAAAAGGAAGTGTTCGTACCCGAATTAGTCGTGGGGGACATTGTCCTTTTGGAGACCGGTGAACGAGTACCCGCTGACATTAGGATCTTGGAATGTCAAGGTAAATCCGTATCGCTTGCAGTTGCAACCGTAACTTTCTTATTTCTCGGCAAAAAAAGTCCTCGCCTTTCTCTTTCCTCCACAACACACACAACACACACACACACACACATATACCCATACCGTAAAGCATCGTCGTCGTCGTCGTCGTCGTCGTAGCTTTGTGTCGTAAATATATACTACTATTCACTGGTATACCTTCAGCTGGTATAAAATATAAAAGAAAGACGAAAAATAATTTCAATAATTAATTCGATATTAACAATCTCAAAACTCGTTCGTCTCCTTCACTTTCTTTCCTTTTGAACTAATTTTCATCAAAAAAAAAAAAAGAAAAAAAAAGAAAAAATATATACACAATATGTTGTGATTATATGAAGGTCTTAAAGTGGACCATGCTTCGATTACCGGAGAATCGATTCCGCTTTTAAGAACGGCCACCATCCTTCCAACAACCGACGTGTTGCAAGCTAAGAATATGGTTTTCTTCACAACGGACATAGTGGAAGGTATCTCTAGAAACAGACACGTGAGGAAAGCAAAATTTGTGTTTCGTTCCTCCTTTCTTATTTATTATCCCCCTTTCGTGGTTTCTATCGATTTTTCTTAAAAGTCTCGTTGATCTCGCGCAACAGGGACCGGAAAAGGAGTGGTAGTTGCTCGCGGCGATCACACGGTGATGGGACGGATCGCGAAGCTAACCTCAAAATTGGCACCGAGGCAGACGCCGCTCTCGCGCGAGCTCCAGCGTTTTATGAAATTAATATCGTGCTGGGCCATCTTCCTCGGGATGTTGTTCTTCACTCTGTCCATCACGATGGGATACACTTGGATCAATTCAATCACGTTCCTTCTCGGTATCATCGTCGCCAACGTGCCGGAGGGACTGATCGCCACTATGACCGTCAGTCTCACACTGACAGCCAACAAAATGGCGAGCAAGAATTGCATGGTGAAACATCTCGAGGCTATCGAGACTCTTGGATGCACAGCTGTTATTTGCAGCGACAAAACGGGAACGCTCACCCAAAATAAAATGACCGTAAGCGTACGAACATGCGTGTTTTTCCCTCCCTCCCCCCCCCCCCAATTTTTACATTAAATTTCTTCGTTATCGATAATAATCTTCGCGCGCAAAGTAACAAAAGAAATTAACGTTCAACGTTTTTTTTTACTCGCTTCCATTCCTTTTCCTTCCAAATTCAAACAAATATATATACATCTTTTCTTCAAACGTCGTGGAAAAATACGACGAAACTTTTAACATTTTACTTTTGAAATCTGATTGGCCACAGGTCCGGCACATGTGGTACAGCGGCCAATTGAGAGAGGTGATGATCTCCGACACGTGGAGGAAATATATTCGCGATGCCGGGTTTAGCAACTTGGCTAGGGTGGCCAGCCTGTGCAATCGGGCCGAGTGGGAGCCTTTGCCCGAGGGTATACCGAAACCGCCCATAAGCAAGAGGAAGATCCTGGGCGACGCATCCGACGCCGCTCTGTTAAAGTGTATGGAGGTGTTGGTGAAGGGGGGGGCGGAGACGTACAGAAAAATTTGCAAAAAGGTTTGTCCAATTGCTCTCGATTTAATAAATTTCTCATTCAATTTCCCCCTCCCCCACTTCTCTGTCAGATATTCGAGATACCGTTCAATTCGACGGACAAATTCCAAGCGAACGTTTATCTGTGCGGGAACAGGCACGTCGTCTTCTTGAAGGGGGCGCCCGAGAGGGTTCTGGAACGATGCTCGACGGTGGCGTTCGACAACGAAACGAGGATGCTCGACGACGAGATCAAGGAGGCGTACACGGAATCTTGCTACGTTCTCGCCAACAACGGGGAGCGCGTCCTCGGTTTCGCCGATCTCGATCTCCCCGTCTCCGCCTTCCCTCCCGGTTTCGCCTTCGAGGAGGACCCCCCGAACTTTCCTCTCGACAATTTGAGATTGGTAAAAAAAAAAAAAAGAAGGGACGAGTTTCTTAAAATTATTATATGTCGCGTAAATTTCTCTCTTTTTTATTTAAATTTAACAAAATTGGTTTATTTTAAATTAATGAAAAAGTAAAATGACAGAAGAAAATACATAAGATTTTTTATTATAGTGTGGGACTTTAACACTGACATATGAGTTCATGAATGGTTATTTGTTGTATATTTTTTTTCAAAGATATAGAGGCACTTTGCATACACCATGATGTGCGAACTTCATTTTTTTTTGTGCTACAAAGGCTCTGGGAAGATGACTGAAACCGATGTCATAAACGGCTAAATAAATAAGCGCAAAGTGCTAGGAAAGAAACTTATTAGGGACACCCTAAATCTTCCTCCGATAAATCTTCTTCCTTCGTTCTTTTCTTTTTTTTTCATTTTTTTTCAATTAGAATTTTCGCTAACCCTTTATGCTATTTCTCTTCATCGGCACCAAAAATGTGCACGGTGTTCGAAAAAAATCGTTAACAGCCGCCACACAATTCGTGTTGCTTTGAAACACTTTGACGGTGTTTATCGAAAAAAAATTGATAATAAAAGCAAAATATCGATGCTAACTCCAATTGCTCGTACAATACGCGGCATCTTATGCAGAACGACTTATAGTCGCCCATAATACCTTATTGGCATCTTGTGCAAAGGGACTATATATATAGTATAGAGACACGTAGTATCTCAGTAGTATGTTATGCAGAGTGACCATAATTGGCCATAGTATCTCAATAGCATCTTATTCAGAGCAACTATAATCACCTGTAGTATCTCAGTGACATTTTATGCAGAGCAATTATAGTCAATCATAGTATGGCATCTTATGCAGAGCGACTATAGTTGCTCATAATCCTTCAGATTATGCAGAGCGATTATAGTCAGTCATAATGTCTCAGTGTCTTCTTATGCAGAGCGACTATAATCGCTTGTAGTACCTCAGATTATGCAGAGCGGCTATAGTCACTCATAGTACCTCAGTTTATGCAGAGCGACTATAATCATCAATAATATCTCAATGATATCTTATGCAGAGCGACTATACTCAGCCATAATATCTCAATGTCATCTTATGCAAAGCGATTATAGTCACCCATAGTATCTCAGTGTAATCTTATGCAGAGCGATTATAGTCATTCATAATATCTCAATGGCATCTTATGCAGAGCAACTATAATCACCTGTAGTATCTCAGTGACATTTTATGCAGAGCAATTATAGTCAATCATAGTATGGCATCTTATGCAAAGCGACTATAGTTGCTCATAATCCCTCAGTTTATGCAGAGCGATTATAGTCAGCCATAATGTCTCAGTGTCATCTTATGCAGAACGACTATAGTCATCCATAATATCTCATTGGCATCTTATGCAGAGCGACTATAATCGCTTGTAGTACCTCAGATTATGCAGAGCGGCTATAGTCATAGTACCTCAGTTTATGCAAAGCGACTATAATTATCAATAATATCTCAATGACATCTTATCCAGAGCAACTATAGTCATTCATAGTATCTAATTGACATCTTATGCAGAGCGACTATAGTTGCTTGTAGTATCTCAGATTATGCAAAGCGACTATAGTCACTCGTAATATCTCAATGACATTATGCAGAGCAACTATAATCATTCTTAGTATCTCAATGACATCTTATGCAGAGCGATTATAGTCAGCCATAGTGTCTCAGTGTCATCTTATACAGAACGACTATAGTCATCCATAGTGTCTCATTGGCATCTTATGCAGAGCGGCTATAATCGCTTGTAGTACCTCAGATTATGGAAAGAGCGGCTATAGTCACTCATAGTACCTCAGTTTATGCAGAGCGACTATAATCATCAATAATATCTCAATGATATCTTATGCAGAGCGACTATAGTCAACCATAATATCTCAATGTCATCTTATGCAAAGCGATTATAGTCACCCATAGTATCTCAGTGTAATCTTATGCAGAGCGATTATAGTCATTCATAATATCTCAATGGCATCTTATGCAGAGCAACTATAGTCATTCATAGTATCTCAATGACATCTTATGCAGAACGACTATAGTTGACCATAATATCTGAATGACATTATGCAGAGCAATTATAGTCATTCATAGTATCTCATTGGCATCTTGTGTAGAGCAATTATAGTCATTCATAGTATCTCATTGGCATCTTGTGCAGAGCGATTATAGTCACGCATAGTATCTCAACGATATCTTGTGCAGAACGATATATATACAGTCGACCATAATATCTCAATGACATTATGCAGAGCAACTATAGTCATTCATAGTATCTCATTGGCATCTTGTGCAGAGCGACTATACCGTCACCCGAGTATAGCATCTCGATGATTAAAGAAAACGCATCGCGTTATTCTAGATCGGTTTGATATCGATGATGGACCCACCGAGGCCAACGGTGCCCGACGCCGTGTACAAGTGTCGTTGCGCCGGGATCAAGGTGATCATGGTGACAGGCGATCACCCCGACACAGCGAGGGCGATCGCCAAGTACGTGGGGATAATCACCGACGACTATTTGAACAACGAGAACGACGGGAAGGAGCACTCGATCGTGATGACCGGGATGGATCTCAGGGATCTCGAGCCGGGCGAATTGGATCGCATAATAAGAAGGTATCCGGAGATCGTGTTCGCGAGGACGTCCCCCGTCCAGAAGCTTCAGATCGTGGAGAGTTGTCAGAGGCTTCATCTGATCACCGCGGTGACAGGCGACGGAGTGAACGACGCGCCAGCGTTGAAGAAGGCCGACATCGGTATCGCTATGGGGATCGCGGGTATATCTTTTTCCCTCTTCTCTCTCCCCCTCTCTCTCTCTCTCTCTCTCTCTGCCTCTCTCTCTTCCAACCAACAGAATTATCATTGCAATTATCCGATCGAGCGAGCGGAAATTATTGATCCATCGAATGAAATGTTGGAACCAACCAGGGTCAGACGTGAGTAAAGAAGTCGCGGACTTAATTCTATTGAACGATGACTTTGCGTCTATAGTGACTGGGATCGAAGAGGGGCGAAGGCTGTTCGACAATTTGAAATCGAGCATCGGCTACACATTGGCAAGCAACGTTCCAGAGATACTCCCGTTCCTGGCGTTCATCCTCCTCGGGATACCGTTGCCCGTGGGCGTGATTTGCATATTGTGCATCGATCTCGGCACCGATATGTGGCCGGCCATTTCTCTCGCTTACGAGAAGTCCGAGTCGGATATCATGCTCAGGTGATCGAGAGACACGGGGTGGAGGGGGGGGGAGAGGCTAACGATGGAAACGAATGCAACCGAATTGCAGGAAACCGAGGATACCGCTCAAGGATCACCTCGTGAGCCGGTCGTTGCTCTTCATGAGCTACGGCCAGATCGGGATAATAGAGGCTTGCGCCGGTTTCTTCACGTATTTCGTGGTGATGGCCGAGCACGGTTTCCTCCCCTACACGTTGTTCAACCTGAGATCGTCGTGGGACTGCATCGTGGTGAACGACTTGCAGGACAGTTTCGGCCAGGAGTGGACGTACGAGCAGCGCAAGGCCCTCGAGTACACCTGCCACACCGCCTTCTTCGTCAGCATAGTGATCGTACAGGTGGCGGACGTGATGATATGCAAAACGCGCCGCAACTCCCTTTTCCGCCAGGGGATGAACAATTGGGTGCTCAACTTCGGGATAATATTCGAGTTGGCGGTCGCGTGCGTCGTATGTTACGCCCCCTACATGGACGTGATCCTCCGCACCTACCCCCTCCTCGCGGAGTGGTGGCTACCAGGCATACCGTACGCCTTGATCATTTTCACTTACGACGAGCTGAGAAAATTATGGGTGAGGAGGAATCCCGAGGGATGGTGGGATCGCGAGACTTGTTATTAAATACTCGTACATATTATACATCTCGATCGTAGCGCTGTGAATCGAAATCTCTGGATGGAGAGAGAGAGAAAGGGAGAGAGAAGCGAAAAAATATATTTACAAAAAAAAAAAAAAAAAAAAAGGAAAAATACGCTAATTGAACATGAATCGATCGGTCGGATCGGAATCGTTCGAGATCGGCTCGGGCGTATGCAGAGGAAGCAACAACACGGCTCTCCTTTGGTCGCTCATCGAGTGTTGTAACCTCGTGAATGGAAAAGTGGGGGATGCATATAAGGCCGTGGGACCCTCTCGATGCGATCCAGTACTCTCTAGTCATCAATTCCTTCACGTTCCCAAACGGCCGTGACTCGATTCCCGGATAATAACCGAAGTGAACCGAACCTCTACCTCTTCACGCCACCACATCCTTCACGCCTCCTCCGCCTCACCATGAAGACGGAGGTGTTGTGCCTGCTGATTTGTCTCGGTGAGTAATTTTTATATACGACGATAATAACGACGCGAATAACATTTTGTAATTTCCACTCTTCCTCTGCTCTTAACTTTCTATCGTCACACTCTCGATCGTTACTTCTTTCGCACGACACGACGAGAAATATAACTAAGCTTGAAAATTGTTGTTTGTACGTCAAAATTATCGAAGAAACGGATACCCAGCGACCTCTAGCCGAGATATTGTCTTACCCGTTGCGCTCGTTAATAATCCTGATCCTTTAGCCGTCACGATTTCGTAACGACAATATGCAATTACGATTTCTCTTTTCGATTCCATATCCTGCAATAAAATTTCAATTTCTCTGAAAAGTAAAATTCGATGACGAGTTTATTCTTTTTACCACACAACGAAGCAATATGGAATACAATTGTGCACGCTCGAGTCGAAGAATCGTCTCTTTTAAAAATGTAAAAACGAACGTACGAAATTTTACTTTCAGCTCGAAACGCGTATTGGAAAGTTGAGCCAAGACGGCGCGGCCAAGCCACTTTCTCGCTTTCTTCCGCTCGCGAGGTCGACCGGCGCGGCGTTTACGCGCGTTTATTCAGGGACGTCGCGCTGCCTTGAAAACGCTCCGACCGGTCGACCTCCCCTCTCTCTTACTATTCCCCGCTTTTTATTCGAATGCATCCGCCCCACCTTCCTCTCCCCAGGAACGAATGTACTTACTTCTCCACGAATCCTCGAAAATAAATTCTGGAAAAATTGTTGTGTAGGCGCGGTCACCGGTTTGACGAGGAAGCAAGAGGCGGCGGAGCAGAGTCGAAGGAAGGCAAGTTTGCCAGCGTTGCAAAAGAAGCAGCAACCCGCCGAGGAGGAGCAGGAGGAGGAGGTGTCGGATCAATGCCCCGAGCCGAACGGTTATTTCCCGGACGAGGAGCAGTGCGACAAATATTACGACTGTCGGGACGGCAAGGTTGTGGAGAAGCTGTGCCCCGACGGCCTCGTGTTCAACGACTTCAGCCCCCAGCACGAGAAGTGCGACCTCCCCTTCGGAATCGACTGCGCCAACAGGCCGAAATTGCGTAAGGGATCTCCTCTCCCCTCTCTCTCTCTCTTGTATTCGTATATGAAACGAAAAGTCGATTTCCTCGACAGAGAAACCGCAACCGTCCCCCCATTGCCCGAGAATGCACGGCTACTTCGCCCACGAGGACCCAAGGATATGCAACACGTTCTACTACTGCGTGGAAGGGAAGTTCAACATGATCACGTGCCCGGAGGGGCTGGTGTTCTCCGAGAGGACGGGTATATGCAACTGGCCGGACGAGGCGCAGAAGAAGGGGTGCGGTTCCAGGGAGTTGTTCAACTTCACGTGCCCGAGGGTGGACGAGGCCGTGGCGGCCACCCACCCCCGATACCCCGACACCGAGGACTGCCAGTACTTTTACGTGTGCGTGAACGGGCAGATACCGAGGAGGAGCGGGTGCAAGTTGGGGCAGGCGTTCGACGAGAGGACCGGGAAGTGCGACTGGGCGAGGAGGATACCCGAATGGTACGAGAATCGATTGTTTTCATTTCGGACGATTTTCACAATTTTCGAAATTAAATTTGCAGCAAGGACTGGTACAAGGGTCAGTTGACCGACGAGGAGTTGGACGCGTTGGAAAATCCGCCCCCGAAGCCGAAGCCTAGCGGCGGTGGACAGCAAAGGAGGAAGGGAAGGGCACGCGAAACCGACGTAGACTTAAGGATTTAAGCTTAGAAGAAAAAGAACGTGTAGATTTTAATCGTTTATCGTCGCTTCGATAATAAAATATTTTTAATATTACGTGTATTATATGCTGTTGTCCAACAAACGGATGTTTTGATATTTTTTTTTTCTTTCTTCTTGTTTATTGTAGAAAGGAACGACGAGAGTAGATCGAGATAATAATCGATCGGGGATAAAAGGTAGGCGAGAACGTGTGTTATCCGTTGAGCGTGTTTCGAAACAGTTTGCGAGAAGAATGCGGATAATCGTTCTTCTCGAAGTTCGAGGCGAGGGTAGGGAGGGGGGGATAAAAGCGCGAATCCCTTCGATCAATCTTGATTGACCACGGACTGGTTATCCATCTATGAAATCGAGGCGAAAGTGGGGAAAAGACGTTGCGGATGGACAGAGAGTGGGGCTAATAACAGCATTTTCGAAATTAGAAGAAAGTTAAGTAATGTTAAAATGTAGTGCATTTTGTTTGTTAATTGGAATTCGATTATTCGGGGGATTAATAATAATTGTGCGACGAAACGAAGGAAGGAACAATTGTAATCATCGAGATCTACGAATTGTTGAAAAGAATAATTTAACAGTCGCGACATCGGAGACATTTATTTCGTTTGGAGAGTGTGTAGAGGAAGGAACTTTCTAAAGTCTAAATGTCAGATCTACCACTACGGGTTGCATAAGTGTCTGGTGATCCCCGGACGCGCGTGAAATCAATGAATTACTCGAGAAAATAAAACAATGCCGGGATAGAGAGATAAGTTCGGCCTGGTTCGACCCTTTCCTTTCTCGCCAAGCTAGTTTATATGCTTCTCGAGGCGTAGCATTCATATATCGCAACGTAAATGTTGCAAGTATTTATAGAAATTTGTTCCAGTTACTTTCTCTCTTTGCGTTTCTTCCATCGATATTTTCATCCATCTCTACTTTATCACGCGTGTGATATAAAGTTTAAATAATAGTCTCGAGACGTAATAAAAAGAGGAATGGTATGATCAAGAATTACAAGATTAGAGAAATTTGTTATAGAGATGATATGTGATCGCTATAATTAAGGATAAAGATAGAAACGAGATTAATTAAACTTTTTGTAATCGAAGATCGACGCAAGAAATTATTTATGACATATCCTTATTTCGTATGCGTGCATTTAGACATTTGAATATGCATGAATAATAAATTGTACTTTACTTTATTCATTTTGACATTTTTCTTCTTTCAACCGGTTTCGGTTTATTGTTATTCGAAATGTGAAACGAATTTTTTAACCAATTAACTTATTATTTTAAAATGGTTCTTTACGAAAAATATCATCGATATTAGGGAATCTTTTTATAAACGCACGTATCAAATAAAATATCTTTGAATTTCCTCTCGTAACCAACGAAGCGTATCGAGAGTAACTTTCTCCTGGACATTTCATTAGGTCATTTTTTGTTCTTCGTCGATAAACCACTTTCTTGTTGATGCATCGCTGTTTATAATAAATGCGCGCTATATCATAATAATGTATTTTATTTATAACACGATTAATATTCTCAGGAGAATAATGGAATAGTTATAATGGATAGTTCCATTTTATCTCATCTTTGATGCTTATCAGTGTCGTTATTTCTTCAATATACGTTATTATTTATTCATTGTACACTAGCGGCCCCAACTTTTGCCGTGCTTCTTTTCTAAACTTGATACGCGTATTACGTAACACCGCCCTATCGGTTATACAGATAGCAAACATTACATTAGTAGGTTAAACAGGTTCGAGAATGATATAATCTGCTATGCAAAATTTCCTTTCTCCAAATGTCAAATGTACACGCTTCTTCTTCTACACGTGCCGATGAAAAACACGTGACAATTTGCCGATATTTCTGCCAAGCCAAGCGTAAGAGAGAAGCTTGTACACTTGCGATAATCGTGAGAACAGAGATGACTAATCTAAACTTTCCCAAACTGTCCCCTGATTACAACCGCGCATTCATTTATACCCGATTCAATCTAAGCTGAAATTTCTTGCGTTCTAGGGAGGGGAATCAGCTGAATCCTGCTTGATTGTAACAGTATCTTAAACCTGGTGTGGGCAAGTGGAAACTCTCGCCTCCGCAACGGTTAAAATTTAATCGCGATCAAGTTACCAGCTGGAAATTCGTAATAAGCGAATTATCGACGTGAATCGCGCGAGTGACACCGCGACTTGGAAGAGGAAAAAAAATTATCGCGCGTTCGTTAAAATATAATTCGTACGCCATCTCTCGCCAACTTTCGTCCATGTTCGGATAATCGAGCGTTCGGTTAAACGGTATTCCGATAATCGAGGTTGAACGTAATAAAGAGCAGCGTGGAGGGTGAGACGCGTGCATGTAAGCATACGTTAACCCGGAGAGGGACACTGCTATCGGGATAACGCTCAACAGTGGAAGTTGGGCAGAATAGCTGTGATATTAGGAGCGGTTTGAAAGGTAAAGTTACGCCGATAACAGAACTAGGGGAACCGCGAGAAGGTCAATAGAATATGCAAACTGGCGTTCAAACGGTAAGGACTTTGGTCTCCTCTCGATCTTTCGCCACAATTCGACGATGTAATTTCCGGCGTAGAATTAGAAAAACGTTAATCCACCACGTTAAATAACTCCCGTTAACTAATAACAAAAACGCTATCCGATAATATAAATTCGAGACAATTCGGGATAATAATCGTGTTCGATAATAATCGTTTCTGTTCATCGTTAACTGGCTTCGAGGCGTGGCAATTACGCGGTAAAAAGTAAAACAATCGAACTCGCTTCTCGTCTCGAGGAGAATTTCGAGGGGGAGGAAATCCACACCGAAACTTACCGCACCGATATCCTTCCTAAAAGTTGATTCTCCACCGCCATTTCTCTCCGAGTGGAGCTCTCGGCGAGGCTCGCGGAAAAGTGTCCGGCTCTTCGTTTTTCACCTTTTTTTTTTTTTTTTTCTTTTTCTAGAATTAGAAGAAAACCGAGATACGATCGGTAATCGATATCTCCAGGATGGAGGATAGGTAGGGCCTCGTAAACTGGCCGAACAACGATTGGTTTAGCGATAGTGGGTGTTCATTTACAGGTGTACGATTGCCGGGGAACAGGTGAGCGATTGCTTCCAACCTTTTCCTCTCTTCTCTCCCTTCTTCTACCGGAAGTTGAAGTAGCAGCAGGCTGCTGATCTCTCTCTCTCTCTCTCCCTATTTAAATTTTTATCCAGTTCAATCTCGTTACATTTTCACGAAACGAAACCGACTCAGGTTCAATCCGTTCTTACCTTCCTCCCCCTCCCCCTCCCCCCGCCACGAGATTATGCGAATACGCGGTTAAATAGGTATTTCCACCCGTTTAAAAACAACAGGATTCTGGGTCGTTTTTATCTCGAGCTAATATCCACGGGCGGAGGTTTTTGCCGGTGTAAATAACGGTATCCAGAAACGATCGGCCCGCGATAATCGCGTTGTGCCCGAGGAGCCCGATTGTCGTTTCCGCTATCGTAATTACATTTACGCGTTTTACGAAGCAAGGTTGATACAAAAATCGCTTTTCTTTCTCTCTGCCGTTACGAGACGTTTGCCAACTCGTCAAATGGGCGAGGAAACATAACAACAGTATCGAGAGTATGATTGATTGGACGATCTGTGGAGATTGGAAAATGGAAGGAAAGGGTTGCTCAGGGTTGCATTCAGAGGAATAATTCGAATATTTGAAAATTAACATATGAGAAGTGGAAAGAAATTTTTATGTTACATCGATACGTTGTAGGACTCTTATATAATAATATAGACACGTTTTGATTGGTATGAACTTTATTACAAGAATGTACTGAAAATTAAAATTAACGGAGTTAATAACAACAACAATATTACATGATAATTTTATATTTTATTGTATTTTATTATGTATAATAGTAAAAATTATTTTTTTAATAGGGATTGAGTGAATGAAAAAAGTGTAAGAAAAATAAGAATAAACGTCACTTCGTCGAATTTTGTACCGTCGTGTTATGAAGTTTATTTAGTTTGTAGATATTGTTAAGGCTTGGGAAGAGTAATTTATGAGCGGACATGGTTTTCATCGCTTTCTAGATCTTTAATTTAAACAAAGCAGCAACGACCACTTTACACGTGTCACACTTGTAAACCCTCTCTGTGTGCATTTTCACGAAAAGGCAAGGATTGGAGGAAAAAGCAAATGCTGCAGTTGAGTTAAAATAGAAGTAGAAGAGGAAAGGACGATGATATATCGAAATACAGTCACAAAGAGTTAAAGTATCACCATTCGTTCACTCATAGCTGAGAATATAAACGATTTCAACATTTGATATGATAGTGAGACTCCTCCTTCGAGCGGTTTAGGCATCAATAATAACCCGTTCTCGTGCTATAACGAGTCTGATGAAGATTTGCCAGAAACATGAATAACACGATTATAATGCAAACAGTAATTTTGTACTTTAGTTTTTGAGTAAGTAAGATTTAATGATTTTATTTCTTTCAATAAACAAAATGCAACGATACAAAACATTTAAATGGAAGCGATCCACAGTGATAGCGTTTGTAATAAGAAAGCGTGTAAACTATTAAGTTTTAAATCAAGTATTTCCCTATTGGATATTGATCTCAAGGTGAGCATTTCTTTTCATATTCATTTTTAGAGTAGTAGTCTAAATTTAAATTATTATTCCATTCCTTGGAACAAAACACTGTTAAAGTATCGTTACTCGCGAAATACAGTTTTGAAACTGTTTATTAAAAAAAATATAAAGTATATAATATAAAAGCAAACATTTATTTCTACACTCGACTCGTATTTTCGGGCATCATTCTGCTCTGTTTAAATGGATTAATAAAAAAAATTCTGGCGCCGCCCAGCTTGGAAATGGCTCTAATGTCCAATGCATCGAGGAGTGGATGAAAATTCCTTCCTTCGACCAATAGCAATTTGATTACGAAATTATTTCGGAAAAATTGGGAATAAAATGAACGCGTAAACGAAATAAATTCTCAGATCGATATCGCTGTAAAATTTCTGCTGGCTTTCCATCGGACGCGTTAATAAAAAGTGTATAATTAGGTATAACTGTTTCCATATCGGAGCTTAAACGCGGTGTAAAACGCGGTGTGTGCAAATGAAAAGCAAACAACCGGTAATATCGTAATCGTTGAAATTTTAGTTACGTATGTATAATTCTCGAGAGATTGTTAAACAATTAAACGCGTAACGTGAACTCGTATCATCCTCTTAAAACGTGATTAGGGCGTAAATTTAAAAAATCGTCCTCGATTATTTTCGGATAAAGTTAACAATTTCTCATTTTCCTTTAAAGTTCTAAAATTTTCTAATATTCCTGGATTTCGAAAAATGCCTGTTACTCAGACTCGTGAATTTTTTCTTCTCTCTTCAAAATGAAACGAGAGCGTGATTCAAAGTTTACAGGATCGCGCCATACGACATGGTAAATTTCCAAGGTACGCGCGGGGAGGTGTCGTCGTTGAATGGAACTCGAATGGTTCGGAACGAGTTAGAGCAATTTTTCCTATTTACAGGTTCCCGATATGCTTCAAATATTCAGGCTCGATTGATTCCTTGAACCGTTGCTATTTCATTCTTCAACATATCCCGTGTTTCGATCCTCTATCCCCCTCCCTCTCCCTCTCTTTTTCTCTTCTTTTTTTTTATCCCGCCAGATCTTTGTTCCGTTAAGCGATTTTATCGATTACACGTCACGTTGTAACGTTTTAAACGATTGTTTCCCGATATCGACAGAATTTTGTTATTTTAACCAACTTCTCACTCTACGATATTATCAATCGCGAGACGTTTCTTTTTATTTATATATATATACAAAAAAAAGAAGGATATAAAATGTATCAAGTTCGCCAGATACGTTTTTTTCCCTTCCATTTCCAAAATAATAATTTCTATGTATATACAAAAATAGATTAAATTAAAAAACTATCTATATATACATAGAAACTATTATTTTTGGAAACAGAAAGAATTTTGGAATGTGTATAAACTAAATAAATCAAACTAAACATTTTTTCTTTCCACTTCCAAAATAATAATTTCTATGTATACGCAAAAATAGATTAACAATAAATTAAATTAAAAAATTATATATATATATATATATATATATACATAGAAATTATTATTTTTGGAAACAGAAAGAATTTTGGAATGTGTATAAACTAAATAAATCAAACTAAACATTTTTTCTTTCCACTTCCAAAATAATAATTTCTATGTATACGCAAAAATAGATTAACAATAAATTAAATTAAAAAATTATATATATATATATACATAGAAATTATTATTTTTGGAAACAGAAAGAATTTTGGAATGTGTATAAACTAAATAAATCAAACTAAACATTTTTTCTTTCCACTTCCAAAATAATAATTTCTATGTACGCAAAAATAGATTAACAATAAATTAAATAAATTAAATTAAAAAATTATATATATATATACATAGAAACTATTTATTTGGAAATGGAGAGAATGAAAAAAATGTATGGCGCGAACTTGATAAATTTTTATTTCTCCTGCCAAGTAAGTTGGTTTGCGTAGGTGCATTGTACGGATATTCGCAGTTTTGGTGGGCGTTAACTCTCGCTGCGCCGCGCAATTTAGCGTTTCAACAACGGTATAATCGCGTTAAAAGTCGAGGACGAACTCGGGACGAGGCGGTAATCGGCCGTTCTATCCGATAACGAGTTCCGTCCAACTTTGCGACTGCGTAGACGACCAAGAAATAGAACGGACGAGTGGCTGGGAAAGGAACGAAAACCTTAAGAGAATTCTCGATTAAAATAACCTAATTTTAACCCGATATTCGGATCGCTCTGCTCGCAGTTCGCATTTATCCAACGATTCGAACGATGCAAGGCGAGCGATAAATCTACGAAAAAGGTATCCTCCGTTCAGATCATCAACAAACGTGAACACGCTAGCGATTTTGCACACTTTGCCTAAAACCGAGTGGCTTTATACTTCAATTGTTTGCTGATCGACGACTCGAATTACTCTAACGTAAACTCTGTTGCCGAATTCTATTTCATTTCTAATCTGATCTGATCTAGAAAACTGTAACGGCCCTTGAGTTTTCCTCCAATCGTTATTTTCCGTGAAAATGCAAGCTTAAGAGGGGATCAGAGGGACCAATAGTTCGAGGGCAGCGATGGGGAAAATTTAATAGTTGAAGTTACTTCGATAATTTATTGTTTAAAGCATAATAATTATATGCTGTCGAACGAATAAATTTTATTCGAGCATTTTAATAAGTAATTACTTGAAGTGCAACATTATTCGGAATTTTTAACTCCTTCAACTTGGAGTCCAATTCTGCAGAATCTCGAATAAAATTACTTCAAGTAAAATTATTTATTAAAACGTTTAAATAACATTTATTCGTTTGACAGTGCAATGCAAGTATCGAGGTAACAATTATTTAATATAATGAATTATCGTGATATCTGAAGCGAATCATTTTTTAATAAATTTTTTCCTACTCGATAAAGAGTAATAATTGTTCGTAAGAGTTGGCCATTGTTACTTCAAATAATTACTTATTAAAATGCTTGAGTAATCATTTATTCGTAACTATTATAGTTCGATATAGTTTCTCGTATAACCATTTGGTTTGTCACATAATTATTATTATTATGTTTTGAATAATAAATTATTGAAACAACTTACCGAAATAACTTGTAACTTCAACTATTAAATTTTCCCCACTGATCAAGATCTTTGTGCTTCCCTGAAGTGAACTGAATAGTCACTTGTTGTTGCATCTCCAGGATCTGGAAAGAGAGGTTAGAAAATGCTCGAGCTATTGAAAATAAAATCCGGATTGATTTTCACAACAGGCTTCACACACAGCCCTTAAATCCATCCTCAACACTTTTCTTATTATTAATTACAATCTCGAATCCCTTCCGCACAAGAAACATCGTCGAATCGTACGAAAAAATAATTAAAGTTATTCGATTTTTCTTAATCATACGATACAAACATTCTTCCATCGAGGAAAGAAAATTCCACCAAACAGGACCCCTCTTTGCGTTGTAAATAAGAGAAAGAGAGGAATCCTTTCTAGTAGAAACGCCTCTCCGTTCACCAAGAGATGTTTGTCCATGGATTCGAGCACGAGTTGAACCGGAATCGGGGAAACAATCGCACGATTCCATGTAACGTAACACGTGCCGGGTGCACTCTCTCTGAAACCTGTTTCCCCTCTTATTTCCTTTTCCTTTTCTTTCGACTGTCCCGGAGGCGGAAGACAGGCCAGAACACGTTCTACCCCCTCTTGGAGGGGAAAAGGTAAACCCTGTTAATCCCTTGAGAGCAAACATCGGTATCCAATCACTTCTTCGGATCCAATCATTTTCAGTAAATGTAACCGAACATTTGCTTATTGTTCGAAAAGTAATTTCGTTTTTTCTTCATGACAATGAAAAAACACCAAGTCGTTTCATATGATCAGGTACAGTCGAATTCGAGAAAATTCAATCTCGTGGCAATTTTTCGATTCGTTGTTCGTCGGTTTGCTTTGCGATTGGCCTCCACTGGTCTTCTAGAACATGGCGCATTTTTAACCACTTTGATAACCACTTTTTCACACTGACGTACTACGTTAATACATTTTGCTTGAAGAACAACATTCTTACTCTTTTTCGGTAATAAGAAAGTAAAATATTCCGGAAAATGCATCTTTGTTATCACGCACAGAATATAACGAATTTTTCTTAATAAATAAATGCCACGAAATGCCAACTCTCGAAATATATACGACACAACACGGTTTAGAGTGAAGTTGGTTGGCAAAACGTTCGACGACACAAGCGACACTCGTGTGAGAAAACGAAAAGAAATTACTTTTCGAACAAAATGTAACGTTTCTAGCGCGATAATTAACGTCATTTATATTTCATATTTTTGATATCGTGGAAATAGATACTTTTATCACGCGTTTTAAACGTGAAATAGAGAGACGAAAAGGAAATTGTCACCGAACGCGTTTTATATAGCTCTTTTCTATATTTACTGCCGATTGTTTCTGTCGTTCTTCTTCGGTGTGCTGTTCGGTCAATCGTGTTGAGCAATCGTGGGAAAAAACGCGGAGACAGAGTGTAGGATGTATACACGCTGCATAGAACGGTGGAGTGAATTGGAGGTTATAGAGAGAATCGAATTTTGAGAAAATAACACGGATGCGACAACACTGGAAATAAACGTATGTAAGTAAGTAGAACGAACTATTCGGTTTTTTTTATTCTAGTAATTTAATCGCGTAATTACATTTCGAGATTTTCAAATATATAAACGGACGAGGAAAACGAGGGGAGATTGTAATAATTTTGTTGCCTCGTGATAATGATTTAAAACTTATTTTTATCACGTGGAACGTGACGACGCGCGATTTGTTAGATTAAACGGGCTATTTAGCATAATGATGGCAGGTGTTAATGTATAATCGATAACGAGGGAACGAGTCGCAAGATATTCAATATCGAAAGATATTAATCAATTGACCGGGTTATAGTGTTTAATTTGCTGTATCGATAAAAGAGTATCTCCTTGTTAATAATTTCGATAATTAAAATTTCTAAAAGCCGTATTCCAATCCGTAATCGATTACAACGTGTAACGATTCTTTATCACGTGCGAGCTGTACAGGAAAATTTATCACTCCACGTATTAATAAATAACAATCCATACTGCATTAATTGATCATAATTTCCATCCAACCGAACGAACGTTTTGCAAGGATGTGAATAGATATATATGTGTGTGTGCGTGCAATTGATATTTAGATAATTTGTAATATTTCGATTATAATCGATGTTTTTTTTTTATACATATATTATATATATATTATACCTTACAATTTAATTAAAACAAATTGATTAACGTTACTTTTTACAAGTTTTTAATTTCCATCATTTTTTAATTAAATATTTTTAAAATATTTATTTTCACAAAATAAAAATTAATTTTCAATTTTCTTCCTCGTTTTTTTTTCTTTTTTTTAATTAAATATTGTATTTTCAAAATATTTATTTAAAAATGTTAGTAAATTTTTTATCAAATACACGTACAACGTTGAAAGAGAGAGAGAGAGAGAGAGTATATGCGAGAGATTAATGAAAGCGTGTATAATGGTTTGCACTTACACGGAATACAAATGCTATTAGATAAGTCGTTACGTTGTTAGTTTGACAGAATGACGCTTCAACACTTTCAACCGCATGAATGACAAATGACATTCGGCCGTTTTAGATCGTGTTAACTGTTGTTAATCAAGCAACAAGCTTTCTAAAATATTTCACCTATTAATCACTATTATGAATGGTATGGCAATTCAATCAACGTGTATAACCCTGTATAAAAATACGTAATGGGGGACGTTGTTGTAATTAAAGATGACCGATCACTTTTCCCTTCGGAAATGATTAATAATCAACATTTTCGATGTTATAAAAATATCAGAGGGGGAGGGGAAAAAATTCGAATCGATAGAGGAGTCGATCGAGCGAGCTCAAATTTGGATGATCATAATAATGATAATAATAATCGTCTCACGGCACGGGATGGAATACGAACGGAAAGTATAGTAAATATCGGGAATCGTAAAAATCCTTGAAATTCTCCTGGCCAAAACTTTGAAACTTTTAAAAACTCTCGAATGTAGCGGACATTTCGAAAGTCTTATAACTTTTGATGGGCCAGAAATCCTTGAAATGACATGCCAATAAAATCAAAGTGCCTTTTTAAAAAGTTCCCTTAAATGAATATATATATATATATATATATATATATATATATATATATATATATATTTCAAATAATAATCGAAAACGAGGAAAATACAAGAATAAGTATTCATCTATCGCTGCTAATAGGATTAATTCATCACCGATAAACATCGCTTTGAAACGAATCAATCTATCTAATTATGCATATTCCACATATATTCCGCATTATAGTTCTATTTATATGATAATATCCAGTTTATCGGATTACGTTTTAATTCGTACGTATTTTGGTTCAACGATTTTTGGAGATTATAGATAGAAAAGCATTTCGACGAGCATTTCGTGTTTCAAATTAAAAGAAATTAAAAATGGAAGAAAAAACAATCTCGATGACGTGAAATGGTGAGAAAGAGAGAGGGGATCGAAGCGAGAAAGAGTGACGATACGGAGAGCATTTCGTAAAAGCGAAGAGAAGTGAGAAGAAAAGAAGTTGGGAGGAGGTGGGGAGGTGTAGAAGCGGTCGAATGTCGGTCGGAGAGAAAAACAGAAATGGAAGAAGTGCGACAGGTAGGCGGGGTTCCCGCAGGAACAATTCGAGATGTAAATCAATGGCTGATAGGGTGGCTCTGTCCCACGGGGGAAGGGAAGGTCGCCTTCGTTGGATCCCGCTCAACTAGAAAGGAGGATAGAGATCCTGAAACCGGGGAGTATAGTACCAGGGAAAGGTGGGTCTTCGTTCCACGGAAATGCCTCGTTCAAGAATTATTTATTTGCCGACTTTCAACGAAAATTTTCGCCCTTAAGTGGGTTCTGCGTTTTCCACCTCAATCCTCCATCTTGCTCCTTCCGCAGCCTTCTAATCCTCCCATTTTCTGCCCCCGTCTTAAAGTTGCGCTACAAAGGAGGCCCGTCCCATGACCGAGGATGTACGGTAAATTTGCGTGTTGGCTCAACTCGATGAAATTGCTTCGTAAAAAAAAGAAGAAAAACAAAAAAAGCGTAAATCCGTGTAGCAGGAGGAAATCTGGATTTTATCGCGTTAGAAAATTTGATACGCAATTATTTTTATTTTCGTCAACTCGTTTTGCTGCTAACCGAAAAAGAAAAATTCTCGTCCTAGGCGATTGTGGACTGTATTTAGATTGAAAACGTTTTGCTCACGGTCGGTAAAGTTGCGCGACGAATTCGTTTGTAGCTTATTTCGATCGTAAGTCGAGCACAGTTAGATTCATCTTTTCAGAGTGATAAATTTCACGTGAAAGATACCCTTGGATAATCGATATCCGATACTAACGATGCCTCTGTCTAGCCAATCGGCCTACAGTCACATGATATGTATGTCATGCTACAATAGCTCGAATTGAACGATTTATTGTACAGGCCTACAAACAGCTTTGCACGCGTGACGCGTAGCTAGACATCGACAAATGTATCGATCGGTAAAAAGACGAAAAAAAAATAAAATTATCAATCATACCTTTTTTTTTTTCGTCGCAGGCAGATCGTATTTTTTTTTTTTTTTCACAAATAAAAACGACTCTTTACAAATTGAACACCTAGATTAGATTAATCTACATTTATATACATTATATATACATTAAGAAAAACGAATAAAATATCTCTAGAACAGATGTGTTGTTTAACAATCATCGTGGATCACTTTGTTAGAAAATATCTGCATAAATGATATTGTTTTTGGCCGACGAAATAAATTGAAAACTCCATTTAAAAAAGATGCGAACAGCTTGTTCTTTAAAGAGTGAACAATAATCGAGGATGAAACGGTCGAGCGACTCGTGTTTCGAGCAGAGACACACGGACTGGGGAATTTCACACGGCAGTTAACGGATGGTAGATAGTAAGAGCGGCGTGCCGCTCAGATAAAACGCGAAACATTGGGGCTGACACGCAATTAGTGGCAGCGCCGACTGCAAATCGTCGTGGCGCTGCACCGCGAGATTTACCGTTCGCTCATCCCTTCTTCCTTTTCTCTTATTTTTATCCCTTCTTCCCTACTTTAATTTTCCTTGCGTCCTTCAAACGCACGCAACTTCGTTCGAATGCGTTTAATTCCCTCTAAAGCGAGTCTCTCTCCGCCATCTTTATACTCGTTTCGCGTTGAACGTAAGAACAAAGGCACGTTCGTATTTCAGTTTAACCTTTTAACGTAAGCTCCTCGTAGCCGTATTTTTAAAACTTGCATCCAATTCTCGTTTTTCCCTTTTTCTTATTATTTATACACCGTAAAGCGGATCAGTGTAAGACACATATATCCGGTCTGTTTAAACGTGAATATCGATTCGAAGTGGTTGACAGATCGTTTCTAAGTTGAACGTTTCGATAATTAATCACACGTTTGGACGCGTGCTACGTTATTTGATTAATTAGCCTGCTAATCTCGCTGTTTGCCAGTGCAAAGGGCATAGTTATTATTCATTTCATATGTATCCTAGTATTGTTCTTAATAGCTGCTCTAAGCAGCATTATTTTTATTTTATATAATACGCGTCTTTTTTTTTTTTTTTCAACTAATTGAAATTCTTTACAAAAATTAAATCATGTTCGGAATTGGGATTCGTTATTAATTTCGAATAATCGATGCGGGGAAAACGAATGCGAATTGTTTTCGATATTATTTAAGAAACGAGAGATTTCTTGACAAAGAAATTTGCATTGTTATTGCCATCGCCGATACCATCTGCCATTTTATTCTTTCCTTATTGATTCTTCGATCGGATATCCCGCGGATATTGCGCGAAACAAAACACCACAAATTATTAATTATTCAAAATAATACCCATTGTGAGGATGGGAGGGAGTGAGAAAGCAAAATGCCAATAATTAACCGACGGAGGGAATGATAAATGAAATAAACATCTCACTTACTCGATCAAGGCAACGATTGATATAATCGTATCAATCCGGGTAATTATTTATTTTAAAAGGGCGAGCAATTCGTGTCGGTACACTTTCCTCAAATTATTTATAGAATCGCGCGGCGAGCCACGCGTTCGAACCGAATCGAAACGGGTACAAATTGATTTTTCTAACCGCTTTACAGGGAATTTCAAGTTGTAGCACCGAAGGAGAAAATTTTTTTTTTACGGAAAGGAAAGATAATGGATTCGAATGGAGCAACAGCGCATTATCATAGTTTAATTTTCTGTCCTTTCAACCGAGCCATCCCATCCTTCCCATCCCATTTTTCATAAAAAGGGGGAGCGCAATGGGATAAAGTTTTCGAAGCAATTCTTGTTCTACGCGCAGAGGGGGGAGAAAAAGATTTCTCTCTCGATGCAAATGGTAGTTCTACGGATTCGTAAGGTAAGGGATATCAACGATACGGTTGAAAATTTTCCTCGCTCCCTTGCTTTATTCACTGGTTGGAAAATCAAATCTCGAATTTATTTTACATCCACGGTTCATTTCATCGCGCGATCGATATCGTTGTACACAGATCGCGCGATAAAGAAACAAGGGAATAAGAAATCTTGTTTCTACCTTTTCTTTTTTTTTTTTTTTTAATCGTGGCAAACGTATGAAATGGAATTACAGGAATGTATAAGTGGTGTGGTGTGGAGAAGGAGAGGAAATTTCAGGGAAGGAATCCGGTGTATCGGGTCACGCGCGATCAATGAAAATTTTATCGTCTCTCTCTCTCTTCCTTCCTTTTCGACCTTCTTCTTTCTTCGAATCTTTTTACCGCGTCGATGTCTTCGCGTTGCCGCTGTTATCGATTTACATTTTCAACGATTATTTTTATAATACAGTTTTATTTCCTCCATATATATATCGTCGTTTCTTTATCATTTTTTTAAATTTAACGTTTCGAAAATACTTATAAACGCGAAGAAAAAGATTGGAACAATAAAACGCGTTTTTATGTTACCGCGTGACTCACGGAAAAGAATATTTAAAAATATAGGGAAGGAGTGGAAGATAAAATTATCGAATTTGACATGCGAAATGAGTTTCACGAGTTTTTACTTACCGATAGCAACGTTCGTGAACGCAGTACGGATCGGTTTTTCGTACAAGTACAGTTGATTTTTTTTTTTTTTTTTTGGGAGGGGGATCAGTTTCAGCAATTTTTTTTTCAAATACTTTATTTTAGAGATCAAAAAAATGGGCAGGGATGTATAAAAGGAAGGAGTCAAAGTTTTGGTGATATCGTTTCATTCGATCGGCTTCGAAGGAGAGAAATTGAGAAATTGATCGATCGGGTAAGCGGATAATTTTTTTTTTTCTCTCTCTCTTCTTCTTTTCTTCGAACAGTAACAATAGGAAAAATTGAAAACCTTGCTCGAGTCGAAGTGCTATTTTAAATATCAAGGAACTTCTCTTCCCTTCTTTCGAATCCCTTGCCGCGTTTAAGGGCACGAATGTAATTCGCAATGCATTCGCCGTATATTTTCTCCTTTTCGATCGAAAATCTTCGCACAAAAACCGAAACTCGATTTCGTATCTTCCCAATTTCTACGTTTCTTGAAATAATCAATCGAATAATTAAATTTCTCATACGATTTCGATTCGATTCCCTTCGAGTTATTAATATCATTGCATCACGAGCAGATTAATCCTTACGCGTATTTATGCGTATCGATATAAACGATCCGCCTGATTTCGAAAATAATTCTTTTAAAAGAGAAATAATTGGTGAGAACGCGTCTTCTCTCAAGCAGGGTAATAAATAAATGTTCCAACGGATCGATATTCATATCTGCTCGAAATCAATGTCGTGAACGAGCTCGAATAGACGAATTCTTTGCCGGCAATCCGTCAAAACCTTCGCTTCAATGCACTTGCCGCGTATCGGCGATGCCCATCGCATCGCTCAACCTCGTGGGAGTTAAAATTCAGAGACGCGCTCTCTGAAAAAGAGAGAGAAGGAGAGAAAAAAGATATTCGATAGAGAGAGATATTAAACAACGTTCGACCTCTTCTTTTTGAGCTTATATGGAGATTTAATTTTAACGAGAACGATACTGTTAATTATTTCTTTAAAAAAATGTGTACGAATGTGACTAAAATATGTAAGAAAAATTAACATTGCGTTTGATTAGTATAGAATGAAAAAAGAAAATATAAAAATAGCTTATAAATTAATCCATAAATATCAGTGGCCAAGATTAAAGAGTTCGATTGTGCCTTACTTAAATAAAACTTTTCCAAAGTTTTGCAAAGAACGAAATCATGCAAAAAATCAAAATCGACAAATCGTATGTGAATTAACTCAACTTTAAGCTTGATTTACAAAAAAAAAAAAAATATCTATCCATAATTTATTAACGATTATTAAAATAGACGCGCTCTCTCTCTCTCTCTGCCGACGCAGCGCGTTGGTCTAAAAAGAAAAAAAAAAAAAAAAAAAACAGCACTCGCGGTGATGAATGCAGGCCCGGGTCGAATTTATCCCAACCGATCGAAATTGCTAGAAAAATAAGGGAGGTATTGAACGAAATTTCGCGAAAAAACATCGGATCTTCTTCCGGGCCGCGCGCCACGGGACATGACACCTATTGTTTTCCCGATAACGAGGATAATACGGAAATATCGTTTGTTCGTTGGAACGGTGTTTCGAGCTCCCCACACACCGCCGACAGCTCGACCAAGCACGGAGGAGGAGCGAGCGAGAGACTCGATGCTCGCGAGCCGATGTTTTTGTCCGGGCAAGCATTTCGAAACGCTTCCCGACGCTTCTATCAACCGTGAACAAACGCGATCGATCGATTCCTCCCCCCCTCCTGCCCGAGACCATCGCCTGTAATTACGTCAAACCTCTTTTTAATGCCACGATTTCACGAGAATCCAGTCCGCGAGAAGCAAGCCATCCCACGATTCTTTACGCCTCTCGCTCGACACCTGCGACTCGAACGGCGCTACCTGTTATCTCTTTGGAGATAAGATAAGGCGAGAGAAAAAGGAAATTCGAGACGTAGTTAACGGGGGTAATAGGTTTGGGGAAACGAGTTTTTGGAGGAATGCAAGGAAGAATATATATTTAATAAAGTGCTTTGCTCCGAATTCGTTATATCGAGCAATGCACATTAAGCGGAGAAAATTCGTTTTTAAATTTGTAAAAAATAATTGTTTCGATGTAATAGCGAATATATTAAAACTGTTATATATTGAAATTTTAAATCCTCTTTTTCTTTACAAATTGAACAAATTGAAAAAAGGGCAAAGAATTAATCGATAACTAATCGGTCACGTTTGAATAGTAAATTTATTAAGAAGCGTTTAAATTTCAATTTCACTGGAAGAACTGTGCAATTTATACACGATCCTTTAAAATAGACGTTCGTTGAATATCGATCGATGCTTTCTATTAGGTTGTGAAACGATTTGACCATAAGCAACGGATATATTTGATAAAGGAAAAAATTTTTTTAAACATTTACGAGTCTTTACGATATTCTCACGTTCACAACGGAATAATTATGAGTAAAATCGGATGCACGAGTTCAAAACTATTTTAAATATTTCTCTTTTCTTTCTTTTCCTTTGGCGGGATACGCTTTTTGGAAGCCTCCCCGGATATTTTAATTCCGCCTTCCTTTCCGAGATATTTTTATTATACCACCGCGCCGCACGAAATAGAATTTCGATTTACGAAATATTGGCAGTCTCTGTCGGTTCTCCGGCACAGAGGCGCGGACAGAACCGACGTTTTTTTCGAACCGTCGTTTGAAACACCGTGGAATTGTGATCCGTGCTTTCCCTCTCCCTCTCTCTCTCTCTCCATTTTCACGCGCGTGACGAGATTACACAGCTCGCAGTCGGACGAAGTCTCCCCTCTCCTTCCTCTCCTCCCTGTCGTACTGTAATTTAAGGAGAAGAGGAGGAAGGAGGAGGAGGAGGGCCGTGACGGAATAATCGCGAAATAATCGCGATCGAATAGAATAATAAAACGAGTGGAACGAAAAAGGAGGAGGGGATAAAGGTTTGATTTATTAATTATTTCGAAGCAGGAGGGGGCGTTGTTATAACGTTACTTGGGGGAGGGGCAACATTGAAAATTTAATCCAAGATGTATCCCAGCGCGAAACTTTCGTTATTTGTCTTCTTGACTCCCCGCTTCCTTTCGAGTTCTTTAAGTAACTGGCTTCGTTTAGAAGAAAGTTTGAAGGAAGCGCTCCTCGAGTGATTTAGAAGAAGGAGAAGGAAGGAGAAGAATGTTTGAGAACATTTTTCAAGTTGAGGCGGAATTGGGGGAATTTGCGCGGTTTTTGCCTCAATTTTTCATTTTCCAAGTTACGATGAACTTAATTAGATACTTTTCATCTTGCGTGTATATATATAATATATATATATACATATATATAAATACAATATATGTATATGCTTGTATTATATTATGTTATCCAGATGCTGTGAATATGGAAGAAAGGATCAGAGAGCGACGTAAGTTTTCCGCTTCTCCTTGCACGATAAAACAATCCTCGAGTGTAATTTTTCGAACGGTTTTCGAACAGGTGAGGAGGAAGATACAAGAACGGCCGATCGAGATGACGATGGGAAGAATGTTAAACGTATTAGCGTGAGAGGCAGGTTGAAGTATTACATCAACAGATTTAGGTACTATCATTACGTCGCCGCTGAAAAAGTGAACAAAGTAATTGGAATTGTATGCCTTGCGATAATTAAGTTGTATTTTTTCTTCATGGGATTGGACAGACATCTGACCATCGACGACGATGATGACGAGGATGCGGGCCTATGATATATCGTTCGTTCATCGAAATATACGTAACATTTCCCGAATTTTCGAAATCGTTTGTGAAATCGTTCGAAATAAAGAATATGCGCTTAAGACGAGATGATACATTTGAAGATGAAGGAAATAGGGATAAACTGTTTACGTTTATGCGAGTCGTGCCTTTCTTTTACTATTAATTTTTAAATGTTTTAAAAAGTGATCGTAAACGTGCAACGTGATATTAATTTATCGCGTACATTAAAACTTCGTTTAAAATTTTAAATCCTGTTTTTAAATGTATTAAAAAAAAAATAAAACGCGGAAAACTAATTGATATTTGATGAGTCACGTTTCAATGGATTAGGAGGCATTTCAATTTCAATTTTTACAACATTTATTTTAATTTAAATAGTAATGAATTATCGATAAGTTTTTCTTTTTTCTTTTTATTTAAATTTATCGATTCACACGATGTGATGATTTTTCCATGATTTTTTACGAAAAGTAGAAACTTTCTACATTCGCCATCTGGCGGATTCTTTGATTCATATTTATGAATTAATTTTAACCTATCTTATGTTATAATATATATATAATTATAATATTTTGGTTGGCAATTTTTTTATTCCTTTCAATTTTTGAGCAAGTATACGTCTTCTCGCTAGTGTTTCTTTCATTTTTATCTGTTCAGGCCCATATCTATCCATAACCATTTCCAATTCTCAAATTAATTAATTGCAACTTTTTTCCTACAGGTGTTTCGCTTAAGAATGTGATCAAAGAGCGACCAATGAGATTGTCACGTTTTACATTTTTCTTGTTCCAATAGATTCGACCATTTCTCTTGTGATAAACAAAACTAGAACATTTTTAATCGTATTTTTAATTTTCTCTCGCTCTTTTCACTTTTATTATTTTTATTGATTTTTTTTTTTTTTTCTATTTTATCTCAAGTTCATATCATACGTTACAATATATCCGTATCATTTATATTTTTACATACTCAGTCATATTTTTGTGTTCGTAATAATTATAACGTTAAAATTAAAATAATTTTCCGGCTTTCCAATTAGCTCCTCCTGTTACTCGAGCCACTGTGCGGCGATTCAAAAAAGTGGCACAAAACGGAATGGAGAAACCGTCATTCAAATGCATACAAATACGCAAGATACGAAGATATCTCTTCTTGCATCTTTTACACATTATAAACTCGACATTCGTTTGCGCAGCATTCAATCAACGATCGCCCTTTTTTATCTCCCTTGGAATAATAACGTCGTGAAAAACGTATATCCACTTATTATCGCGAAGTTATCTCTTCCCACGCAGCAGCTCCGACGGAGCGTCAATGTAAATTCATATCCATTCGATCGAGAAATCGAAATTATTCAAATCGTCCTCGATTCGCGTTCACTTCTGTCATTCGAAATTCAAATCGAATAGATAAATATACACGTATACATATATATATATCTCGATGGTATTAATAATTACGAATCCGACGATTCTAATCGAAACGAGTTTTAATAGAACGGAAAAAAATAAATAAAATTGCACGCAAACGAACAATCTCATGGAACGCGTGCACACTTTTTTTTTTTTTTTTTTGAAAAAACGAAATTTATCTTCTAGGAAGCGACGATTCCTAAACCAAGTTGAAATTTCATCAAATTATTCTCGATCGTTCGAGACAATAAATTCGATCCATCTTGAGAGCTGTTCTGTTTCTTAAATTTTAAATTCTGTGATTCCAACGTATATTTTATATTCATATTTCTTAATTAAAATCCCGCTTTGCATTCGTATGTCGCCGTATAATCGCTATCCCATCCCATTTTATTATTATATTTTCATTCTAGAGGGCTCTTCTCATTTGATTGATAACCTTCTTATAAATATAAATACGAGTGCAAAGAGTTAAAATCTTACATTACTCGCAAGAAGATGTCACCTATAAACGGGTGACGCTTTCTTCTTCAATAAAAATAAGATTTTAACCATTCACATTTGTATTTATATTTTAACAAGGTTAAATATCTCGATCAAGTAAGAAGAGTTATATTAATGTAAATATATGTATAATAATAAAATGTAGGATAGTTAAAAGAAATTTAATGGAATAAGCAGAAAATGAAATAAAAATATAAAATATATTTTGGAATCAGGGAATTTAAAATTTAAAAACATATTTGAAAATTTTAAATCTAAAATTATACCGTATATGGTAACATAGGAGGGTATAATATAGAAGTGAAGTTACCAATTAGAGGCTTATATTCAGACCAAAATACTTGAAATTGACATTGAAAATAAACGAAGCAGGCACTGAAGGCAACCACAATTCACAATCGGTAATTACATAATTAGTTAATGAAAACTAAGAACTAAATATATATATAAATATGTCCCAACTAAATTTCATATTAAAATATATAAAATAAAAATAATAAAACTTCCATTTTACGCTCTGCTCTTACGTTCTTTCCGACAGTAACATTTGGGCCCCCTTTTCGCGACGAACTCAACGAAATCACGCTGCCCGACGAACGTGTTAACGATGAGATGGATCGAGGGGATGGTTAAATGTTTAAAAAAAAAGTGCGGACATTTCGCGGTGAAATATTTCGGTGAAATAATCGGGAAGATAACAAAAATCACAACAGGTTGACGAACGTCCGAATTGGAGGGGGGAAAAACGTTCGATCGGATCAATTCGGGGAACGCTTCTGGAATCGGATTTATGTACGCGGCCTGCTATGAAAATTTGAGCACGCGCCATCGTGGATCCGGCCACGGTGGAGCCCTCTCGATAATTTGTCAGGATCAGAGATGGAGGGGAGGGGAGACACGCGTGGAGTAGGGCCGCGTCGAATTTATGATAACGATAACATTGAATAATTCGAGGCGAGGATTGATGGCGGGCCAACGAACGAATCTCGTTCGAAATTAACGTGCGATTGACAAAGATGCGAGACGTTGTTGTCTAACCTTTCTTCTTCCTTGAGAGAGAGAGAGAGAGAAGTCGATCATCTCTCTTTTTCTACAGATAGAAGCCGGAGGTTTTTATGGAAGTGTAAATCGATATCTGTTGCGGTTGAAAATATGTGTAACGTACGTGTGTAACGGTTAAAATATTTACGCTTTTCGAAATGTAAGACATTGTTTCTGTTGAGAGGGAGGTTGGTTTTTCGAAACGCGAATCTCTGTCGATAATTGATCGAGAGAGAGATCGATGGATTCTCTTTTTTTTTTTTTTTACAAAAACCCGACTCTACCCGACCGTTTTCAGAGGCTTCTATACCTAGATGTACGAAAGTGTATAGGTCAATATTTGATGCGCGGTTGAAAATACATAAGAGCTAAAATATTTACGCTTTTGAAACTGGTCTTGTGTATGTAGGAAATAAAGTTAATATTTTAGTAGAATGGTAACTTTTTCCTGCCTCCGTGGCTCGGATTAAAATGTATGTATTTCCATGATATCCAGGCGTACGGGATTGGATATCTCTTTCGGTTTTAAAAGTTTTTAATAAAATTGTTAAAATTAGTTCGGCGGGGAGGGGAAAAAAAAAAAAAAAAAAAACGATTCCATGCGAAATTCCCGTCGAAAAAATTGTTCCGATTGATCTGCCACGTCGAATTTTCCGAAATTATTATTCGTTGAACAAACGCTTGAATATCAAGCGTCGCGGCGGAAAAGTAAATTCGACATCGAGAGTAAAAAGTTAAAATAATCCTTTCCCTCCTTTTCCCGCTGGAATAAAAATCTGCGACGGATGATTACTCCTTCCTTTCTCATCCCTTAAAAAGCTTGCTCCCTGTTTCTTTTTTTTTTTTTCTCTCTCGTTACAATTCCATCAACCAAAACGAAATGTATTCTGTAACAGAAGAAAAATGAAATTAAATCGATTTAATATTCGAATTCGATAATTTTGCTCTAAAGTCCGAATTTTGAAATTTCAAAGTTTCTGGGTCACGCGTTTATAATATAAATTATATATAAAAAACGTAAGATCAGTCACAGGTGTCAAGCATGTTTCAAGTCGTTATTTGCGCGGAACGCAGTCGAGGAATGCGTTCAATTTCCTTTACGTGCCACCTCGAAGCGTTTCAGCGGGAAGATTCTTGAGGAAGCTTTCGTTTTTCGGTCCGCAGAGCTTCGAACTTACGAAAACCGGCCGGGGATCTCCGTTTTAGAACTCATCAATCCCCCCATGGAAACTTTGAAAAGCCGAGAATTTAATTACTCGTGAAATTTCATTTCTATATCGTGCTCCATGTCTTGCCTCCATATTAACGTCCTTTTTTCTTTTCTTTTTTTTTTTAACTTCGAAGCAAACTTTCACGACGCAAACTTCGTTCGCGCATCGAATTAATTTCTAATTTTTTATTTTCTCCGTTTTTGATCAGAATTAACGTTCCATACGCGAACGATACAATTCGAAATTTGGAATTTTCAGATTGTGAAACGATTTGATTAATAATAAGAAACGTACAAAAGAAGAAAGAATGTATTAAGTTGTAATAAATGACAATCAACTCGTAAACTCTAATCATATTTTGATTCTGTTCTTCTCTGTGTAATAACTTCTATTTGGAATGTTGTTCTTGTCGAGTGCACCTGAAGCGTATCAAAATTAGGTTAGCTTTCGAGAAGAAGATTCCATCGTTGAGAAGACCGTTCAAAAATTCGGACCTGGGAACGAGAATCTTGAAAACGAGTCCCGAGGTAGACCGAAATCCATATTAAACGAGGATAAATCGAAAACGAGAGTGGAAACGAAGTTGAACGTATCTGGAACGACAATTTTCGCGTATTCGAGTGGAGCGAGTAAAGCGAAGAAACTGGAAAAGCGACGCCAACCGGCGAAGAATCGAAAGTTGCGGCGCTTCGAAGCGTGGTCATCGCGCGAACCTCGAAACGACACGAGTCTATTCTCGAATGGAAATACGAGCTGTGAGGAGAGACTGTATGGCGGTCCGTAAAGGGAATAATTCGTTGTTCTTTTCTGAAAAAAGATACCGTGACAGCAGCATCCTATTGCTAAGAAATCGATCAAGAAACAAGCCGCGTTAGTCGATAGGCACGAACCTATCCTTCTCCTTCTATGACGTAGATATTCACTTCACAGATATTTCATCGATATTCATGCTTTCAAAAAATAAAATATTCGACGCTCGAGAAGCTAATCGCAGCATTCGAAAAATTTCTTCGTTAGAGCCAATGGCTTATTGTTTTTCTTCTTCCAAGGAAAATAATAAATTTCGACCTAATATATAGATGTAAATCGTTGTAAGCGTTGCAATTGAAAAGGGAAGAAGCAGCAGTCGATTCACGCGCAATTAAACGTGTACTATATCCTGTATACAGGCGTATAATAGAGGCGGTGATTTTTGAAATTTGATTCGGTCGGTAAGATGGAGCGGCAAATAAACTCTTTCCACAACGCTGAGAATCTATTAGCGGAACTTGTTATTAAACCCTTGGGGCAAGCAATCTCGCCTAAATGGTAACCACACATGTTCCCTTGCACGAGTTCTCTGCTGCACAACGTGGCAAGCTTCGAGACTTACAGTATGATCTCGAGAGTGGAAACAAAACGGCCGATATTGCTATAGCGCGCTGTTAAATTACATCTCGAAATTTCCGCACGCTGCACGAGACACGACGAATGTCTTATCAAGCGTAATTAACAGACGTGATTAATTTCCAACAATTTTTTTTCTTCCTTCTTATTTTTATCGTCCTCGAAGAGAACGAGGAGATGGAAGTAATTACGTATAAACGCAAGATCAACAAGTTAGTTGTTGTTAGCATATCCTCGCCTTCGATATTGCAGGATACGTGTCATCCACGAGGTCGATCAAACGCAACAATCTTAATTGATCGAGCCCACCGTATACCGTGGTCCGTTGATTGGTACCATTGATTGGAACTAAGATCGATCTATCAGTTGAATGATCAAACTGAATTAGCGTCGTATTAATCCGATCAATCTTCGATCTCGCGTTATTAAATAAATTAAAAGGCAATAATTTCGCGTCGTTAAAATTTATCGACCTTCATAAATTCTCCTCCTCTGTGAAGAAATAATTACCATCGTTGTTTTTTCCCCTCCTCCTCTTCCTTCCCTTACAAGCTTTTTCAAATGAAATTTTCGCCCGTGATGTGGAAAATAATGGAGATATGCGAGAGGTTGGCGACACGTTTTCCGCGTGACAATGTGCGTGTGTGTGACAAAAACAGGGGCGTGCTCGAAACGTCGCATGTTTCTGAATATACTAATATCACGTAACCGTGAGTTATAGAAATAACAATAGGTCACGTGGGCCGCTGTTATCTTTACCCTACGCTACGCTAGCGCCACACGTTGCCGCCGCGTGTTATTGTCACGAAATTCAGAATCGCGCCTCGGAATAATATCGAATTACTTCCTACGCGAGTAATAGCGTAAATAAAAGAAAAGAATGGAAAAAAGGTATATTATTATCGGTATTTTATTTCGGTCGAACAAAGAAACGATTAATATCGTTTCGTTACGTTACAATTTCGCCCAAATTGATTCGACTCGTTACCGAGTTATTGTGGCTTCTCCTTGGTTACCAGAAATCTCAAAGTTGCGTGTATACGTATATATATATATATATAGAATAGTTTGTTCCTCGTTTCTGCTTCGAATACTTTCTGCATAGTTCTCGCGAATTACGCCGGCCTCGTAGTAGAACAGGGAACAGTGCGATTTAAATAGTTGGTAAAGATTTCTCTCGGAAAAATTCGATAGGTGTTGCTTGTCTTAGCTTTCCTTCTAACGATTCCATCATCTTACATCTATCTTTTCGATATTTTTTTCTCTCTCCTCATTCGTATCCTTCTTATCTTATCTATCGACGTTCGAAAATTGCGGAACATTTTTTTTTTTTCCCCCTCGAAAACAAGCTTCGCGAGCGCTCAACTAACGTTCCCCCCCCATCCCCCCTTCTCCATAAAGGGAATCCGCGTTTATACACATTTATTTATTCACGCGTGGAGCATGTTTATTTTAAAAAACTGAATAAATAAAATTCGGATAAAATTAATCGCGCGCGATTTAATCGAAAATTTTGAGATTGAAATCGCGTTTTTTATTCAAGATCTTCCTTCTTCCGACGATTCGAAATATCGTGCTCGTATTATTATCAATAACAACCAACTTTTCGTGTTGTGTAAAAATTAGCTCGGGAAAAATAAAAAAAACATCGATATTTTTTCCCTCCCCCCTCAGAGAGAGAGAGAGAGGAGGAAGCTCGGCTGCGTGTTGCCGGCGATTAAAAATCATTACTCGAAATGAAGGTAGGGGCGGTTGCGTGGTTGCGCAACCGGTTACCGGTGACCGATCTTTGCAGTATCGGTTTAATGGATAAATTTTTCCCCCGAGTGATTTTATCGGGACAACCGGCGCGGGATATCCTCGACTTTCTACGAGTGCATTCCAGGGGGGAAGAGGGGAGGTGGAGGTAATTTTTTTCCGGCACGTCGAGCGTTTGCGGAGGCTGGCTCGAATTGGACTGGGAATTACGCGGCCTCCAATTAAATTTCTCCATTGGTCCGCCAGTGTGATTCGAAATCGATACGTATCTACGTACGGTGGTACCTCGAGTGACATCGTGTAATAATGTCGATAAGCTGACTCGGTCGGATGCCGAACGTGTGAGGGGGAAAAAAAGTGTGTGTGAGAGAGAGAGAGAGAGAGAGAGAGAGAGAGTTTTTTCCCTCGTCGATCTGGAAAGTCTTGCGCTGTTGATGTCGAATGGAAATCCTGTAATAGTCTCGTCGTCGAGCCACGATTTTTCGGTTCATTGAAAATTTTTCTAACGTTCGTCCCGTCACGATTGATTTTAATATCGATCAAACTTTTCTTTTCTTTTTCTTCTTCTTCTTCTTCTTCTTCTTCTTCTTCTTCTCAAAGGAATGATAAAATGAGCGATTATAAAAAACGAGGCTTCTTATCCCTCGTTTCGAAGGTTCGAGAAAAAAAAGAACGGTGTCGGAAGGAATTGTCCGATCTAAATTGATATATAAAATTATGATGTATAATCGTTTCTTTATATAAGAGATATAATACTTGGACTCTCCGTGTTTGAACGAATGTTTCTCGTTACACAGAGCGATGCAACTCTCTCTGTTCTATTACTAATTTAACTTGGGGACGGTACGCCAGCGGTAAAGTTAAATCGAAGCCGAATGAAGGTCCTTGGACGTGTTTCCGCGGCAATGACGACAGAGCTCGCTCGGATCGTTAGAACGAAAAGCGCCAAGGGTTTCGTCACTCGTTACGGGAAGAGAAAAGAAACACGAAGGAGAGAGAACGATCTTTTCTTTCAAATCCTATTTACTTGTTCATGTTAATTGATTTATACTTTTTTTTTTTTCTAACATTTCTTCGTATCAATCGTTTGGAACAATTTATCCGCAATGACGATATTCTAGGCAAAAAGGAAGGAGAAAGAAAAATTGTTGAATACGCGATTGCACGATTATCGCTTTCCGCGATAGCCGTTAGTCAAACAACTGCGGGGCACGAGTAATGTAAACGACAAAAGTTGATCTCTCGGTACGCCTCCTTTAAATTCAATTCTCTCACGTGTAAGCTTAGAACACAGTCGTTAACAACTTTTCATTGATATCCACTGTACACCTTTTTTTGCAATTTTGCAACATTTTGCAACCGATTCTTCTATTCCCTCTTTCTCTTCCTTCGATTATTTTGTTTATATAATTTTTCGGGACGAAAATTTTATCGTTTGAAGACGAATCAAGATTACTTAGAGGCGATTTCGTGCAGGATCGATTCTGCATCGTTCTGCATTTTTTATAGAAATATTTTTGCAATAATTTCTTATCGAGTGAAAGTTACAGTGAAAACGAACGAAGCGGAAAATTACATCGCTGTTTTCTTCTTCTTCTTTTTTTTCAAAACTTCAGATTTTGGCACGGCCCGGACGGATCGTTAAACCGGACGAAAAAGTTTTGGCACCGTTCCCTCGTAAATCAATGACGGTAATGCCTGGATTACCGTGGCCTCGAGTTGTTGGGTGTTAATGCAACCGTTGTTGCAATATATGCAATAGAGATTCAACGGGTGTGCTTACGGAGAACTTAGCTTGTACAGTTTTCGATTTGCATATATATACAAACATCCTCTCCTCCCCTTGTTCATCCAAAATTCGTGTTTTCTTAGTCATACGTGCGCAAGCTTCAAAGCTTCGTTAGTTATTTTTTATTTGTTTGCCGGAGGATATTTTTATTTTGCCGTATGCTATACTATATGTACATTTATACAGGTAGAAATATCTAGCTCTATTTAAATTCAACGAAACAACGAAATGCAATTTTTCGCGTCTGGGGTGGTATCCTGGCGTGATGCGGAGAACTTGCAGTGTTTTATTTCGATAACTTCTTTCTTTTTTCCCTCCCCCGTTTTGGATATCGAGAGTTCCCTGAGAATACGAAACAACGAGTCGATATCGAGTTTCCTGATCAATTTACCCGACCATTTCTTCCCTCCCCTCCTCCAAACTTACAAAACTCTCCCAACCAATTTAATTTCACCAAATGCGAGTATATAAGTATCGATTATATGTACTTGTGGTTTCTTGTGGTTTCTTTCAACTTTAATTGCTTCAACGATTATTAAAGTTTTTTTTTTTTCCTCCCCTCGAAATATTAATTTCCTTTGTTTTGTATCGTAAATTTATCGAGGAAAGGAAAAAAGGGAAACCCGTTATGCAAATCGATGATAGCGATCGTGAATAGCGTGTTGGATAGATAAGCGTATTATCATAAAATGAATTAAAATCAGTTTTCAGAACACTTGGACCGTGTTCACTTGATTACGATCCTCTTTAAACGCAAATAATGACACTTTTCATCCGCCTCGGATCGGCTCGTTTACGGGGAGGGATGAAGGGCGTCCTCGATTATAAAGCTTCGAAACCGTTTTATAAGCTCCGGTGAGAAAGGACAAGATCGTTAAAACACGAGTTGGATAATAATAAACTCCGTATCTTTCTTTCTCGCGAGGGGGACGAAAAGTGGGGACGAGAGAAGGAAGGGAGGAGTGAGGGAGGCGAAGTGAAAAATGCTCAACGACCTCTCGACCTCTCGATGTTCGGTTCTTCGCTCCTTCGTTCGAAATATTTAAATCCGTCGGACTATTCGTATTCGTATTCTCTTTCTCGGTGTGTTTCAACTCTTCGACTTTCTTCCCTTCGTACGAATCTCGTTCCTCGGGCAAGGATTAACCGGCGATATTATTCTTCAATTTGGATTAAGCTCCTTCTTTGCGGAGGACGACTTTTCCCGGCTCTTCACGGGATCACGAACGGGGCTGAATCGAAGAATGGCGAACCGTGTTAGCCAGATTGATCCCTTCCACGTTTGCGGTTTTTCACAGGAATTTCCCAAGGAGGAAATTTCACTAAATATTGTTATTATTATTATTATTATTATTATTATTATTATTACACGTTGTATGCGCCTCTCTAACGATTATCCATTAACGTGATGAAAATAGGAATTACGAAGATGTACGAATTGGTTAGATCGCATATTTTTCGCGTTACGCGCTATTAAAATTAGGGGAAAAATTGAACCGCTATAACTTCGAAAATAACGATTTCCTATCAACGAATCAACGATCGTTAGAAGCGCGGATTCTTGCCCTTTAAAATCGTCTTTTATTTATCTCGATACGACTCCCCGTTGTCGAGATATCGTCGTGTAAAGAGAAGGATAATTTTTCGTTTTCTATTTCTCGTTCTCGTCCGTTTACTCGGGCTTGTACTTTGTCCTCTCACTGACCTTATCTTAAAGTCCAGACGAGTGACAGACGCGAAAACATTGTAATACGCGCGCTTCTTCTAAGCGACTACTCTATTTACAAACGTTTTAAGCGTCACGGTCACTTTGAGACTTTGTATCTCGACAACCGATCGAGACCGATCGGAAAATAAAACGAAAAAGCGACTTCACGGTTTTCTCTGCTTTCTCTCGAGTGAGTGAGTAAAATTTTTACTTTCGTCGTGTCTTTAACATTTTTTTTTTTTTTTTTTTTAATTTCAAAAAGTTTCATTTACGACAGTTTTAACGTGTACGTATATACGATTTAATATACGTTTTACATTTTATACTTCTTATTTGATCACGTTTTAGTTGCATAAAAATCCCCGCGGTTATGAGGATCATCGATCGTTCTTGGACTTGTCACACGCGTTTTTTTCCTCTTTTTTTTTTTTATCGTGAAAAGTTATACGTTGAAACGATGATATATAAAATAGCATCGCGTTATTGGCGTTACAAGCTTCTGATCTTTGCGGAAGATTAAAAACGTGCTCCACGCGTTGATATTAAAAGCTTTTTTTTTTTTTTCTTTGCTTGTAAGAACGACTTTGAGAGATGTAAAATGTTTAATGTTATCGTAAAGCCTTCTTCCTTTTTCATCAGCTGGCCTTGGAGATATTGTCTTTCAAAAAAAAAAAAAAAAAATGAAGATCACTCGGTTACGGGTACGTTTTAATACCGAGCTTTACATTTTCAAGTGGAGCTTCGAATAGCAAGAAAAAATCGTCGAAGATCGTTTTTTTTTTTTTTTTTTTTTTTTTTGCTTTCAACGACTCGTACATTTTGACTCGTATTACGAATCTTCTATGCTTTTCTACGTTTCGATTTATCGAAACGCGCAAATAAATTGGAAAATAAATACAATCACAGTTCTAAAAGTATGAAACGTATAATTATAACGTATTTTTCCAACAAATTTTCGGCCACATCAGGTTTATTTATCCGTGCGTTGTTTCGCATTAAAATCCCGTTTTTAATTTGTTACAAAAATACGAAAATACGTAACATACGTTCCACGTTTTTATTTCACGACGTAATGTTTCGATTTATATCGTAATTACAATGCCGATTAATATCAATAACTCGTGACGAGAAAGGATTTTCGCGTAACGAATAAACGAAGGAATAATCAACGAAAAAAAAAAAAAAAAAATGAAGGAAGTTTTATCATCGACGCAAAAAATTACGCTTGAGCTTGTGTTTCTTCGATTAAATTTCAATAAAATTCGATCGGGCTGATGGGTTGATACTTTATTTCGCAGAAATATTGTTCAATTCGAAATATCGAATTTCACCGTATCGTATTAGAGAATTGTATTAAGTTATAGGTTAAGTTACAGCACGTGATACGATTATATACTCGGCATTATTATTCCGTGGCGAGCCGCGTTCACGGAGCCGTGGATCCAACTATAAGTATAGGTGACTGCTAAACAAGTTTAGGGGGACACAGTTCGGGGAGTCCACCGCGAATTACCAACTCGATCCCAAATGTCAGACCCCCGTGGAATCTCCCTTCTACCTGTTGTTTCCGCGATAACGACGTTTTCCTTCGATGGTAATTTAAATTTCGATGAAAATTCCCCGAGTTCCAGCGGTCGATATTGTCCGATCGGAATTTTCTCTCCACCATTTTTCCCCCCGCTTTATTAAAGTACTTTCTATAGTGTTGCGCGGAACACGATACGCGGACACGAGGAATTTATTAATTCGTAAAACTTGGACAAATATCTGGCCGAAATGATGGCCGCGAAAATTTATTCCGAATTTTCCGTTTTCAATTAATAAATTTAAATTTAAAACCCCAGAAAGCGTATTCCCCTCAGGTGTTAATTACTTCGCGCGCGGCGTAAGATAAAAATTAGATTTTTCACGCCGTTGTTGTAACTCGACGTACGAGTATTTTTATAAATAGACAAGTTAACTGTGACTTTTATCATCTCTCTGGTCAGCGTATTGCAGATCGTTTTTCATCTTTATTGAAGCTCTCTGGCTAAATTTTCACTCGAAGTGTATCAACATTAAAATATTTTAACGCAAATTCCTCTCCTTCCCATCTTTCTCTCTTCAAAAAAAAAAAAAAAAAAAAAAGAACAAAGTGTAAAATAAATTCAACATAAAATTCTAGAAATTTTATTCGTTCACCTGTCATAATAGAAATTCGTATTTTTCATTCGTTCGCACGATGATTCTGTTACAAGTAACAACCCGTAACAAATTATCCTTCCTTCGTTTATTATCCTTATATCCTTTCGTTTAATTCTCTTTATTACGAAGCTTGTAATTTCGTTTCGCTCTTTTTTTCTTCTTTTTCTTTCTTTTTTTTTTTTTTTTTTTTTTCGTGAAACAAAACATCTTTCTATCCGCGAAGTAGCCCCAGAAGCGAGAAAACCCGGTGATAATTTGTCGAGAAGATCCTTGCGACGACCATTCTTCTCTCCTCGCAATTTTAAATGCCTCGCGACGTATTTCTCCCCGTCGTTTCTATCCTCTCCCCTCCACCGTCCTCCTTCCCCCCCCCCCGCCCCTTCGCTCTATAATAAAACCACCAACTGTCGGTTTAATACCTTTTCGTCCACGCGAAAAAAGAAGAAGAAGAAGAAGAAGAAATAATAAAGAAGGAAAACACGAGCAAAGTACAAGGACAAAACTCGATGTATATTAGATATACGGGAGAAACATGACATTTTATTATAAAATATTTCCTTGGATTATTCCTTTCCACGAATATATATATATTTCTTCTTTTTTTATTTCTTTTTTTTTTCTCTCTCTCCTACATCGAATCCGAATCAACGTTCGTTCAACGAGAGATATGAAAGAGGGGGGGATAAAATCTTGATTAATATCGACGACACGGCAAAGGTCGATAGAGTCGAAGATGAGCTTCCCGTTCTCCATTAACAAATCCAAAGGGATGAGAACGCTAATACCGCTCATTAAACTCGCGAAGGAGGATAATGAGATTAAAATTTTAACAAGCTTGACACGGATGCCGTTAAATTAATCGCCAAGTTCATCGAGAGCGAATTTTTAATAATATTTTCGGTGATCGCGCGTATCGTTTGCGAAAAGGATCGATCCTTTAATGATGCGACAAACGTACCCCTCGTTATTATATCTAACAAGGAGAGAATTACATCAAACACAGCGCACTATAAATTTAAATTAATACGAAGCAATTGTATTCTTTTGCCACTTTTGAAATTTATCTCTTGATATTGAACGGACTGTGTAACGATAATTTAGAAAACGGAGTCTTCTCTTTTCCTTCCTCGAATAAACGCGCGTTTTCCTTCGCGCTCAAAGCCTTTTTCTCAATTCGAGACGATTTGAAAATTTCACGCACAAATTAACGTATAAAACTTTTACATTTTAACCTTTTATATATGTTTACGTATAGAAAGAAAATTTGTTGAATATTGAACTCTATATCGTTGTTTTACCTGGTATTTTATGCAAGTAAATGTTGTTATTTCGTTGAGGATGAACCTTATAATTCTTCTTAACTCCTTCTTAAACGGCGTGCTCTCTGCATTCATTGTATTATTCATCACTGCTCTCCTTCTCTCCGTCGTCAATAATTTACGAATAAAAGTAATTTCGTCGTTCGATAACGATGCTTACAAAAACTTTGAAAATAATATTCCCATTGTCAAACACGAACCAACGCCAAAGACGCAGATCCGATCCGCGATCGCGATCCAATTTGAGACAAGAAAATCTACCTATTCGACGTTATATTATTCCACGCTTCTAAGATTATACGCAAAGAGCTTAAAGCTTCGTTCTAAAGAAAAAAATCGATCGTAAATAAATATCGAATCCAAATGGTGGCCGAGAATCACGCGATTCGAGTCGAAAGGTTTGAAATTTATCTCTCACTGTTACACCATTGCACGAGGACAATGTAAAATCAACTTCGAAAACTAGATGTCTCCACTTCTCCTCCGTAACGGTCCTATTCCCCCTCTCGTGGATTTTATTTCTGTTTCTTTTCAGCGTGGAATCGGCGCAGCACGCGGCGCAGCACTCGTGCGCGCGAATCCACGGGAATTATCGTAGCCACGATAAATGGCGGCGCGCGTTGCTTTTCCTCGAGGCGAGACGAGGCGAGGCGAGGCGCTTCGAGTGTATCTCGTAAGTGATTTACATCGTTCCCCAATTTCGGGTCTTTGCAGTAAGTACACTTAGGGACGTTATTCTATCTCTCGGCGTGCATTGTGCGCGCGGCCTGGTGTTTCGCAGGGAGCGATGGAAGGAGGGGGGCGACCGTGATAACGGCCGCGGGGAGAGAGGAGGGGTTGTAGACGGTGGTGGTGGTGGTGGAGGTGGTAGATTGCTCCCACCGCCGTTGGGTTTCTTGTAAGCCGGTAATCTTCGGTAAGTAACAAAACACGTGGCTGAGCTTAGGACCCCCGCCACTCGAGAAATTCTCTCTTGCGCCACATCCGCCAGGGGCGCGCGTGTACTCCCGCCTCTTCTGTGGTAACCCGCCGTTCGACAGAAATATCCTGCGTGTATTTTACGCGGATTTCCAACGTGTTTCCTTCCCTGGAAAACGGATTTTTTTTCTTTTTTGTTTTTTTTTTGTTCCTTCTTCAAAGATAGAAATGCCGATATCGATGACGACGAAAATCAAAAGATATATTTCGATAGCGAAGTTAAAAAGATCGTTCAACGATGTGGGTAGTTGTTTATAGGAGTAGAGGAGAGAGGAAGGAAGTGAAGGATGAAACGTAGATTGGGAGAGGCGCGTGTTGGGTAGAGTTGGCAGGCTAGGAGAACGTTTCAATTAGAAACGGATATGGAGGGAGGAAGGTGGGGGAGGGGAGTACGGAGTACGAAAAGCGACGGATTAATCCTCGGCTGTTGGTATTAAAACCGAATGTATTTATAACTCCTGAACCGTCCCGCTTCCCGGGGAAATCCTTCGTACAGCTTCCAACTTCCCTTCGGATGCGCTTCTTGTTTGTTTCGCGCTCCAGATCTCTTTTATCTCTAGATTCGAGAATAATCTCCTAGATTTTTAATTGAGAAACTTCTTTCTTTCGCTTCGTTGAACGATATTTTCGATTTTATCGTTCCCTATTGACGACAAACACCCGTCTATCCATTTTTTCTCCGAACTCTCTTCCTTTGACGTCGTTTCTTCGAGCCCCCACTTCGCCAATTTTCGATCCTCGCACGTGATTTAATTAAACTCTAATTAGTTCGTGTCGTCGATGAAAAGTATCACGTTTGTTCGAACCAAACACACGAATGAATAATTGTTCGACAACTCGTCGCCTTTATTTTATTTCTATTAAACTTATTCCCCGATTCGTCGTATTAATTACGCAATTGTTACGTATAAGAATGATAAATTGCTTATTTTCAAATAAATTTTCAATTAAATTTAAAAATTCTAGAATTAAGAATTTAAATTCGCATCCTTGTACAGTCAACATTCAGATTGGGCCAAAATTATATTCCACATAAAACGCGTCGAGTTCTTAATCATTAATTACTACTACCACGTTTAACTAATTGATAAAATTTTATTCGTCAAATCTTTATCGTCAAATTTTGCACGATTCGACGCGCAAGTAATCTCTCCTCACCCGGATCGGCCGGGTTTTGGATAAAAAGCGGTTTAATTCGTGAAATATTACGAAGCTCGGAGCAACTAATCTATCCCGTTCGATTTTTGACTACGTGAAATTGGCAAGGATTAACTCGGCGAATAAACGGATGGCCCCGATCGAAACGTGTTGTCGCCCTGCTTCGGCCGAAGATTCCGCTCGTTTGTTTACCGTTATCGATGTAAACACGTCGTTATATTTGCTGCGCGTTTCGGCTCGCCAATTAAGAGAAGGGGTAGGGAGGGGGGAGGGGGGAGGAACAATTTACCGCCATATTTATATTCAATCGAATAATTGAAACGCGCGATTGATATCCTTTCGTTCGAACTCTCTCACGTTGAAAAAGAGATTGCCAATTTCTTCGAAAACTCGTCGAGCCACGCGTTTTGCCTCGAACATTGGCCTGCTCTGCGAACAACGATGTATGATTATAAACGAGGCTTCGCGCTTGCCACGCAAAAGAGGGAACTCGACAATGCTAGGTTAACAAACACGACACGGATTATCCAGGCCATTGCTTAGTAAATCTAGCAGATCCTGGCAATTGTGCTCGTTCCTCGGATTTGGCGTACAGCGGCCGCCCCGATATTTAAACTGATCCACCAACGCGAACAAGATTCCACGCTTAATGATCGAATATCCGCTGAACTCTGGCGTTCCAAAAACTTTTCCAGGGACAATGATACGATCTCGACACGTCGAGATTAATTGGGAAAGATCGAGTAGCCGGGTTTGAAGGGATAAAAGAACGATTTTAGCACGCAGTATCGAAACTTGGAGTGTTTGAACGCGAGTGTCGAGACGCGTGTTTCCGCTTCCTTCTCCCCGTTCTCGTTGCTCCATTCTCGTTGCTTGCGAAAATCGTTGGAAACCTTGGAGGTGTTCCGCGTTCGAGGGATGCTCGAACGCCATGGGAATCAATTGCGTTAGAGATTACCGCGTTTGATTCAATTCCCAGTTTCTGGCCGAGCTTAATTTATTATCGTTCCGGCTAACGCTCCAACTGTTTGGTCACGGACTTTGGCCCCGGCCACGCGGTTATACGGGTGTGCTACAGCCTCGTACACGCGGATGGATATACACGTACGATTTATAATACGGGCGAGGCGCGTTGTTAATCGCGCGGGATACGAGTTGGAATTTTGCCGCTGTTCTTCGATCGCCCGGGTTTCACCCATCGTCAAAATTTCATTACTCGTGTTGCGATTAATTTTCCTATATATTTGTATATTTCGCATGAATTGCTCTAGAAAAAAATTCTTTTCGAAAAATTTCAATTTCGATGAAGGCTGAAAAAAGAATCGTGGTCAATCCTTGGGATTTTTTCTAAGAAAAAAATTCTTTTCGAAAAATTTCAATTTCGATGAAGGCTGAAAAAATCGTGGTCAATCCTTGGGATTTTTTCTAAGAAAAAAATTCTTTTCGAAAAATTTCAATTTCGATGAAGGCTGAAAGAAGAATCGTGGTCAATCCTTGGGATTTTTCCTAAGAAAAAAATTCTTTTCGAAAAATTTCGATAAAGGCCGAAAGAAGAATTGTGTTTATTTCTTATATTTGTATATTTCGCACGAATCGTTTTAAAAAAAAATTCTTTTCGAAAAATTTCAATTTCGATGAAGGCTGAACGAAGAATCGTGTTCAATCTTTGGGATATTTTCTAAGAAAAAAATTCTTTTCGAAAAATTTCAATTTCGATGAAGGTTGAAAGAATCGTGTTCAATCCTTGGGATTTTTTCTAAGAAAAAAATTCTTTTCGAAAAATTTCAATTTCGATGAAGGCTGAAAAAAGAATCGTGTTCAATCCTTGGGATATTTTCTAAGAAAAAAATTCTTTTCGAAAAATTTCAATTTCGATGAAGGCTGAAAAAATCATGTTCAATCCTTGGGATTTTTTCTAAGAAAAAAATTCTTTTCGAAAAATTTCAATTTCGATGAAGGCTGAAAAAATCGTGTTCAATCCTTGGGATTTTTTCTAAGAAAAAAATTCTTTTCGAAAAATTTCGACAAAGGCTGAAAGAAGAATTATGTTTAATCCTTAGGATATTTTCTATATTTATATATTTTGCACGAATTGTTTTAGAAAAAAATTCTTTTCGAAAAATTTCAATTTCGATGAAGGCTGAAAAAAGAATCGTAGTCAATCCTTGGGATATTTTCTAAGAAAAAAATTCTTTTCGAAAAATTTCAATTTCGATGAAGGCTGAACGAAGAATCGTGTTTAATCCTTGGGATTTTTTCTAAGAAAAAAATTCTTTTCGAAAAATTTCGACAAAGGCTGAAAGAAGAATTATGTTTAATCCTTAGGATATTTTCTATATTTATATATTTTGCACGAATTGTTTTAGAAAAAAATTCTTTTCGAAAAATTTCAATTTCGATGAAGGCTGAAAGAAGAATCGTGGTCAATCCTTGGGATATTTTCTAAGAAAAAAATTCTTTTCGAAAAATTTCAATTTCGATGAAGGTTGAAAGAATCGTGTTCAATCCTTGGGATTTTTTCTAAGAAAAAAATTCTTTTCGAAAAATTTCAATTTCGATGAAGGCTGAAAAAAGAATCGTGTTCAATCCTTGGGATATTTTCTAAGAAAAAAATTCTTTTCGAAAAATTTCAATTTCGATGAAGGCTGAACGAAGAATCATGTTCAATCTTTGGGATGTTTCCTGAGAAAAAAATTCTTTTCGAAAAATTTCGATAAAGGCCGAAAGAAGAATCGTGTTTAATAAAATAATTCTTTGGGACATTTTTCTATATTTATATTTCCCACGAATCGTTTAAAAAAATATTCTTTTCGAAAAATTTGAAAAAGGAAAACACGAAAGAAGAGTGAAAGGAACAAAAAAATTAGGAATGTTATTATTGCTTATTTTTCCAAAATAAATAAACAACGATATGCATATATTATAACATAAGATTATAACCTAAAATTAATCCATAAATATCAATGGCTAAATTAAAGAATATATCATGGACAACCATAAATGTTGAAATTAATTTTAATATAGTTTTGCAAAGTTTTGCGAATCAAATTTGGCGGTAAAAGGAAAGTATAAAGTGTCTACATTCGACTCTTATAGCGTGGAACGACGTGAAAATTTCATCGATAAGTCGTTTCGTAGCGCGAATTTTTAATAATTACTTTAAGTTTAATTTACAAAAAAAAAGCTTATCGATAACGATTGTAATGTTTCGAGACGTTGTAACGTTGAAATTTAAACGTTTCTTAACCATTGGAAAAAGTTTCGTATTTCTTACTTCCTAAATATTCCTCCAGTTTCTCGTAATCGATCGGAGTTTCGCGTATAATTAATAAACGAAACCGGTTGATTCGTGGTCGAATCGAAGACAAAAACGACCCGGAGGAAATGGTCTTGGCTCTGGATGGACAACAAACAAAGGGGTGGCCATCTTTGGAAAGACAAGCCACGAAATTCGGGAATTTCCAATAAATTATTTCCAATTGAAGCAACAACAATTTCAGCTTCAAAGACTTCGCAAGATACTATTCCCGCGGCAAAGGCATCTAACGCATTTTGATTGAAATCATCTGATAGAGAAAACGGTTATGCCGCGCGCAGAAGCTAAACCAATATGCGTCTCTGTGCCAGCGAAATTGGCCGCGCTTAAACGAATTCTAGTTAGAATTCTAATCGAAACGATTATTCATACAATTCCCTTTTAACGCTTTTCAACGAGAATATCCTATCTAGATTCTCACGAACAGTATCTAGAAATTGAAAAAAAAAAAAAAAAAAAGAAACGTTCAATCCAACGTGATTATAATTTATGAAACTCTTATCGATTCTCCAAGAAAACAAGCTTCGCGGTTGGAAGGACGAACAAGCTCCCACAAAACTTTTTCCACACTTGTATATTTCACTCGATTCGAAAAGGGATTCTAAAACATTCTTATACAATTACATCCTCTCCTACTCGAGTTATTTTAGTCGACAAACTTACCTTAATATTTTCTTCTGTTTCGTCCACATTGAACGAAAAACGAATTTTACGTTTCCCCTCCCTTTTCGCAAAAATCTTCCGACAGGAAAGGAGGGAAAAAAAAATCTGAATCGAACAACAACGGAAGAATAGACGAGATGACGTTTCACGTTCATTTGGGGAGCCGGAAGTTGGGGGAATAGCGTGAGTCGAGAGGTTGACGCCAAGTCCCAGCAATTAACACGAACGTTTAATTAAGCATCCCGTAGCAGCGGGTCGCACGTGGTAGACGCGCTGTTATTCTCACATACCTAAAGCCAAGATATATCGTTACTGCTAACAATTATTCTAGCCCTCCCTCCCAGGGTTGGGAGGGAGCGGGGTCTATCTTAGGGTCGTCGGAATTAATAGGACGCGGCGTTCCACTCCGCTTTGTATTTATCTAAGCCTGCTTCTTATAAGCGAGCATCCACCATCCTCGTTGCTCGCCTCTCTCTTTCTCTCCGTCTCTCAAACGTGCTGCCCCCTATATCGTCGTTCCGTGCGAATTCAGATACTTATCGGCGGTACTCGCCCGTTTCCACGACAGAATATCGAGTTACACGGTTTACCACGGAGCACGACTATATACTCGCTCTCCATAAAATGCCACCGAGGTACTATAGTCGCTGCGCATAAGATGCCGTCGTATCGTACGATACGACGACGAGCGATTGAAGTATCGCGTCGAGTATCTTTCTTTGGAAATATCTGGCATCGGAGGTTCCTCGATAATAAAAATCATCACCAAAAAAGAAAAAGATAGTTTGGAGCCGTTTGTCCAGAGAACTTATTCGCAGCGAATAAAGATAATTTACTTTCTTTTCTACTTCCAACAACGGACGCGAAGGTATACTTCATTATTTTTTAAATTTGTTCACCTTTATTCGGATCAATTGTTTTCCAACGGATTTTATCCCATCAATCTTAAAACGACGAGAAATAAGACAAGAAGACGTATTAACGGTTGTTATTACAATTGTGAAGGTGTGATTAAAAGCGAGCGTGTTTAGAAGTTTTACAAACACCTCTTTTCGATGAACACCGTCAAAGCAACTCGGGCTGCAGTGAGACGTAAACATTTTTGGTGGCGCGGCGGTCGCTCGTAGCGAAAAGGTTAATAGAGAATTAGAGAATCTTTCTGAAAAGCTTGTAAATAATAATAATAATAATAATGCAATAATATTCCAAAAGCGACTCTCGTTCGTTTTGTCTTTGTTTCGCGTTGCGTTATTTATTTGTGAGAAAAAAAGGAAGAAAGAATCGAAAGAGAGAGGAAATCTATTCGATATTTGAAATTACAATCTCTGTGAATTTCTTTCCCCGTTTCAAGCGATTTCATATACCGCTCTTTTTTCTTTTTTTTCTTTTTTTTGCCCGCCCCCTCGAGTCGAGGATAATTCCACGAGAGAAATACAGTGTCTTTTTAACGTGGTGTCCGAGGGCTGAAAAGCGGTTGTCACGCTAATTGCATCGCGTATTTCCATCTCGTGCGCCTTACAGGCAGAATACCATTTTAATTACTTCAACAATTCTGACTTTCGTTAACAATGGAATATTTCCGCGTTTTATGAAATTTTATGAAACGTCTTTGTATTTGATTTTTCGAACACGGAATTTTTAATTGATCGTAATCGTATCGTAAATAAATCTATTATCTAAACGTCACATCTACCCGTGTATACCTCGTTAAAATAAATGTCGAGAAAAACGCGAGACGAATTTTCTCTAATTTGTAAATTGTAATTGAAAAGAAGTGTATATATATATATATATGTACATATTCATTGTAAAATAGAGAAATTACGAAACCATCGAAACAAAGTGTTAATATTTTAATTCAACTTCGTAATTTGTACAGTTGCAGAGTTAAATTATCGTTCGATCGAATTGAAAAAAAAAAAAAACCCAATCTATTCGTTTCTTCTTTTGTCAAAGAAGGAACGTAAACAGAATCGGGTTGTTCGAATCTGTTTACACGATTCACGATTATCGTTACGTGCACGCGTGAATTCCAGCCAAACGATACATAAACGTTACACGCGCGTTTACTTAACCATTATTACCTAATAAACCGACATAATAATTTGTCCGGTGATTATATACACTAAATCGTAGCTATAGGGGAGGAGCATTGTTTAAAGTATCCCATTTAATCCCCCATAAATAGTTACGAGTGCCAACGATGCCCCATCGAAATCGTTGCCAATTAATCGGCCCGTGTTAAATCGGAATAACGTTAAAAAGTTAGTTGAATAAAATTAAACGGGATCCAAAACGTGGAAACTTAATCGCCTCGTATCGCCCCCGCTTTAATTTCACCCCATTCGAAAAACGGCCGCTTAACAATTTGCAAAACTTTGAAAGGAAAGTATCGAATTTCCCTATTTACCTTCGATTACAAAATGTTATAATAAAACGAAGAAACGATACGATTTTTCGTAATCGTACGTTCAATTATCGAAGGAAAATTTCGCCTCAAAAGGATCTCGTCGAGTCGATCGTTAACGTTCGCGAACACTCGAGAATCGTATACGTGTATATTCTTTGCGAAAAACATTGCCTCATCGACGAGTCTATCTTATCTCTCTCCCTCTTTCCTTCCCGTCCCTGCAACGCCTCGCGATGTTCCAACCGTTTACGCGATACATAATACACGCTTTCGACATGGAAACTCGGGTTCGAGTATTTGAGAAGAAAAAAAAGGGAAAGTGTTTCTTGGAGCACAGCGACGAGTGCAAGCGACGAGGGGAGGGCATTCCGATTTGGTATTTCGATCCCCTTGATCCCGGCCTATCCTTCATTCAGATACACAGCTCTGATACGGGCGGATATCCTGTGGCGCGTTATGGACAGTCTGATCCTGACACACGATGCGCATTACCGTTGCTCCCCTTTGCACGACCAGCCATCTCTTACGCGCTCTCAATGAAACTGATTATTCTGAAATTTAGTCTCCTAGGCTGGATTCCAGTGTTTTCCAGGATGAACTCGAGAACGGTCTACTTTCTCGCTTTTTAAATACTTTTGATATTACATAAAAAACGGATGGAACAACGAGAAACGGATCATTGCTGATCGCGTCATATCACGTGAAATTGCCGTTTTTGTCTCGGGATATACATTGGATTTAAGAAATTCTTCGAATATTTTATTTTTCAAAAGCAACCGTGAAACGAGCGATGATTGGTTAATGGTTCTTAATCGATTTCTCGGCGATAGGATACCGCTGTTACGGTATCTCCTTGAACTTTTCGTTCAGGATTTTCATTGGCGTCCGATCATCAACTCGTAATTCTATTCGAGAATAGACTCGTGTCGTTTCGAGGTTCGCGCGATGACCACTCTTCGAAGCGCCGCAACTTTCGATTCTTCACCGGTTGGCGTCGCTTTTCCAGTTTCTTCGCTTTGCTCGCTCCACCAGAATGCGAGAAAACAGTCGTTCGAGGTACCTTCAACTTCGGCTCCACTTTCACTTTCGATTTATCCTCGTTTAATATGGATTTCGGTCTACCTCGGAACTCGTTTTCAAGATTCTCGTTCCCAGACTCGAATTTTTGAAACCACCGTCGAACGATTCTCTCATAAATCTTCTCCTCGAAAGCTAACCTAATATTTCGATACGCTTCGCCTGCACTCGTACACGAACAATATTCCAAATTCGTTCATTTCTGAATAGAACAGTTAGGTTAATAACGAAAAAGAAGTTATATCAGAAAGGAAATGTAGGTTAGGTTAAGTAGAATACGTGTAGCGTTGATTGTGATTTATTCTAACATTGACTTGATGTATTACACAATCTAACTTTTTGTACAACTTTGGCCGTTGCAGTTTATTATTTGTTCGAATGAGATTTTAACTCCTCTTTATAGACGTTTACATGTACATTTGTTGTGGAATCTTCTCCTCGAAAACTAAGTACGGGAACAATATTCCAAATTCGTTCACTTCTGAAAAAAAATAATTAAACTAATAACGAAAAAGAAGTTATTAGAGAAAGGAAGTATAGGTTAGGTTAAGCAGAGTGGCGGTTGATCGCCATTCATTCTAAAATTGGCAACTTCACGGGATGCAAGCTAATACTTATTTAAATAGGGTTGCGTATAATTTGAAAATGGAATTGAACGTCGATGCGGCAATTCGATCGCCAAGTTGGCGATATAGTTAGACGCATCGTGGATCGATTTGAATCGCTTCCTATCGCTTTAATGATATTAATGCGGTGGTGTTAATGCCATCGTATGCGGTGATACTTGCGCGTAACGTTGTTAATACGGTAATCTTATTATTGCAGCGATGTGATTAATGCAGCGTTAGTGAAATCCGATTAAGATTTATTAGGTGCGACAGCTAAATGTGAGTATTCGATGATTCGATAATCAAGATTTCGATAAATCCTTTTAATATTCCGTGATAATCCAAAATAACAATACCCTCTTTCAAGTATTTCTCTCACGATTTCTAATTTTTCATTCGTATCACGATGAAAATGATTCGAAGACATGCGTCGAGATCAAACTTTGAGAAACTGAGAGAAACGAGCGACAAACTTTCCTTTCTTTATTCCTCAAACCTTCTCCGCGAAATTACCTTCTTCCACGCATGATGTGTTCGCCATTTTAGCGAAGCAATTTTAATCGAAATTATCGATGATACTACGAAATCGACTTATATTGGATTATGGAAAAGACACAGTTTCCCCCGCAACGAAAATACAAGAGGTTTCCGTAATAGGCGATGGTGGTAAGATAAGCAGCTTTCGCTCCGCGACAGACCCAAAATGTGTCATAATCGTTAATAAACTAAGAAGCTTTATGGTTCCATAATTCCGTCCCGTAACTCTGTCGATAGAACAGTTTTCGATCTTTTAATCTTCGCCGCGAGGCGGCAGATTCTCCCGAGGAAAATTATATACAAAACGCGCACAAAACGATAATTCGATTTTCCTTCTTCCCTCCGTCTCTTCACTCGAACTTTCCCCCCCCCCCTGTTATTCATCGCGAATCCGCGTCAGCCGCGACGAGAATCGAAGATCGGGGTAGCCTTTTCTTTCAACCTTTTCGTCCCCTTCGTGGATATCACTTTCATCCCGAAATTCATTTTTCACCAGATATTATCGCCTCCCTTCGTCGATAATCCCTACGAGGGAGAAATTTCAGTTTCCACGCCACGCTTTTGTTTTTCGGAACGACCGATTTCTCGTCCTTTTTCATATTAAATATCCCCGACTCGGGACGGAAGAATTACTCCCCGGCCTGTCGTAAAATAGGCTTTTATCGCTCGTTTATCGCTGCTTAGCCTCGAGAAAACGATACTGCCGTAGTCCGATCACGAGACACTGGCAGGCTAAGCATCGTGTTTTCTCATTCCCCCGCTTTCGTCGAATAATACGTAAACGTTCGTACAACTTTTCCTTTATTTCTGCGGATTTATCTTTTTTCCAGGACGAGGGAGAGAAACGTGTCGTTTAACTTTAAAAGTCGACTCGTTAAAAAAATTATATACATCGAAATTAATATGAAATTTTTCGATTGGAAGAAAGAAGAAATCGATCCTCGGTTAAGGAGGGGAGAAGCTTTGTACGACTTCCTCGAACGAGGTGAAAGCTAAGTAAGCGGCAATTTATTCTTAAGAAAGAAAGGATTACGAAACCTTTCTTTCGCGTTTCATTCGTTCACTCTTCAACTTTGATCATCTGTCGGTGATTTCGTTTGAGCACGCGAGAGCAGAGATATAGAGGGAGGGGGAAAGGTATTCTTTCGCTCGAGTCTGGATAAAATAAGTAATAAATGGAGAAGAGGGGTGGAGTCTATTTCGTTAGTTGGCCAGGCTGTCAAAGGTTGTCCTCGAACCTCGGAGAATTCTATCGAGTGGCGCGATACGCGGCGAGTCATCGATGGAGCGAGGGATGTAGATAAGGAGAGGAACGGAGAAAAACGAATTTTACGCGACAAAAGAGCCGTTTCCCTTCTTTCCCTCCCTTCGAATTAAAAAAAGTAACGATATTTTCCAATTTTCTTCAACCTTCGCCTCTCTTAATTTTTCACAATGATTCGTACATTTCCAATCGCGATAGTTACCTCAAATAATTAGCTTATATTTTGCTTACACCATCTTTTCACGTTGTCCTCTTCTATCTCATTTCTGTGATAACCTCAAAAGTGAACGAATTTCGAATATTGTTCCTGTACGAGTTCAAACTGGACCACGGTACAGTCGAAGCGTGTCGAAATATTAGGTTAGCTTTCGAGGAGAAGATTCCATCGTTGAGAAGACCGTTCAAAAATTCCGATCTGGGAACGAGAATCTTGAAAACGAGTCCCGAGGTAGACCGAAATCCATATTAAACGAGGATAAATCGAAAGCGAGAGTGGAAACGAAGTTGAACGTATCTGGAATGACAGTTTTCGCGCATTCGAGTGGAGCGAGCAAAGCGAAGAAACTGGAAAAGCGACGCCAATCGGCAAAGGATCGAAAGTTGCGGCGCTTCGAAGCGTGGTCATCGCGCGAACCTCGAAACGGCACGAGTCCGTTCTTGAATAGAAATACGAGCTGTAACGATAGAAAATCTTTGTGGCGAAACCATCGTTGCGGGCGAAAAAAGATCCGTAAAAAGAATAATTCGTCATTCTTCGAGGGGATATCGTAACATCGAGAGAGGATCAATCGAGAAATGGATCGAAAAAGGAGTCGCGTTAGTCGATAGACGCCAATCTATTCTTCTGTGACGTAACAATATTTCAGCAATCGATTTTTCATATTCGTTTCGCCATTCACGTTTGCTTTTAAGAAATAAAATATTCGAGAAGCCGTAATGGCTCATGTTTCGATCGAATATATATGCATATATATATATATACCTGACTGAAGGAATATAAAGTCGAATCGATTGTTTTTTTCTTTTTACGAGCGGAAGCGTTTCTGGAATAGCAAGTACAAACTACAAGTTTGTTCTCCTTTGTGATGTTCCCGTTCCAGCCTCGTTACACATTCCTTTTTAAAGCAGCCGACTACATTTTTCAGTTTACCGAATCACATCCACTCCTATCTACGACCTCGCGCGTTTATGATTAATTTAACGTGGCAGTTTCGAGGACGCTTTGCGAATAATTCGGCTCTCGAGTGGGAGGCCGGTAAGATCGCTCTCCCCCGTACCTACGTTTTTCCGTTAACACCATTAAGCGCCATTGGAGATGGACGAAAACATTCGACTTAACGAGTATCATCAACTCGAACATCCGTACTTGCGATAACAAAGCGAACATTAATCCAAGAAAGTAAACGCGGGAAGATGGATTTTTTTCCTCCTCCCCTTCCCAATGGAAGGATATATTATCACAGTTAGAGATTCTTCTTCTTCCTTTTATTCGACGGTTTTGCATCGTAGTTCTTTGGATGGTCGAAACGCGTCTCTCGTCTCGTTCAAGTTTGCAAATTGAACGCACCAGGAGGTTCGCGCACCGGCGATGAACTTTTTTCACGTGTTGGCGAGTGTTGAAAATCAACTTTGATCGTAAAGTATGTTGATACTCGCGAGGCGAGAATATTACTTGTTGCGCGTCGCGATGGGAAAAATCGTCCATTTGCGGATGGGCGATTTCCGAAAAATATAATTTCGAAGATAAGAGGAATCGAAAAGAGCGCCATTCTTTCTTTTTTTTTTTCGATCATTAAGCTTGTTTCAAATATGATTACATCTTAACGAAAGGGAAACACACGCGCCACGTTTTGAAAGCGGGTTGGCTCGTAATGACACAACGTCACAGGAGGATAATTAAAAAAATATTCGGCGAAAAAACATCATAGAGAGGGGGGGAGGGACACACGCTTTCTTTCCAATGGCTTAATTAACGAGCGTAAAAGCCGGCCTCGAAAAAAACTTCATTCCAGAACAACTTTCCATCCGCTTGTTTCTCTCTTCTCCTTTCCCATCTTTTTCCTTCTTCTCCTTTCTCTCTCTCTCTCTCTCCTTTTTTTTCGCCCAAGCCCGTTGTTGCTAATGAATCCACGCTGCAAATCCAAATCTTCCCTCCCTCCTCCCGTTAACGATAACGTCTCCCTTCCCTCGTTCGTCTCACGCGTTCGACCAAACTATTTCCATTTACCCATCGCGTGTTTACCCATCTATCCATCTATCTGTCCCACCGTCGGGATACACAAGGAACGAGACAGACAGAGAGAGAGAGAGAGAGAGAGATTATTTTAATCCAGGAGGGGAGGAATGGAATGGAAGGGCGATCTCGACTCTCGAAGGTGCGAGAAGAAGCACGGTGCGCAAACTAAAGGAAAGATAAGCGGTTAATCCATTACCGGTTAATTGAAGCGAATGCGAGAAGTATCTTCGGCTCTCCATCCGCCGCCGCTTGGCTTCATCGGCGAATCCGCGAGCCGAGTATAACAGAGAGGGGGGGGGGCGGGGAGGAGGAGGGAGAGGCAGAGTTAATTTATAAAACAAAGAGTAACTATAATTATTATCGCAGCTAGAGGACTGGGGAGTGGGAGTGGTGGGGGTAGGCGAGGCGAAATCGCGGTGGTAGGAGGTGGCCGTGGCGCGCCACCTCTCTCTGCCAATTAAAACTTAACGGAACTCGGCGGGAGCCCGGCCAGCGGCGTTCCTACTCCTCTCCCCTCCTCTTTCCCTCGTTTTCTAATCGTTCTCGAGACGTTCTACTCTTCTAACAGAGGAATTCTCCAGCCTATCGATGTCTCGTTTATACCGGTTTAACTTTAATTGCGGCTTGCGATGTTGGTTGGCTGGCTGGCTCGTGGTGGGTGCCGTTTTCGAGCGCACGCTTCCGGTACGCCCCGGGGCAAGGGAGGGAGGGAGGGGAGTAACGCGTCGAGGGTTAAAAGCCTCGATTGGATCTGCCTACGTACGTAAAAATGGGCACGTAGAATGGAACGAAGCTCGTTTCGAAGTCGAGACACTACTCTCTCTCTCTCTCTGTACAGCTATACCTTGCTCACCCTGTTTGTTTGGCCAACTGCAATAATGAGTTTGAGCCCGAGCTAAAGCGTTGGCGGAAGTTTAATGGCGGGTGGTGGTAGTTTCATTCGTCCAGGATGATTATTATATATATATATATAGCGAAAATTATAGGGAATATCTTTCGTCCATCACCGAATATGAGACCGGCGTGGAGATAAATGAAGTTTTCGAAAACGATGGATTCGAATTTTTCTTCGTCTCGATACTTCATTCGTGCTTCCTTCTCGAATCCCTTTTTTCACCGATTCAAACGATTTTAAGAACCAGAGCTTCTCTTCCAATTCTTCTCTTTCCTTCGATTGATTAAAATATCTCTCTCTCGAGAGAGAGAAGGATGAAGCTTCTGTCTCGGATCGATTTCAATCGATTCGTGGCTGTTAACGATATCGAAGACGTATACCGATTATATTTCCACGAATGCTCGAATTTGTTGGAGCAGGGATAGGGTGTCCGTGGCAAGCAATTCGTAGTTTTTCAATCGAGGCAGCCCAGCTCATTTTCCGGCTGGTACGCGACTCGCATTATATCTCGGAACCGGTCGATCGTCGAGGAGGCAACCAAGAGAAGGGAAACCGTGCCGAATTTTTCGTTTCCAACGTTGTCCGCGATATTGTCTCCGTTTTTCCTTCAACACGTCATCTATATATGGGTGACGCTTTCTTCTTCGAGAAAAGTAAGATTTTAACCATTATTTACGTTTGTATTTACATTTAAGAAGGTTATCGATCAAGTAAGAAGAGATATATATATATATAATAATAATAAGTGTAAATATAAAATATACTTTGAAATCAGAGAATTTAAAATTTAAGAATAATAGAAATACTTTGTTTTTTACAATTTTTTAAATCTAAAATTATTTAAAATTAACTTAAGATCGACTTTGGAAACGAAGGAAGTAGAGGCACTGAAAACGACTAATTCAGAATTGAAAACTAAGAACTGATATATATATATATATATCCCGACTAAATTTTATATTAAAATATACAAAATAAAAATATTAAAACTACTTCAATTTATTCCATTTACGTTTCTTTTCGCGAGGAACTCAACGAAATCACGCTGGCAGAGGAACGTGTTAATCGAGAAAGGATCTTTTTTTTCTCCCATCCCAAAAATGGTGGGATCCTCTTTCCCAATTTTTTTTTTTCATTTAACGCGCGAAAATGATCGAACGAAGAAAACGAATTTTGGGTATTCAAAAGTCAACGTTTTTCAAACGTGTAAAAAAAAAAAAAAAGATCGTTTCGATCATTTGTAAACGATTGTCCTCTTTTTGAACGTTAAACTTGTTGTAAGAAGCATTTAAATTTCAATTTTAAAACGGATGCAATCGTTTTTTTGTTTGTAAATTAAACTTAAAGTTATTACTTCCAAAAGTTTTACTACTAGAAATAGAAACTTCCTATCGCCATATTTGACTCGCAAAAATTCGCAAAACTGTATCAAAATTAATTTTAACGTTTATTCACGATCATATATTACAGAACGTATTTTTTTAATCCAGCCATTGATGTTTTAATCTTAAACTGTCTTATATTACAAGTAATATTCCCAACTTTACTTCTCACAGTGCTTTTTTTCATTTTATAATTTTCAGTTTCAACCTTTTTATTTTGTTAAATTATCATTGTTCAGGTCCATATCCATCTTTTTTTTTATAAATTAAACTTAAAGTAATTACTTGGTATTAGAAATTCATAACGATTGGCCGATGATTTTTACATTGTACGAAAACGTGGAAACCTTCTGCTTTATTTTACCACCATATTCGATTCGTGAACCTATATTAATAAAATTAATTTCAACGTTTACAGTCGTTCATGATACGTACGAGTAAAATGGATTCCTCAATCTAGCCATTGATATTTACCTTATATTATAATATTCACAGTGCTTTTTTCATTTCATAAATTTCACACTTAACCTTTTTTCTCGTCGAATTATCACCAATTAGGCCTATCGGGGTTAATTAAGCATAATTTCGTTTCCAATTTATCGCGCATTTCTCAAATTCGAAACTGTTTCCAGATTAATTCCCCGCCTAAGATAATTCACGCAAAATTGCTCAAGTATTCGAATGACAAATACATTATATGTATATTATCTGTACATTTAGTCAGATTTAATTTAATTTAATTTCTGGAAAATTAAATCTTTTCTTCAGCCACAATTATATTCGAGCCACGAGATGAAAGGAACTGTCGATCGGAGGCGACGTGAAGATCGACTGATTAATCGTCAAACTCGTTCTGAAGTCTGAAACGATAGAGAACGTGTTACTTGCATTTCAAGTTAATCTATATTTTTCAACCGAGAGATATCTCGTGATCTTTTTACACACAGCAAATGGACGCGCCATTATCTTTTTACACGAGCATTGCCGACATTTCATACCTTTGTTATTTCTTTTCCATTGTTCGAAAGAGAATCTTCATCCTCCTTCCTTCCCCCCCCCCCCCCCGATTCGGTCAGTTTCCAACTCATCGTTTTCAACCGATGAAAAATCTTTCGATTATTTCTCCCCGATTATCTCCATGTTGTCACACAGCGATGATCATTCTGTATCCGTAATTGTAGAAAAAGTTAATTATTGTTCCAACCGTTGTCGTTTATTGCCCGATTAACCAATACGCTTCTAATTTCACGAAACAAAAGATATTAAACTAAACTATTAAAGTTTCACGAATATCTTGGCTAACCCAAAACGATTTCACGCGCGAATCGAACGCATAAAACTCTTGTATTTTAATATTTTCATCTATCTTTACGTATAAAGAAAGAAAATTCGTCGAATATTAAACATATACGTTGTGTGATATTTTAACCCTTTGCGCCTTTGCAGGTTTTTTTCGCTCGAACCAACAACTTCGCAACTTCGTTCCGTGAATTTCTTGGACGTAACTCAAAACGCGCGAATCAAACGTATAAAACTTTCACATTTTAACAGTTTATCTATCTTCACGTATAAAGAAGAAAGAAAATTGGTCGAATATTAAAAATCTTGTTGCGCGATATTTTAATAATTGTTAAGAAGCGTCCTCGGTTTGTCAGGGCAAATATCGCTATAAAATATCGTTACGAGCCTTGTAATTCCAATAACGAAAAATCAAACTCATCTCCGCTTGAACTAATTTCGTTACAGTTCATTCCAAGCTGCTTGCAAAGCTGAGAAACTTTGGAAATAATATTACTAAATTAAACGAAACTGTTAAACTCGGACCAACGCCGAAAGTGTAGTTCGATCGCGGTCTAATTTCATACGAAAAAATCAAACGTAAATAAGTATCGTTCGAATTAAAAAAACAAGGGTTGAAGAGGAGCGAGCAAGATTTTTTTGCAAGAAGAAAGAAAAATTGGGGAAGAACGGAAGATAACAAATGGAAATCGAGGAATGGAGCAAAAAAAGTAATATTCAATACGTGTATGCAATACACCGTTTCGTTCCCATTATTACCGAGAGAATTTCCAATTTCGAACAATTTCTTGGCTAACTCAAAAAAAAAAAAACGATTTCACGCGCGAATCAAAACTTTATAACACTTTATCTATCTTTTAACACTTTAATAATTTTAATAATACTTCATCTATCTTTACGTATAAAGAAAGAAAATTTTCGTCGAGTATTAAAAATCTGTATATGCGATATTTTTAATAATAAAATATTTTCACTTGGTTGACGCGCAAACCGACGCTTTTTACGCGGGAGAAGCCGTATGTCGATAAATCGTGGATCGCGATAATCGGCGAATTCAAATCGGATCGAGGACGATTTTTATCGAGGCCGCCAATAAAACTTTTAAACTTTGCGACTTTTCGAGAGAGGCGGCCCGAAATGAAATTCGATATATACGAGAACGTATATCCCCCCTCTCTCTCTCTCTCTCTACGGTGATAAACGCGTCACAGACAGAAGCAATCGGAATCCAAAGTGTTCCGTGTTCCGAGTTGGCGTATCGAACGACCATATAACCTCGTTCGCCGAGCAGATAATGCGCGGCTCGCCTCCTCCGCTATTCACCGAATTGTCGTGCACCGTGTACCGCGATCCCTCGAATAACCGATCTCCGCCTCGGAATTTCCTGATATCCCCTTTCATCGGCCGCCGATCCGCCAACTGCCGATAAACGGGCAGAGAGAGGCTATCCTCGATAAAGTATCGATATTTTTGTATTTTTCGAAACGAAATTATTTGGGTTATTAGTGGGAATTACGGGGAGAGCCTATAAGAGCCTATGGAGGACAACGGTGTTTTGCAATTCTTTTTCTCTTCCTTTCTTCGCTGGAAGAAAGATGGTTTTTTTTTTTTTTTTGATTTGGAAAATTTCCAAGTTTTCGCCGAATTCGCGTCATTTTCGAGGGGGGAGACTTTGAATACGACGAGTATCGGTTTCTCTCCTTCTTCGGTGGGAAGAAGATATTTTTTTTCGATTCGAAGCTCGCCAAAATTTGGATAATTTCCAAGTTTTCGTCCAATTTTCGAAGGAATAAACTTTGAATACGACGAGTATCGGTTTCTTTCCTTCATCCGTGGGAAGAAGATGACACGATCTTTTCTTCCATTGGAATCTAGCCAAAATTTGGATAATTTCCAAATTTTGAATACGACGAGTATCGGCTCGAATCGGTTCCTTTCTTTCTTCGGTGGGAAGAAGATGACGAGATCTTTTCTTCGATTGGAAAATTTCCAAATTTTTGTCGAATTCGAATCATTTTCAAGGGCGAAACATTGAATACGACGAGTTCGAATCTGCTTCTTTCTTTCTTCAGTGGGAAAAAAGAGGACACTTTTCTTCGATTGGAAAATTTCCAAATTTTTGAATACGACGAGTATCGGCTCGAATCGGTTCTTTTTTCTTCGATGGGAAGAAGATGACACGAACGAAAGACGAGTTCAAAGAGAGCTAGCTTCTTTCTTTCTTCAGATGGGAAACACGCAGAACATCTTTTCTTCGATTGGAAAATTTCCAAGTTTTCGTCCAATTCGCGTCATTTTCGAAACTTTGAATACGACGAGTTCGAATCTGCTTCTTTCTTTCTTCAGTGGGAAAAAAAAGGACACCTTTTCTTCGATTGGAAAATTTCCAAATTTTGAATACGACGAGTATCGGCTCGAATCGGTTCCTTTCTTTCTTCGGTGGGAAGAAGATGACACGAACGAAAGAGAGATAGATTTTCTTTTCTTCGATTGGAAGCTCGGCAAAATTTGGAAAATTTCCAAGTTTTCGTCCAATTCGCGTCATTTTCGAAACTTTGAATACTTCGAGCTCGAATCTGCTTCTTTCCTTCTTTCTTCGGTGGGAAGAGGATGGCACGATCTTTTCTTCGATTGGAAAATTTCCCCTTTCCAGGGGGGGGGAGAGAGAAAATACGATTTCGTTCGAATCGAATGGAGTATCGGAGGAGGGAAGGGTTGACGTGCTTCTCTCGATCGCGCAAAGTAGGGTGAGGAAAGTGCAGTTGCGCGAATATCGGGGGGGTAAATATGTAACTTTGACCGAAAGTTTCCGAATAGTCGGGCGGGAGGAGATTAGCGAGCAACTTACACGAGGAGGAGTGGGAGAGGGTTAATAATTTCACAATAGGGTCCGCCACTACTTCTTGCCGCGTCGTAGCCTTCGCTCGTAGTTACCATGCAAATTAATCCCGAGTTATCGGGCTTTGTAAGCAAAAAAATAGATTCTCCTCGTTTTACGCGAGAAGAATCAACCGTTTAGCGTTTTACGCGCGATAAACATCGAAGTAATCGAATACATTCCTCCAGACTTGTTGTTAAGCATCGATGAGCTTTGGGCAAAAGTATATCTCGTATGAAACGATGCTGATTTTTTATTGGAATTTATGAAAACTAAACTAAACTAAGATAAACGTAAATAAACGTTCACGAATATATTTGTGATTCGGACAGTTGAGTTGGAAACGGGGCTTGAGAATTGGAAGTGATATTTCAAGGAATAAATTGGAAAAAGAAATTATGTTATACATTTAATTAACCGATAGATATGGGCCAGATGAATGACGATAAAAAGGTTAAAAATTTATGAAACGTGTTATTAACGTGAAGTAATTGCTTTTTAACTTTAAGCTTAATTTACGAAAAAGAAAAAAAACTTATCGATAATTTATAAGGATTCGAATTAAAATAGATGTGTTTTACGCGATCGATCGATCGTCGATTAATTTTAATATTATTTCATTCGATCCATAATCGATCGGAAAAGAGGAAAATTTTTAAATTTTAATTACACGAAACGTTAAATATTAAATGTTTAAAAAATACGAATTATGTTTAAAAAAAGGAATTATAACTATCGATCTCCTCTCGCAAGTTATATATTTACAGATCATGGATATATCCCTATTGTAAAGGGATCCACTCTCAGCCTCTCTCTCTCTCTCTATATATATATATATATATATATAACTCTCTTAGATACCTCCTGGAAAGTTTTGCAAAACTTTTCTAAAACCTGCTCGAATCTTGGAATAGGATCCTCGAAGACTATCCTTGAGGGTCTATCGTCGTATCTACGCCGAAACGGATATATAACGGAATTCCCCCGGAATCGTGCTTATTCAGCTTTCGAGAGAGAGAGAGAGAGAGAGAGGAAAGAAAAAGAAAAAACTTTCCCACGCGACACGTTCTAGTACGAACGTATACACGTATAAATTCCGTACAATCGCAATTTTATTAATAAAATTATTGTATACAGAAACAGCTATTGTTCCCCCGATATACTCGCGATAAATTCGAAATTGTAGCATCGAAACGAAATCGATTTATATACCGTGACGCGCGCGGGCCGTGCATTATACCGGGGCAAGTAGTTAGCCCATAAATAACACAGGGAACGGTTTCCCCGGTCATCGTTTGTTATTATGAGCGTTTCGACACGTTTTGTAGGCATTCGAGTTCTCCCACCCCTTCGAGAATTTATATTTCCTCCGTTTTCGTGCGGGCGTGGCACGATTGCGGCCAACATAAGTTACCGGCGGAGAAACTTGCCCGATAAATAATTCTTTGCCGCGCGAGGTGTCCGCGACTGGCGGCGGCGTGGGCTGCCGAGGGAGGGGCGAAAGTACCATGGGATGGTCGAGGGAAGGAGGGGAGTGGTGGAAACGACGGAGAGGGGAGTTGCGTATCGGGAATGAAAGAGGAGGGGAAATAAGAAATTCGAGGAGAAGGAGGATAAATAGAAACGATGGATTCCATACGCGAGTTTTCACGTCGCGTTTTATATATAAATAACACGCCACGCGGGACACGGTTTCCGTGTTGCTCGTGAAACGTGAATTATATCGTTTCTCCTTTTTTCCTTTCTCTGGCGCGCTTATCCTTGGATTTCATTCACGAGGATTGGATAGTCGAGTTAATTGCTCGTCAATTATTCTTCGATTTATAAGACGTTTCGTTAAGGTGTGGTCGTTCATTTCGTAGTGAAATTTTAAAGGAAGAATTAAAAATCTCGAAATAAAGTTACTTTAATAAACGCTCGAATATTTATTCGATAGCTAATTATAGTTGATCCGTTTTGCAATTATTATTGTTTGAACGATTAAAGTAACTTTATTCGACTATTAAATTTTGCTCACCGTTGCTGGACAGATTTAACGTAACGAATGATCGCACATCACTTTTTCATCGTGTCATGTGACGAACATTATCAATTTTCGTGAAATTTTTCCTTAAACATATTTAAAGTTATCATATCGCCATCAAATTTTAACTAACTTTTCCTAAAATATGCACGCAATATATTTCTCAGTATTTATTTTTAGTTTTATTTTTATTTTTTCTTTCCTATCGACGCGGTAGGAATAAGTATACAAGAATCGTCGATAGATTTAGTGATTAAAAATAAAGTTGCTTTAAGCAGTTACTTATTAAAATAACTTGAATAACATTCATTCGTTTGAATCCAACATATTAAATATATTGTGCCATGTGATAGATCGTGTCACGTGAGAATAAGCATCGCTTTATATTTCTCCAAATATAATTATAACCAGAATTGGGCCCGTTTCAACCCGTTGAAATAAAACTTTGCTTCGAGTAATTTACTTACTAAAACAACTTACTGAATAACACGTTTACACATAACGTTTGATCAACTTTTCACCTCGAACTTGTCTTTTCCCAGAAGAATTTGCTCGAGGATTACAAGGAAGAAAAAAAAGAAAAGAAAAGAAAAGAAATTTGCATTCCGAAGCCAAAGCGACAGATCCGTTATCGCGAGTATCTCTTCTCCACGGCGAGACGAGGCTTGATGGCGGAGCTGGAGAATCACCGTCGAAACCACTCTACCACTTCCCCTCCCTTCAACGGGCATTTGTCAGCTCGAGATCCCCCACCCCTCCCTCGCTCCCTCCTGTTTCCAGAACGAGAGAGGGGAAACTGCTGTTCCTCGCGAGCAGTTTTCACAGTTCTCTTTCTTTCTCTCTTTTTAATTTTTTGCACGTCTCACGTTAGGACGAATCGTGACATCGAACGATCGTTCCTCTTCTCCCCTCCTCGCGTATGAATTAATCGCGGCTTAATTAGACGCGCAATTCCCTCGTGTAAATACGTTTCGACGAGAGGCCAGGCGAATTACGCTGTGAAGTAATATAATCGTAATTTCTTATTACAACGCAACGACGAAATTAGCGACGGTACGTCGGCCTGATTACTCCGTTTGTTGGAACGAGTTTTATATAATGACTCGTCTCCAATACACCCCTTTCTCTCTCCCCCCCTCTCCACCCCAAAACAAATAAATAAAGATTACTATATATATATAATAAATTAAAAAATTATTTTTTTAACCAAAATAAAATAATTTTTTAAATTTAACAAAATAATAATTTATTATTCATAAATGAAAATTCAAATTATAAATTATTAGTATAATCTTTTTTTTTTTAATTATTATATTATAAAAATCATTATAAATTTATTAATTTATTCATTATATATTTATAAATATATAATAAATAATTGAATTATAAAATAAATTTATATATATATATAAATAAATAAATAATTTAATCTACTTTAATCTATGTATATATAATTTAGTTAATAAAATAATTATATATATGTATATATAGAGGCAGAGGAAAGGAAATATCGCGAAATGCGCGTGTACGAATGCAAGGCAGTATTAAACGAAGGAGAAACAGGATTTCTCGTTTTGTTCGTGAATTTATGAACGGCTGGGGAGGGGAAGGAAAAATTCAAAAGCAAGGTTCTGTATCTTAGATTCCAGGAGGCGCACATAGGATTTTCTTAGCTCATTTTCAAGCGGGAAACTCTCCTCTTTCGACTCATTTTTTAACCGTTTCTGTCGCGCAAACGGTTTGGACGCTATCTTCAAAATGGTGGAAGGGTATTTTTGATTTTTTAAAATTCCCGAGCATTTCAATCTGTATCTTAGATTCCAGGAGGCGCACATAGGATTTTCTTAGCTCATTTTCAAGCGGGAAACTCTCCTCTTTCGACTCATTTTTTTTCACCCGTTTCTGTCGCGCAAACGGTTTGGACGCTATCTTCAAAATGTGGATTTTTGGTGGAAGGGTATTTTTGATTTTTTAAAATTCCCGAGCATTTCAACCGCTGTATCTTAGATTCTACTAGCCGTATTTAGGATTTTTTTAGCTCGTTTCATGCGCGAAACTCTTTCGAATAATTTCGTACCAGTTTTTGGGAGAGAAACGATTTGGAAGCTATCCTCAAAATGGTGGATTTTTTAAAATTCCCGAGCATTTGAACCGCTGTATCTTAGATTCTACTAGGCGTATTTAGGATTTTCTTAGCTCGTTTCAAGATACTCTACAATGAGGGAAGAGGAAGAGTGGAAATTTTTCGAGTCGCAATGGACAAATGCATAAATTGGCATCGTCTGATTGCCGATCGTGAATATTTCTGAATATTTCCCCTCGCAATCTTGAGAATGTTCCCTCGAATTCCGGGGGAATTCGCTTATTTAGCGCGATAAAACCCCTCCCTTCCTTTATCATTTTTCCAATATCATCCCAACAATTCAATTCGCCTTTCGAGAAGCGCGAATTCGTCCCGATTCCTTCCTTCCTTCCTCCCGTCGAATTTAACCGGTTATGTTGTTCATCGAGCCTTGTTGTTTCACGAAAGGGGAGGAGAAACGAACGAAGGGGATTAACCGTTCGAATTAAAGGGCGAAGGAAGTGGCCTGTTCCGGCACGAGAAAAGGAGAGAGACCTGGCTGACAGGGGATTTCCATTTAGAGAGGAGCTCTGATATCGAGAACCCGCCTCGAATCAAGAAATAGAAAGCGATAGCGAATTGAAATTCGTTCGAATTACACTGAATCTTTGATCGCGGATTACTCGTCACGCGCATGGCGTTCTTTAACATGTTTCTACCGTAAATAAACGGAAAGTGGTTTTAATATTTTTATTTTGAATATCAGTTCGTAGTTTTTATTAGCCAATTCTGTAACACCGATTCCGAATCAATTGTTTTCAGTGTCTCTACATCTACTTTTTCAATCGTTCCAAGACTTTCCAAACTCGATCTTAGGTATTTTGGTTTGAATACAAGCCTCTAATTGGCTGTCCAACTTCGACTCAGTTTTGTATTATCGCTGGAAATTCGTCACAGATCATAACTTGTCCTTCTTTTCATTTCATCATTTCTGACGTTATATCTTTTAGCTCCTTACTTTTTCTTACGTTATTTGTTTAACACACCCAGCGTGATTTCGTCGAAATGTTAAGAACGTAAACAAAGCGATAAATGGAAGTAGTTTCAATATAAAATTTAGTTGAGATATATATTTATATATATCTACTTCTACTTCCTTCGTTTCCAAAATCGATCTTAAATATTGGCTGTCCAACTCAGTTCTGTATTATCGGTGGAAATTCGTATAATATACGATATAATTTTAGATTTAAAATTGTAAAATGCATTTTTATTGTTCTTAAATTTTAAATTCTACGATTCCAAAGTATATTTTACATTTATATTTCACTGCTTATTCCATTATTAAATTTCTTTTAAAATTCCGCTTTAATTTGCATTCATATATCGCCATATAATCGCTACTCCACATTTCGTTATAATACGTATAATACGTTCCAGAAGGCTCTTCTAGAGGGCGCTCTATATGGGTGACGCGGCGACGAACGCGTTAAAACTCGTCGCAAGAAAGAAGAGGTTAACGTCTCTCGGACAGCGTTTCAATAGCCGAGATATCGTGGAATCATTGAACACGGGACGCGATATTAATACAAATGTGCCAGGTTTACGAGGAAATTGCATATCCGTTGTCCTTCGAAGTGGGGATTCAACGTGGGGGCCAAAGGTGAATTTCGAAGGTGGTTCGAGGCCATTTATTATCCCCATTATCGTGCCACAGAATTCTGTCCCTCTCCATCTCTCTCTCTCTATATATATACACACATATATGTATACATATATTCCCCGAGGAATAAGCTGTGCGCCTATATTAACCCTTTTCTCCCGACAACGCTGCCGTTCGTGGCCTGTTTCGATGTATAATCAACAGTGTCGATAGTCTCACAGGCCGTGTTCGATCAAGTTTCGCCACCCGTCTCCTGCCACGCTCGATAGACCAGAGCTTTCTCGCTATTTCATCATCTCATCCTGGTGAACGATCGTGATATCCCCGCCCCTTCTTCAATTCACGATTAAATTATTCACGAGTCGCGTGTAATTTACAGCAATTTTGAGAATTGAGATTTTTCACAAACCGCGACACCAAAGTGAAATAATTCGTCGAGGATCGGCGTAGAAAGCTAAGATCGAGCTAAAAAATATACACATCCTTTCAGTCGAATCGAAAACTCGAATAAATTGTTCACCATCGGAGCAGAAAATATTTCTTATTCAACTTCTGTGGACTGGTTTAAATACCGTTCCCGACCGTCCCGAAGTGAATTACAGTTAACATTCCCCTCGATCGATACCCTCCCACTGTAATAAATCCCCCTATTTTTTTCCTCCTCCTGTCCGCGGAGAAGAATTCCCCTCCGAAACGGAGTAAATAAAGTATGCCGCCTCTGTCTCATTACCTATGGAACGAAGAAGAGAATAAAATAAACGAAGGGAGATAGCTGGTTGGAGACGAAAATTCCAAATTAATAATTTGTGACCAGCCACATTTCGAAAGTGTTCACGGCCTCGCGTAAACAATATAACGGTTCCTTCCTCCGCCATTTTGATCGCTATTTTTACGAACCACGAGATCTTTACGATCGTGATCACGGTGTTGAAATTCCCCTAAAAAATTAACCAATTCCTTTCCTTTTTTTCTTTTCTTTTTTTTTTTTTTTTTTTTTTACGACGGTCAGCGAGAAACAGGTTTTACCGAGGGTGGGGGAGAAGCTCGCCTTTACACGCGAGCTTTATCGTGTTCGATGCGGTTGCGGATCGAACGTGTTACGATATTAAGTTTACCGGGTGAAATGAAAGTGGACAGTTAAAGGATCGGTATCGACGCTTATGAATTTAAGGTTAACGTTATATCTTGTTCCCTTTTCCCACCTACGTATTTCGCAATCGATGCTTTTCACATCGAGTGTGGAAATCAATTTTCTAGTTTACGAGTCTCCCAGGGATCGTGTGTGCGTTTCATACTCGTTAACGAATTCTGCTAAGGTTTCCGTCTCTACGTTTCTCTCCTTTTTTTCCTCCTTTCGCCGAGAAAGAATAAACGAAAATATAGGAAATAACCAGTCTGGTAACCGTACAAAGTCAATTTTTAACGTTGATCACGAAAGTCTTCCCGTAATATCCGATATAATGCGATACGAGAAATGTTTTCCGCGTTATAATTTGATACGCGGAAATATCACGTTATACGTTGCACACTTTTCGACGATAAATATTTTGTAAAACGAGCAAACTCGGTCGGTATACACGTATTGTTATTGCTTATCGTCGTAGCTTAGCTAGCTGGATCTATAAGAGGAGTAGCAATGGTCCATTTCACAGTTCCAATTAAAATTTCTGTTCGAACAAATTTCTTGCTCGCGATGGATGGATCCGGCGATAACCTCGACAATAAACTCACTGGTAAACTCACTGTCCATCGCGATCAACGGTTGGGCGACGTTGCAGACGTTGCCTACTGAACCAACTTTTCGTACAACTGGCAACGTTGAAAGAAGTTAATAATCGCTTTTTACACGTGTCGTGAGATTCAGCGTTGAACGTTTTTCGGAAGGTGTGCGTTTCCTTCGCTTTTCTTCGTCCCGTTCGTTTCACCTATTATTTTGCAATTATCGAATAAATATGCCGTGAACGTATCACTGTTATTTCGTTAAATATTACCTGGTATACGGTCGGTAAACTTCCTCTCTCGACGGTAATTTATTACAAACTGCTAGTCAGAGAGATGGAGAGAAAGAGAGAGAGAGAGAGAGACAGGGAAAAAAGGTAACCGGTAACGGTGCATGTAAAGTTGTTCTTGTTTAGCTTCAACTAACAACGATGAAAACCATGGAAAATATGCGGCTGCGTGGAAATAAAAGCATTTCGATGCGATACGATGCGGTAAATTCAAAATAATTCTCGAAAATAAAATAATTTCAATGAGCGTAAAATGCGAACGAGGGAGGGGGGAATAATTTCATTTGTGCATCGTGCGCCTCTCCCCCAATTTGTATCGAGCCGCGTTTCTACGCGTTTCGAATCAAATTTATATATCAAATTGAAAATGAATCTCGAAGCGGCCGATTTCCTATGTAAACAATATTTACGCTTTTATTTTCGCGCGTTAATATCCAAGAAGGATCTTCGATACGCGTGAAACTAGCCACAAATGTTTCATCCCAGGTTTTTCATTACGTTGATGGAAGTCGTGTCCTTATTTATATAAGTAAAAACTTCCAACACTTCTAATATTTTCAGATTATTTTTAGACGCATAATATTCGTCTTGATTTGGCGTTGTCCTCCTTCTTCCACTAGCTTCCATCCTTCGCCAGTTCTTCACTCTCCTTGGCTGCACGCTGGCTGGAATTTATTCCACGATAAAGTGACTGTAGGCGAGCCATCCAGCCAGACAGTAAGTGTTATGAAAGGCTGGTGGCGCATACGTGCATCAGGTAACGCGAAACGATAAATTGTGCAATTTAATCGTGGCGCAAAGGAATTTCGATAACGCGGCTTCATTACTTAGGCGAGAGAGAGAAAAGACGTTCGTCCTCCGCTCTCTCTCTCCTCGTTCCTTTCTTATTCTTATGTCTGTTTATTAGTCGATCGTGCAAATTTAACTTCCCCTGTCCGCCAAAATTGCCGTGAATGCAAAACTTCGTTGAAACACTCTCCTCGAAGAGAAGTCAAGCATGGTCCCCCCCTCCCCCCGGTTGAAATTTCTAATTTACTTTATTTGAACAGGCTTTAGTTTGAGGAAGGCCTCGAAAGGGATCCTCGAGAAAAAGAAACCGTGAATTTCGTCCTCGTTCTAATCTTGAACGATTCCTTCTTTCAAAAGAATCTTTTCGCTATCAGAGAGCTATTGTTGAGCTATTCGTCGTCAGATTGTTCTTCTGCGATCAAAGAGGGACGATTTTATTTTCGGAGGGGGAGGGGGGGATACGATTAAATCGATATATCGTTTAATATTATTTTTTTTTTTACAAAGTGTGCATTCGATCGAAGGTGGGATTCGTTTGTTGTAACTCATGCACCACCGATCCTCGTCATTTCTAGTTCAACGAAGTTCGACACTTTCAATAAAGAATATTTTTATCGAAAGCACCCCCTGAATTTCAATTCTTGCCCCCCCCCTCCTCGCCTCCCCCCCCCCCATTTTATTAAATTTCCAGCTTTGGTCAACAAAAAAAGCTTTGAAAAATGTGGGGAAACAAAGCTACAAAGGAATAAAATCTATTCGATATTTTTTTTTATTTATTTTCACGCGAAATATCAACGTTCTTTATATTCGCGCGCACGCACACACACACACACACAAGAAACATACGTTTTGTCACGTTTGTTATTCCAGTGTTCCTCTTTCGTTCAGTCTAATCAATAAATCGATCCGACGATAATTGTCTTCTCTACTTTCCCATTATATTAATTTGTTAAAATTAAAATTTCATTCGAAACAACAATCAACAATTTTCTTCTACGCTCGACACGCAACGATCTTTTCCTCGCAGGTGATCGTGAACGATCATTTTCGACGCATATCGAGGCAGGCATATCGAGGAGTGGGGAGAGGGAGCAGTAGTTTCTCCTCGTCTCTTTTCTTTCCCTCTTTCTTCTCGTACACACACGGTGGCAGAATTTGTTCCCATTATGCAAATTATGCAAAAACTGTTCTAATAGAAATTGCGTAGAAAAGTCCATGTGAGGTGGGGGAGGGACGATACTTGCTTGCTTCTAACGAAAGGGGAGGGGGGAGGGGTGTAATGAAAAAAACTGGCGAAATTATGCAAATACATAATAATAAATTTTCGCATAAGAAAAGGGTTTTAACTCGGTGGAATCGAGCGTTTCTTTTTTCGCCTCTTCTCGCCTTCGAACGTGTTCAGACGTTAACGCTTGTACGCTTGTACGCTTGTACATTCATCTATCGATCTTATGCAGAATCCACTCCAAGACGAGAAAAAGATGGTGCTGCTCCTTCGTTCGTCGAATTCACACCTTTCTCAATTCACTTATTACATGCTCCTAGTAAATTGTAGGTCCACGATATAAATAAATATGTGAAATCTGTATCCTCGAAGAATAAGAGTAATTGCTATTTTATATAAGAACGGGAAGGACGAAAGAAGACTTCGAAACGAGCAGCCTACTCGTTTTGCTCCGTCGAGAGCAAACGATTCCTTCGATCGAACGTATTCGCGACAAGATTCGGACGATCGATGCAAAATTTATCATTTAGGTACACAGTTTTCATTGGGTAAACAGAGGAGGTAAGAAGAGAGGATGGGAAGGAGAGAGAGAAAAAGGTTCACCGTGTAATGGACGATTATGAGCATGAATATGTAGATGGCGTTTAGACGGCTTCAACGCTCGTAGCCTTTTCATGCCACCTTAATAATAACGTCACCTTAGCCACGTGTTGATGTACAGAGTGGTGGGAGGCGTCTAACCACGCCCACCTTGAACATTATTTGAATTGGCGATGTGAAGAAATGTACGCAAAGAGGCGGAAGCGTGAGAGAGATTTCAAGATCTATTTTTATAAACGAAACGTTGGCACGTTTTTAACAGACGATGTCGAGAGGAAGAGTAGTAAAATGAAATAATTTCGTTGCGGGAGACGTTCGAACTGGTCGCGTGAATCCTCGAGTGAATCGAGAAAATTCAAAATTGGTCCCTTTTTCCGAAAAAAGTCGATCTCACGATTGAGGACAGGATAGATAGAAACTTGGAACTTGGAAAGTGTATAATTGCTCCTAATGCTTTCTCGTTACGATCTTGGTGGTGGTGGTGGTGAATGTACCTTTTCCTGGAAAATTAGGACGCAGCTACCTGTCCTGTATTCTAGACAGATAGAACTTCGATAACGATGCGCAGTTTCCCATAGATTCCAGCAACTATTCGTCAAACGCATCAGTTTCCAACAATCGTTAATACCGTTCGAAATTTGGCCCCCTCCTTCCTCCAAGTTTCGACACTAATAAATTCAAATTTCTCGCTCGAAATTATTCGTGCTCATCGAAAAAACTATTCGGCTTATTTAACCCTTTAACTGCTGAATGAAACCACATATCTCGTTGTTCAAAAAACAAACTCTCATTCTCCTAAACTCGGTTCATTCATAGCCAGGCAAATTACGCTCGTGAGAAGCGGCGATCCGTTAATAAAAATATGAGAACTCGCGATCGTTTCATCTGCGTCGAGATGCGATATTCTTTCAACAATTTACCTTATCGATCATCGAATTATAGCGTTTCAAAAGTTCGACATCGGTGAATAAACGGTATATATATCGAGAAGAAAAAAAACGTTTGGATTTTGGAGCGGGCAAAGTAATTGAATTGCGCGCCATAACGCGTTGACGCATCGTCGACGAGGTCCATATTGCGCGAAAAAAGTGTTCAGTTGGCGGCCAACGATCGCTGTACAGCGTTGCCGTTCGCGCGAAACGCTTCAACTTGGAGCATTCGGCGGTCGAAGGGCTAAATAAAATATCTGGCTGGGGGAAGCTAACCGACGTACCTTTTCGCACAAATTAACACGTCCAATACCGTCGTGCCATCGTTCTTTCCTTTCCAACCCTGCTCGAAAGAGTTTCAACGGTCGAGCAATTGCAACCTTAATTCTCTACGTTCTCCGTATATACGCGTGTACGGTTGATATCCGTCTCGCGGTGCGATGGCGCCACCGTCACGTTTCAATATCGTCCCGTTGCGTCCAGGCTTCGACGCTTTTCGTTCGAATTATCGGAGTGGGGGAAAAGTGAGACGTGGTTGCGAGCTAATTCGACGACTCGGAACAGGCCTTCCTCGCGCTTCCTTCTTTCGCCGTTACCGGAATAAAAGAGCGGAGAGTTCGAGAAGAGGAGGTAATTTCACACGATGATTGCGTCCAGCTTGTGCCCACTTCGCTTGCTTAATTAACTCCTTTATCCTTATCGTTGTGCAGCGAAGGGTAAACGTCAAGGAGGCGATACTTGGAGAATCGTTGTCTCTTGCCTGTTCTTACGAGAGCCGCGTGTCTTTTATGATTTCCAATTCTCTCTCTCTTTCTCTCGTGTCTAACCGTTTCCATTATGTAAACTGTACCCTCCTCGCCGATTATAATTGTAATAAACGTTGTTTCTTCCTTTATATTCTCGTCTAAATGAAATTAAATAAAATATCTATTCTCAATCAACGAAATCGTGTTTAACGCGTGTTTAACGCATGTTTTTTTACTGTAATCCTTAACCGGGTCGGTTTTCAAGGCCGTGTAAAAGTATCTCTTATTCTTTACTTTTTTTTTCTTCGTCCCTTTCTTTGTCACCGCTACCTCGATTTTCGGAAATTATTCGGTCTCTTTGCGATCCACTTGGCTCGAAAAATTTCTATCCAAGAATGTATTTCATACATTCGAATTCTCGTTTAATTTCTCTTTTTTTTCTACGATTACGCTCCAATCCGGAAGAAGAATCGTGATAATGGGACGTGTTTCGTTAGTTTCGATTCGAGAATCGGGAGATGATTAATAAAAATGGGTGGAAAATGGCTCGAAAAGGGGGGCGGGGGGGTACTTTTTTGTGACTCGAATAAAGTAAGTAACGAGGGGGGGAAATTCGCCGCAAAGGGTCAAAGCATCGTCGCGAAAGGGAAGAATGAGAACCGTCGTCCGCGTGACAACGGATATCTTTCGTTTCGAGAGAAGATATAAAACGTCGGATCCCGTCGTGGTAGGCGAAGCTTCGCGGCAAACACACGACGACGCTCGTTTCACTCGTTTAAAGAGGAACGTGGGGAGATCATCTTCCTTTATTCCGGCTGAAAATTCCATTGAAAATTCTCGCTCAATTAATATGCTGCCTCTTCCTGCACGTAATCTCGTGTTGCTTAACGGCAAATGAAAATTTCACGTTCTCGTCTAAAACCGCGAAATAATTCAGATTTGAGAAAGATCCGTAATTTGAAAACCTTTTACATCCCGTTAATTAATTCCTCTTCAATTAAAAAATCTAACGATAAAAAATAATAATGTTTCAAGCGCGAAGGAGAAGAAATAAACTGCGTGTAGCAAGTTTTAAAATGTACACGAACCTTTGCAATAAAGAGGACGTTTTTACATCGTGACTTTAAGCTAGAAGCGCCATACGATACTGGATCCCATATTTTTTTTTTTTTCACCGATACCAGCGTATGCATACACGTATAGATATAGATATAGAATATATATATATAAGCGCAATACAGGATTATACGTAATTTGCTGGCAGCACGGTCATACGCGTCCCGATGGATTCCAGGGATTTACATGAATCATCGAAGCGAGAAATAATCGCACTTTGTATAAAGCTTCCCTTTTATACAAAGAGTTATCTGTTCTGCCCCTCCCCCCCTTTTTTTTTCAAAATAGTCCTGGCACTCTACGGTTTTATAAATTTGCATTTAAAAGAGTGAAAAGTGTATCGAGCGAAATATTCATCGCATCCCTGTTACCTTCGTTTCTTCCGTTCTTCTCTGCTTGTTAATTAGTTACGAAACTCGAACGTGATCCGTGTATGAAGGTATTCATTTCAGATTAGATTAGATTTATTGGAATCGAACGAAGAATCGTGGAGAACGAATTTCAGAAAGGCGTTGTTATTAGATTTTGTGTCTAAATATTTCATTGGTTTCGTTCAAGTTATCCGATTAACGCGAGATTATCGAAGCCTTCTAATAATTATAACGGGTGATCCGTTAATAATCGAATGCGACGTCGGTCGAGATTTCACCGTGGACGACAGCGGTTATCGATCGAGCTAGAGATTAATTTTAAAAATCCTTCTCGATCTACAATTAACTTTTCCACGAGTTCTTCAGTAATTCATTTCTTTCGTAAACACCATTTCATCCACCTCGAAATTTTAAAATTGCATCCAATCAGTATCGAGATATATATAAATATATCTGAAGCTCTCGATGGAATTAATTAATAATCGGTTATCGATCGAGTCTAGATTTAGAGATCGATTTTAAAAATCCTTCTCGATGTACAATAAACTTTTCCACGAGTTCTTCCATTTCTTTCGTAAATTTCATCCACCCGAAATTTTAAAATTGCATTCTCTATATTTGCTTTCGTGATTATTATTCTATAAGAGGAGTGGATTACGCGAATTAACACGATTCTTCATCGGTCGACTCGATTCTACATCTCCAACCAGTATCGACGTATACACGTCTGAAGCTCTCGATTAGAATTAATTAATAATCGGTTATCGATCGAGTCTGGCTCGATCGGTCATCCATTTAATTTTAAAAATCAACTACAATAAACTTTTCCACGAGTTCTTCATTTCTTTCGTAAACACCATTTCATCCACCCGAAATTTTAAAATTGCATTCTCCATATTTCCCCTGCGATAATACCTTCTACCAGAGGAGTAGATTGTACGGATTGTTGAATTAACACGCGATTCCTTTTCTTCATCGGTCGACTATTCTACATCTCCAACCAGTATCGACGCATACACGTCTGAACCTCTCGATTAGAATTAATTAATAATCGGTTATCGATCGAGTCTGGCTCGATCGGTCATCCATTTAGAGATTAATCCTTCTCCATACTCTACGATAAACTTTTTACAATAAATTTTAAAATGGCATTCTCCATATTTCCTTCGTGATAATTCTTCCACCAGAGGAGTGGATTACATGAATTAGTACGATTCCAGGTTTTCTTCATCGGTCGACTATTCTACATCTCCAACCAGTATCGACGCATACACGTCTGAACCTCTCGATTAGAATTAATTAATAATCGGTTATCGATCGAGTCTGGCTCGATCGGTCATTCATTTAGAGATTAATCCTTCTCCATACTCAACGATAAACTTTTTACAATAAATTTTGAAATGGCATTCTCCATATTTCCACCAGAGGAGTGGATTACATGAATTAGTACGATTCCAGGTTTTCTTCATCGGTCGACTATTCTACATCTCCAACCAGTATCGACGTATACACGTCTGAACCTCTCGATTAGAATTAATTAATAATCGTAAACAGAGTAAATGCCGTTAATATATCTGCAATTTATCACGAGGCGGAAGAAACCTAGGTTGGGAGGAGAAGTTTGGCGGTGGGCCTCGGCGGCGATTAGACGGTCCAATCTGCATTCGTAATGACGAACGTGGAAGGTGACACAGCGTCTGACCTCGGCGCAGGGACACCGGCCATCTATTAACCCCCGACCTTAACCCTTCCCTCCTGTCTTCCAAACGCTGAACGTGTATTCGTTACGAGGATCTATCCGCTCCTCTCTCGCCCTCCCTTCTTGCGCGTTCCTCCATCGTAATTGCCAAGCATTTTCCGACGAATGGGGGACGGATACAAATTTCACGGATCACGGAGAGGAAGAGGAGACGATGCGTTATAATGCTTCGCGCCTCCAAAATGGCGACTGTACAATATTTATTTATGCTTGATTTTTTTCAATTATACGTGAATAGATTTCTGAGCTGTGTAATCTTGTGAAGCGTGGAACGATTGGATTTCTTTTTTTATTTGAAATTGGACCGAATCCGATTATTCGAAATTATTTATATTTATATTGTTCGCTTGAATTTGACGATAGAGGGAAGAGAAATTTTTACTCAGAGTTTAGTTCGTTTATTAAGAAATTGACGATGGAGGGAAGGAAATGTGCTAATCCATCGAGATACGTATATATCGAGTTGGAGATCGGTAGAATCGAGAAAAATAGGAATAATAGAATATGAGAATACGGGACATTAATTCAAGATGAGTTATTAAATAACGAAATTATTTCTATTCGTTAAGAAACTGAGGATAGAGAGAAGGAAAGTAGCGATGAAAATTGAGAGTTTAGCTCATTTTTACTTATTGAAAAATTGCCGATAGAGAGAAGGAAAATAGAGATGTAGATATAAGAAGATGAAAAATAGTAGTTATTATTAAAATATCGCACAACAATATTAACTTTCAATATTCGACAAATTGTCTTTCCTCATCGCGTGAACATACGCATATAAAATATCAAAATACAAATGTTTTACACGTCAATACGTGAATTCGTTTTAACTTAGCTAAGAAATTCACTGAACCACGAGTGCAAAGGGTTAAAAAGTACATACATCATACTTGCATAATCGTCGATGTATCAATAATTAATACAAATAAAAGTTTCGAAACTTTCCACGAATTGGCGAAAACATTGGGCAAAGCAAATTAATTATTATTCCTTGGCGAGTTTGAATCCGAGTGTTTCGGTATTCACCACGAATATTCGAAGCGAGAGTTTCATTAAACGGTCGAATCGAATCACGTTATTCGACCGCGATTGTTGATAAGAAAAATAATATAATTCAACGTGATTTGTCGAGCCTATGCAAATTGATTTTTGTTACGATTCAATCGCAGCGATCGATATCCCGTCCAATTAATCGCCCATCCGCGATCCATTTCGATTTCCGTGCTCGCGTCGATGGCAATTATCGGTCGCAATTACGTGTGACCAATCGTGGATCTTGATTAAACAACGTTAATAATTAATATTAAATATCGCACGCTTGCTATACGCGAATCGGGGAAATATTTACAAAATGGAAGAAGAAGATGTCAAGAGCGGATAAAATCAATGTCGAGCAATTTGTTTTTCGTCAAAGTTGATCCGTTTGGCACTGTGCTTAACTAAAACCTATCCGTATGTACAATCCTTGCGTTTTATAGAAATATACTCGTGCGGAGCCAACACGGTGTATAAATCATTACTTTTTTTAACTCCACATTTTTCTTCAATTTTTGGCAAAATTTCTACTCGAATTATCTTTCGGCCTTCCAACATTCGACTTCCTCGAACGAATTTTTGATTTTGCAAAGGGACCGAGCAATTTCCTCGTTTAAGGAAAGGTGGAAGGAGCGGAATTGAGCAGCCCTCATCAGGAGCACGGTATTGGCACGGATAGCAGAGAGTTGCTCGTCAAATATTTACCGTGAGCGATGCTGGCGCGATCCTCTCGATACGTTACATCTCGAGAACAAGGGATATAATTTCGACTCAACTTTTCTTCCTCGTGCGGAGAATATAATCGAACGACAATTGGCCTGGCGTTTAACGCCCCAAATCAAAATTTCACGCCGAATGATGCTCGAACGAATGATGGAGATTAATTATCGTGCAGTAGGCCAAGTTATCGAACGAATGGAACACTTTCGAAAGCGACGGAGGGGGGAAAAAGTGTTTGATAGTTCGAACATAGTCCGTGACATTAAACATTCGGTGTTCACAGGCAAAGGTCTTTGAAGTGTACAAAGGTCGCGCCACCTTGCACGAGCGTGGTATGGCGCGCTGATTGGAGGGATCAAAGCCTGGAACGGCCAGCTCCATGGTATTTAATCATCCAACCGCCGAACGACGCATCTGCTGTCGATCGAAACCTCTGTCGAAAACCTCCGTTTTTCCTTCCTTCCTTCCTTCCTCTATTCTTATTTTTTCTTCTCGTTTTCTTCGATTTTATATATACACTTTGCTCGCGCATCGAAAATCGATGATAAATCACCATTTACGCGATTTTTTCGCTGCGCAACTTGATTAATCACGTATGATATAATACACGTGAAATATAATGATACGCGTTATCGTTTTCCATGATTTATTTATTATTAATTATGATTCATTATTATTCGTGTTTTGATATCCACGTTGACGCTAATAAATCGATAATTCCACAGTGCGTATATTATTTACACGAAACGAGGGGAGAGAAATTTATAGAAAATAGCTTTAAAGAAGAATTCCATCGTGTATATCCCTCCGCTATTATATTCGTTTCTATATACAAAGAAATGATATCGATGTTTGCGTCTAGGGATTTAACGATTGTGCGTTAGAAAAAAAATTTTTTTCTCTTTTTGCAAAAATGCAAGAAAAGTGAGTAATCCAAATCGCTTCTGTTATCACGCTTCGCTTTTCACGTTTTCAACTGGCGAGCGCCGCATCAACGGTTCAGCTTTCATTTACGCGTACTATTAACTTAAAATTCATGACAAAGCCCGGGACAGATATGGTTGCCATTTCATTGAACTTCAGCACCGGCCTCAACGATGCTTAAGCTCGACGGTCATTGGCATACGAGCGACAATGAATTTTACGCACGGTAAAATCGCATAGCCAGATTCGGGTACTTGATTCGGGGTGAAAATGGATTTGATTGTCGAGGCACACTTTTTTTCCTTTTCATCCTTGCCCTTCATCTTTTTCGCTCCTTTTTTCCCCGCGAAATAAAAAATAAATTTTCCAGTGCAAATTGATTTCTCCGTGTTTTTTCACGACTCGAATGCTATTTTCTGTTAGCGAACAAATAAATGATGACTCGTTTCGTTCTGTTTTATTTATGGATTTCTATTTGGACGAAACAAATTCTCGAAGCTAATGAATGGGAATAACACTTGCAAAAAAGGGAGAGAGAAAATATATATTGCTACAATTGAACAATAAATATAATAAAAAGTGTTCGCTTACCTTTTATATAATCCTATTATTTATCCGAAAAATATAACATATTATTAAGTTGAAAAAGATATAGAAAATAATGGATAAAAATAAAATTTCAGACTGACCAGCATACAAAGATCACCGATAATGGAGATAATAGTTAGAAAATGATGCATATGTATTTGCCTTAAAGTCGAGTAGCTTGCCTTTGAGAATAGAGGTTATGTAATACTTCGTTTGTCGAAAAGAGAAGAAAATACACGGAATAATGGGTAATAAAGGGAAATGGCTTTTTCAAAGCGATTGCAAAGTTGCGAGAAAAGTAATCGAAGAATCGAGAGTACGGAATTCTTTTATAAGCCGGATCTTATATGTCCGGATCAATTACGATTAATAAAATAAAAGTAGTCGCGCAAAGCCAGGATCGAGAATTATATTTCCACCGATTAATTATGTTGCGGCGACACCGTGAACCCTGTCTGTCCATCGATCTTCGTGCACGTTCGGTGGTGGTCGGTAGCGATCGGCCTGATTCGCGCGCAACTTCGCAAGCGCGGAAAGGGCGGTGGGGCTCGCGAAGTTTCGGCCGTGGCGCTTTCGTTCATTCGTCGTTCTGCGCTCTGTGCGCTCGTTTATCGCGTGATCGCGGTTCGGTTTTAACGTGTGTCGCGTGTTACGTTTATTCGATCGATCGTCATTGTAAATAATAATATCCGTGAAATCGATTCTTGATCGTTTCAAGTATCGATACTGTGTAGGAAGAAGAATGTGCATCGTTCCCCCGGTGAGAAAACAATTCGAACGTGAAGAGTGTTCCGAACGTTATTGAAGTTTGAGGTTACAACATGGCAGTTCAATATCGATAAAGAAATTGTAAGATCGATACGATTAAGTTGAACCAGTGATTTTTTAATAGAGTTTAACGTATTATATCAATCGAACGAATGATATAATGGTTAAATGATAAAGGGAAAAGTGTATTCGAAGAACGAAAAGTATTATCGTAGTGTATTTTGCTACGTTTTTAAACGCGAAGAAAAATCTATTGGCTGTTGTCGAGATCAGGTTAGTCATGTAAAATTACGTATCATTTTACGAATATCATGTGTCGAGTGTGATATATACGAATTATTGAAATTAGAATCGATGCGTAAAGTATTTTGTGCTTTGTTGTAAGTGAATTTACGAAAAAAAAAAAAAAAAAGAAAAAATCAAAGTTATTATGTATAAAATATTAACTAACAAAAGCAGTTTTTAGTGATGCAACCTATATAATACTATATAAACGTATAAAACCTACTCGATCACCATAATGTCTAAAATGTCGTGCTTAATTTTTATTAATTTTTCCTCGTTTCGAATGCGCATTACCATTCTATTCTCTTTATGATGAGATTTAACGATATAACCTCGATATTTAAATTAAAATGTATATAATCTTTCGTGATTTAGTTCGGAATGGCCAATTTTACGCGAACCTCTTTCACAATTTATTATTATTTCCTAAATTCATTTCTTTTATATCTCCCGTTCTTTCGATCTCTTTTCTTATTTCCGAGTCGAAATATAAATGTTTCGTCACAAGTACTTTAGAATAAAAATTCTCAAGCAAGAAAATTCTTTGTTCGCGAGGTATTCTGTATAAACAATGATAATGTAATACGAATGAATATTCATGACAATACGCGACGGTTGAAATGTTTTTTAGACTTCCGTCGACCATCATTTCTTTTTCACTTCTTCGCGAAAGAACTTGCTACGAAACTAATGCTTATATCTGCTTTTTTTTGTAAAACGTATACGAATAGAAGACCGATCTTCGCGTTAACAAATGAACGAATTCCGCGATTATGGAACGAAACAAAAAATTACTCAATTTTTGAAATTTCGAATCTAGCTAATCGGGATTATCGCTCGTTCCTGAAATTTCGGGCACGTTAAAAAGATTAATTTTTAAATACCATTCGAATTACAGCTAGCCGATTCGATAAATACGCAATACTGAATCGAAAGTGCAATTAGGAATTGAACGTGGAGTGTTAAAAAATTAATCAACAGGATTGCGCTAGTTGAACGAACGTTTAACGCATTCGCATACGTAAAATTTAAATATATATTATAGTATAATTTGCTAACCTATCCAGTAGATATTCAACGCGATTCGTTCAACTTTAACCAACTGCGGGGATCGCAATTAATGGAGCCACGTAACTGGTGTGCTTCCAAGCGTTAGAACACTTTGAAATGTCGCAAGAAATGAGCTCGAGAATGCGTGTAAATCAACGTGTTCGCGTTAAATATGGAGCTTTTCGCCGCATTTACATTCGGGACGCGCAAGAATAAAAGAAATTCATTTAAACGCCCGCATTAAGTGGCTTCGTTTATATTTCGAATCCAAGTTTTTTTCCTCGTTTTTGCTATTGATCTGTTTTTTCGTACACGTAGTATCACGTAGAGTAGAGAAATATTTTTCACGCGACGGTTGCAATTGAGATAAAACGCGTCACGCGTTTTTATTTATTATTTTCACGATTTCTTTTGGAATTCTTCTCGGAAAGTTTCGAACGGTATTATTGGAATGTTTTTCGTATGGTTTTATGGTAAGCCATCGCGCTTGTTCTTTCATATATAACGAAAATCTATCCGTTCTATTGGATTTCTGAATAGAGTAACGCGCATAACACGATTTAATCAGTGTAATGTAACAGTGTAATGTTGTGTAACAAAGTGTGTAAGAGCATCGATTTTCATCTTCGATGAATTCATACGGTGACTGGGTTATAATAAAACGTGTTTGTGTTTAAAAGAAGCAAGAAAGCTCCCTTCTCACGAATTAGTGAATCGTTTACCGCATTTCGACGGATTGCTTCGCGATCGGTAAGTTATTGGCAAATTATCTCTTCTTTTTTTTTTGTCGCATAAACAATACAATTGCCATATATAAGTTTATAAATTTAATCGAATAAATTTTATCAGAGAATCATTTAATATCTCGTAATTAACGGGAAGATTAACTAAGATGAAAGATTGCAATTAATTAAGATTAGTTAGATGGAACAATCGTTTTATAATATAACACTTTTAACTGCTAGAAACTTTCTTCGACTCTCTTTATCATATACATAAGGTTAAGTACTTTAATCCTAAACATCGAATCTGTATATATATATATATATATTTCTTAAATATTTCACTCTTTTACGTCTCTTTTAACAACATCGTGATTACGTTAAGAAGATTTACCGCGATATTTTCATGATATTTTTAACGAGTGAACAAAGAAGTCATCTTTTTTACAAGTGAACGCATAACACGATGTAAGCTCACAGGTAACAACAATTTCCCCTTTGTGCATCAATCTTGATGCTCAGAGTTGGCAACTTTTACTTTCACCGCTAATTGGATTCCCCTCGGGGAGGGGAGGGGAGGGACAAATATTAAAAAGTTAATACAACGTCATAGGGGGCGCAACACCGATCTCTCTGCGATGTCTACGCGTGTTTCGATCGATCGCGGATTCAAAAAGAAGTCAGCTTGATCGACGTAAAATGTATAAAAATGCAAAACTTTTTCGGCGCGCTTTCCGTCGAAACGAGATTTTTCGAAAAGAAAAAAAGAGGAAGAGGAATAATAAAAAAAAAAATTTATCGAGTTTTGACCAAATACATTTGCAAGCTGCGTTTTTGACGTATCTCCATTGATCCAGACGATTTTCATTGAGATCGGATGCGTGAAATATTCATGTGGGGGAGGAATAAAATCTATATTCTCGCTCGTGGAAATGTTTCGATTCGCGGATTTTTTTTCCTTTCTTCGCGTTTCTTTTTTCTTTTTTTTTTTGCAAATTCGAAAGAAAGAGAGGAGGAAAAAGAAAAGAAAGAAATTAAGCACGCTATTCTTTATCTAGCACGATTTTTCAGTCAGTGTCGGTGCCCCTTTAACGGAAAGAGTTCTTTAAAACCGGGTTAACGTGATCTTAATTAGTTGCGTTTCGTAACTGCATGCTGTAAATGCGTGGATTCCGAATAAAAAGAAAAAAGAAATACACGTAAACACACGTGGCACAAGGAGATAATTATGCACGGACCTAAATTTTCTAAAATCGCGGTTTTAAATTTTTTTTCGTACCAAAAAAAAAAAAAAAGAGAGAACGATCATCAACGAAACTCCAATTTCGACAAGTCATTTTTATTTATGTATATAAAAAAAAAAAAATGTCACGTCGAAATGTTAATCCTTTATTTTTCATAGGATCAAATTAAATTTATAAAAATGAAGAAGAAAAATTTCCCATATCTCTTAGATTGTTAAATATATTGGTAAGAGCTGCTATTTGAATTTGTTTATAACATATCAATATAACATTAATTATAATATTAATTGATTCGATATTATTCGAATCTTCGTACTTTTTTTGTTACTAATTTTTTACACAACATCAACGAAACTGCAATTGCGAAAAGTCATTTTTATTTAAAAAAAAAAAATGTCACGTCGAAATGTTAATCCTTTATTTTTCATAGGATCAAATTAAATTTATAAAAATGAAGAAGAAAAATTTTCCATATCTTTTAGATTGTTAAATATATTAGAGCTGCTGTTTGAATCTATGTATAACATTAAATATCGATACAACATTAATTATAGTATTCTGATCTCGTGATATTATTCGAGAAAGAACATTTCAAAGTCCTTATACTTTAATTTTTCACACAACATCCGTTTCGACCTCGATCCTTGTCTCGAAATACACATTTCTTCATTTTCCACACGAAATAAATAATATTCGTGAAAGAACATTTCAAGATCCGTTTCGACCTCGATCCTTGTCTCGAAATATACATTTCTTCATTTTCCACACGAAATAAATAATATTCGTGAAAGAACATTTCAAGATCCGTTTCGACCTCGATCCTTGTCTCGAAATACACATTTCTTCATTTTCCACACGAAATAAATAATATTCGAGAAAGAACATTTCAAAGTCTTTATAATTTTTCACACAACATCCGTTTCGACCTCGATCCTTGTCTCGAAATACACATTTCTTCATTTTCCACACGAAATAAATAATATTCGAGAAAGAACATTTCAAGGTCTTCATAATTTTTTACATCCGTTTCGATCCTTGTCTCGAAATACACATTTCTTCATTTTCTCCACGAAATAAATAATATTCCAAAAAAAACATTTCAAGGTCTTTATAATTTTTCACACATCCGTTTCGACCGATCCTTGTCTCGAAATACACACTTCTTCATTTTCCACACGAAATAAATAATATTCGAGAAAGAACATTTCAAGATCCGTTTCGATCTCGATCCTTGTCTCGAAATACACATTTCTTCATTTTCTCCACGAAATAAATAATATTCCAAAAAAAACATTTCAAGGTCTTCATAATTTTTCACATCCGTTTCGATCCTTGTCTCGAAATACACAGATATACATTTCTTCATTTTCTACACGAAATATAAATAACATTACCGCGATTAAAATCTAAAGATTCGAAATATATATACATATATATATATATATAGAGCGAATAATGGGATCGAGATAAATGACAGAGGAGGGGGGTGTTAAAAGTGGCGCGAATACAACGGGGGACGGATAAGGGTTGGAAGTTGGGAGCGTGATTCAGGCAAGGTGTAGGAAGTGAAGCGTGGAGAAGCTTGGGTGCCATGGAACGTGCCAAGACTATTTCGAAAGAGTTACTGGCAATGCTAATATCGGTAATACCGACCGTGCAACCGTCGCGGTATTTCGACCCCAAAGCTGCTGCTGCACCACTGGAATACGTCCAACGGATACGTATACCTCACCTTAGCCCGTTCCCCTGCTTCCGGGAACCGGCCGATTGTTAAACAGAGCTGAATTCACGTAATATACGAGCGCGCGATAAGCAGTCACGTTCTCAGCTTTGTTCCATCATCGAGATTGCTGTCTCGTCCCTTTTATTCTTACATTTTTCGAAACCGGTTCCACTTTCTAAATAAAAAAGTGTCGTTTGAATTGGTGGCGAACGAGACGAATCTCTTTTAATTGAGTTTAATGTCGATTGAGAAGAATGATATGGGTGTTTTGAAGCGCGGCGTTTTTTTTTTTTTTTTTTTTTTTTTGGATATATAAGTTAAAAAGGAGAAAGAAAGTTGCGGAGAGTTTTATTTTCGAGTTTGGAAAAAAGTTCCTCGGCGAGATAAAACATTGGTCGTGAGATATAGGAAAGAAGGGGAGAGGAGACACAGTATTCATTTTCACGTTCCATTTCCTGATACTCGCTGCATAAGATGCTTTCAAGGGCTATTCAAAGTTTCCGAACATCGCATTTCCCCTCACACTTTCTCGGCGAAAATAATCGAATTCAATGGTCCCTTGTCGTTCACGCGGTATCCTTAGATCCTTACCTACCTAAACCCCACGGGTTTCCTCCTCCTTTCCCATAAAATTATGCGAAAAGACATTTCCACGCGTAATTATTTTCCTCGATTTATCGTGCGAACCTTTTTTTTTTTTCGCGAACGAAAACAAAGTTGGAACCGGTTCCATTGAAACCGCAACGAGCCTTAAAGTTTCTGTTTGAAGACAAAGCTTGTTTTCGGGCAGCAAATCTTGACTATTCATGATCAAACTTAATGGTTTCCTTTATTTACATTATCTTAGAAAACTGTGCGCAACGAAAACAGGGTAGAAACTTGAAGCTCGAAGAAACTCGGGAGTGATGTTATTCCGTGTATTTCTGATTAAAATTCGTTTATTCGTCGAACGGAATAAAATAAGGAACTTATCGATTCAAAAACAGGCAACTTCCCTCTGTCGTCGAGAGGAAACGAATCGATCTCGATCTCGCATTAAAGTTTCGCGAATTGGTCAGGAAATTTTCAAGGAGGAGTTTGCTTAGACTCGCGTGGACCTTGCAAACACCTTGAATTCCGCCTTTTCCATTCCGTTTCCATTCCATAGAATAGAAATTGCTTTGCTTTGAATTAAAATAAAATTCAATGTGCTCGTCGAACGGACGACAAAATCGCCTCGATCGCGCCTCTCCCCATTTCCTATCGTAATCACGATCTCCCCCCTCCCCTCAACTTTTCACGTTCGCCCTATAAATCTCCATACAAGGGGGAACGTTAACAAAGATTAGTGGATCACTTTGTGATCTTCGTTCTGCTGCGTACGTAACAGCATTACTTCATTAAGCTTTTAATGAGAAATTGTGCATTGGACCTATGGTGTGGGTTATTGTGTATAAATGGGGGAGGAAGGGGAGGGAGGGGATCAATATTTGCGCGAAAAGATCGAAAATTCCCTGTAAATTCTTTCGAAGGGAGAATCGATGTCGAAATAGAATTAAAAATCCGTTGGGTTTTTCAACGCGTCGAAATATTGAATATCGTTTAAATAGATGGATGATAATAAAGTCGATCGATACCCGTTATTTGCTGATACGCATCCAAAGGGGAATCGAATCGAATTATTCTTCGCGTTGAATTATCTTTAATTATGTAAAGCGCGGATTATAAATTGAAATTTTTGCCAATTTCCTTTTAGAACGACGTTGTTCTTTTCCTCTTTTTCCAATATAGAGGAGTTGTTCTCGTTCGTTCGTCGAAGATGTAAGCATTGAATATGAAAATTCCTGCAATTCGATCAAAAAAACTTACGACTTTGATCCGTCGATATTTCTTAACGAACGATTCGAGTCTACGCGAGAAGTTTGTTTCTTCCGTTTCGATGTCTCTCGTTCCACGATAATCAATTTTAATTCTAACTCGTGTTACGAAGTTATTGTTATCGAAAGAGCGAAAAATATCGGTGGAAAATATTTTTCATACGGAAAATATTGGTGGATGCGTTGAAGGATGGGGAGCGGGGTTGACACGGGAGAAAGGATTTTAATATAAAGTGCCAAGCGTTCCTCCAAAGCTTCGAGCTTCGAGTTTTGACAGGCGAAAGCGCCCTCACCTCGGTCGGTTCAAGTATCATCTTTTCCCGGTATCGCGTGTCTTTCGATCTTTCTCGTATTCTCAGTTCGAATTTCATCAATTAACTGAATTTTTTTAACAATATTTCTATAATAATGCATTACGATTGTGGAAATAATTTTTCTTGGAGTTGTAATCTCGAAAATTAGTTCGATAATTTATCGTTAAAAAACGTAATAATAATCGCGAATAATTTCAAACGAATAAATATTATTCAAATTATTTCAATAAGTGATTACTTAAACTAACTTTATTTTTAAATATTAGTTAGCTATTTTTTCAACTCTTTGTCGAGTAGGAAAAAATTTCGTGAAAATTAATAAACGATCAGCAAAATTGAATAGTTGAAGTTACTTCGATAATTTATCGTAATAATAATCGCGAATAATTGCAATGCCGAAAAGCGGATCGATTACAAATAAATGTTATTCGAGCATTTTAATAAGCCCACACAACTCTGCTCGGGGGAGAAATATCCGACGCGAATCCCTTCGGCTGACTAGTCTCTGTTCGTACTACTGTCGAGAAGCGGCGAGCGACGACGAGATACGTGGTTACCGTTGAACGTTTGAAATCGTTCAAAGCTTCGTTTAAAAATTACAACGGTTAACGAGACACGTTCGACGAATGTAATTTCATAATTTTCTGCGAATCGAAACGAACGAAAGGCTCGTAAAATGATGGCCAGATGTAATACGATACTCGTTTCACAGAGGATATCTTGAAGGAGATCTCGTTTTATGACGTTTCCAGGAAAATAATACGTAACGTTCGGCGGCAAATGCGATAACGGTTTACGGTTTTAACCATTACAACTCGCGCACGAAGTTCGTATTTTGTGGAAAGATCGGTGGTAGAAATTTTTCTTCTTCTACCTTACCTGTCCAACAACTTTCAACTGAAGTGAAAACACAGTGTTTGCACAGTTTCCACGTTACACAGATGGGAATCGAAGAGGATCAAATTAATCTTCCTTTCCGGTTGATTAGCGAGTCATCGCTCTTCGTTTCATCTCGAATGGGAGGAATGGCGTTGCAACGTGCGTTCCTCCTCATTTCTCATTCCTTCCCCCTCCTCCCCCATTTTCCTCATCCTTGTCCACGCTTATCGTTATCGTTATCCTAATCCTCGATACTCGATCCCCCCTCCCCTCGATCGATCCGCTCATTTTCCATTCCATTGTTCGCGGCAAAGCTGCTGCTGCTGCTGCTTCGTTCCCGATCTCGAAAAGCGATTCCGCGCCGCCTTTCCAAGCCTCGTCGACGCCGTTACGGGCCTTCGATGCCTCTCTCTCTCTCTCTCTCTCTCTCTCTCTCTCTCTCTCTCTCTCTCTCTCTCTCTCTCTCTCTCTCTCTCTCTCTCCCCCTCTGCTCTCGGCCACTCTCGCCAATTTTACCAATCGGCATTCCGCTCACGTTGCCCGCTCCGCGCGTGCCTCTCGCGCCGAACCTCGGTCGACCGAGGTCCGCGCCCTCGGAAACAAAGAGCAAATGGAAAAACGAGAAAAGAGAAAAAATATCGCGGTCAGCGCGCGAGCGCGGGTTAATTCGATCCTCGCGCACACCTGTTTTTTAATCGAACGCCCTCCCCTCTCCCCCCCTCTCTCTCGTGTAACTTTTACACGCGTGCTTGCTTGCGTGTCCTCTCTTGGCATGCGAACAGAAATCTACTACGCGAACAGCGTAGTTAATTTACCTCTGTCGAATCGAAAACCCGTTTTCCAAAAATAACCCCAAATATTCTCATGAAAGTTTAAATTGAAATTCGAAAATTTAATCTAACGAGTTTTTGGTTTTTCTTCTCCTTTTTTTTTTTTTTTTTTTCGATAATTAACGATCAAAAGAACGCGCCACTTCGAAGGGAAGGGGGGATCCTCTTTTTGAAAATCGATCGAACAAATTCGATTCGATCGGGTGAATGTGTCCAAAAAAAAAAAAAAAAAGAAAATTGTTCAAGAAACGGAAACGGTGATAAAAACAGTCGCTGTTGAAAATTCGTGCGACGTTCGAAGAAAGGTCCCACGCCCCTGCCATTTCTCGGCCACATCCTTACCTGTTATCACGCCCCCTTTCTCTCTTCATAACCGATCGGAAAAGCTTATTTTTCACCGATAAAAATCAATACCGCATTTCCACCCAACTCGTACGCGAGACACGTCGGCATAAAAAGCACTTCCCCCTCCACACCCCGGTATATATTCGTCGAATCCCATAAGACGCTTTAACCTCTTGACTTTACCCGCCATCTTATATGGCGTCGCTATCGTTTCGTTTCCTTTTTCTCTCGCTCCACCGTTTTCGTCCCCTCCCTCTCTTTCGACGAAACCGAACGATCCTCGACTCGCGTTCCGAGCGAAGGAACCAACCTAAGATGATTCCCCTTCTTTCTCCGATTATTAATCTCTCGAGACGAGAGCGCCTCTCGCGGAGAGAAATCGAGTTTAAGGCGAGCCTGATCGCGACGAAGAGCGAACGGAACGAAGAGAGATTTAATTTTTTTGAAAGGAGAAAAGAGAAGCGTGTAATATCATACGCGAGTTTGGTGCTCGTATTGTCGAATAGTTGGCGCATTCTGGCGTCTGTTCCGTCGCGCGTGACACGGAACTAACCTTCCCAGAAGGAAGGGAAACATATTAAAATTCCTCGAGATTGAAGACAAACAAATATGCACTCGACGAGGGAGAAGTGGATGCATGCTTCCGCTGTCTCTTTGGCGAACACGTAACGTTCCTTTTCGATTCGTCGAATGTTAACGTAACGAAAGTGAAACGCGAACGTGTTTGTCCAGGTTATTCGCGTATTTAAACGTCTCTCGTACCGTTTTATATCAATCGATATAATTGTTTCTTCCCGCAATTTGCTTCACGTAATAAAACAAAAAAATCTAAATTACCGTAAAGAATCGTAAACACGTAATGCGTTTGAGGATCAACAGGTGAAACGGTTTAACACTGTTCCTCCGAATAAATTTTCGCGACGCATTTATTATCGACCACATTTTTTTCTTTTTCCATTATCCTTCCATTATCTCGCGCGTATCCCACGTTTTTTAATCTTTATTCTGCAGAATCGACATGTAATTTACAACGATTCTTTATCCTTTATCTTTTCGAATTTCTAGCGTCGAAACTCGATCGATCGATGCATCGATCCTATTCAAAGCGCGTCAAATATCTCGTTGAATATTTTTCGTAAGATAAGATAAGATAAGATAAGATAAGATAAGATAAGATAAGATAAGATCGGACCAAGGAAACTGTGGCAAATTTTCTACGAATTTGCCAGGAGACACTGTTTCAAAGGGGCTTGGCCGGCATGCCTGGACCTCGATTAAATTCCTCAAAGTTTCTCGAGTCGACCGTGTGGTCGCGACGCGGTCGAGAAATTTAATTAAAAAAGTGCAAACGCGCAATTTTTTTTCTCAAAAGTTTCTCGCGAATAATTGCCGCCCCTTAACGGCGACGTAGAGGAAGCGGCTTCTCGGTTTGTTTCCTCCCTGTTTCGGACGATACTTCATCGGCGATAACACCTTCCATCCCGATTCTTATCTCTTCTCCTCCCCTCGCTTCTTTCTCGACCGTGACACGCGAATTTTCCCATTTACGAAACTCGCGACGTTACGTCGCGTGAATAGAATTCGTCCTAATGGTAAAGCTCTACTTTCAACTCGTCTTTGTACTTTTTCTTCTTCTTACGTTCGTTCTTCGCTCTCGTATCGAGAAAGAGAGGAAAATTTCGAAGAAAGTCAGTTTGAGTGGTTGAAATGCTCGAATGATTCGTTTATTCGCGTTGCAAGATGATTTTGATCGCATTATTTGCCCTTATTATTATTACGTTTTGAACGATAAATTAATTATAAAAAGTATCTGTGTAAATGTGTCTACAATAATTTTACACGTTGAAAAGAATCGAAACGAGACTTGATCGACTTCGTCAAATATTGCAACTCGTCTTGCTCTTTGTTAAGACGGATGGTACAGAGTGATGCTGCCGAGGACAATGCCTTTTTAAAAGAAGAATTTGGAGGATCCTTCGCATTGTATATTATGTTAGAAACAATTCAGCGTGGATGGAGTGTCGACGTGGTCTTGGGACGGCATTTTCTAGCCGGTCCAGTCTCAATGGCAATTAGCATCATCATCTCGAGAGAAATTTCTCAGTTTCTCGACAGCAGCGGATTCTTCTTCGGATGCGTAGCGTAGCCTCAGTCTTATTCCACGATTTTCCTTGGAGGTGTCGCTCAATCATTGAAGACTGTTATTGGTCGCTTGTGTGATCTCGCGAGATGGAAGAGTCTTTAAAGCGTTTTGAGAAAATTTTTGGAAGCTCTTATCAATATCAGATCTTTTTGAAATGTTTGGACTTCAGAACTTTTGGAATCTTCTCAACTTTAGAACCCTTTGAAGTTCAGAACTTTTTGGAATTTCAGAACCCTTTGAAGTTCAGAACTTTTGGAATCTCAGAATTTTTTAAACTTCTAAACTGTTTGACTTTAGAACTTTTGGAACTTTTGGAACCTCTGAATTTTTTAAACTTTTGAACTGTTTGAATTTTAAAATCTTTTGAACTTTGGAATCTCAGAATCTTCTCAACATCAGAAATTTTGAACTTTTGGAACTTCAGAATTTTTTAAACTTCTGAACTGTTTGGACTTTAGAACTTTTGGAACTTTTGGAACCTCTGAATTTTTTAAACTTTTGAACTGTTTGAATTTTAAAATCTTTTGAACTTTGGAATCTCAGAATCTTCTCAACATCAGAAATTTTGAACTTTTGGAACTTCAGAATTTTTTAAACTTCTGAACTGTTTGAATTTCAGAACCCTTCGAAGTTCAGAACTTTCGGAACCTCAGAATTTCTTAACATCAGAATTTTTTAAATTTCTGAACTGTTTGGGCTTTAGAACTTTTGGAACTTCAGAACCCTTTGAAGTTCAGAACTTTTGTAACCTCAGAATTTCTCAACATCAGAATTTTTTAAACTTCCGAACTGTTTGGACTTTAGAACTTCTTTTAAACTTTTGAAATCTCAGAACTTTCTCAACGTCAGAACTTTTGGAACCTCAGAATTTCTTAAACTTCTGAACTGTTTGTATTTTAAAATCTTTTTCAAATCTCAGAATCTTCTCAACATCAAAACTTTTTCAACTTGAGAACTTCTGAAACCCCTTTGACCCTTTTCAAAATCAGAACTTTGTAACCTCGAACGAACGGACAGAAAAAATTTCGAAGAATTCAAGTTAATAACCTTCCCCCGTATATGAGAACTTTGCTTTCAAAAAAATAAAACTCTGTTTTAACAAAATCAATTTTACCGCAGCGTCCAGCAGTCAGAGCTTTGAAGAGCTCCTCTAAACACACGCTCTTCCAGTTCTCCGAAAACTTTTATTTATTTATCCGCCCCTCCTCGGGAGGAGCGATATCATCAAAGCTGTTCAAAACTCCCCCTCCCTCCCTGTTTGACTTGGAATGGCCACCGCTCGAAAACATTTATTTGCATTCCAGCCGCGTTTCACCGCGCCTCGTTTCGAACGAGCGCGAAACAAGCTACACGAATTGACAACCCGGCCTTGGTAACGAGGCGTCGTAATGCACGTGCGACCGCACCGACTTCCATCGCGTTGTCGCCTGCCCGATCGCCCGATGAAGGCGATCGATTCGTTCGAAAATCCCTTCCGATTCTTGAGGCAGAGAAACATCGAAAACGACGTTCGCTATGTGTCGGTGACGCTTTCTTCTTCGAGAGAAATAAGATTTTGACCATTTACACTTGTATTTATATTTATAAGAAGGTTATCGATCGAGTGAGAAGAGCCCTCTAGAATGTAAGTATATGTATAATAATAAAATATGGCGACGTATGAATGCAAAGAGTTAAAACGGAATCAGAGAATTTAAAATTTAAGAATAATAAAAATGCATTTTACAATTTTAAATCTAAAATTATACCATATATATAGTAACATAGTTGCCAATTAGAGCAACTATATTTAGGCCAAAATACTTAAAATTGACTTTGAAAACGAACGAAGCAGACATTGAAAGCAACTAATTCAGAATCGGTGTTACAGAATTAGTTAATGAAAACTAAATTTTATAAAAAATATATATAAAAATGTTAAACCTGCTTCCGTTTGTCGCTCTGTTTACGTTCTTACGGCCCCGTGAGGAAGTCAACGAAATCACGCTGGCCGACGAACGTGTCAATCCCCTCTCCTTATTTTTCCTGTTCTCTTCTCGGAGAACGTGCATCTCTTCTACGTAGATTCGAAGAAAAGGAAGAAGAGGAAGAAGAAGAAGAAGAAAGAGAATTGAAGTCGAGGAAGAGGTTTTTGAACGAAGTTTTGAAAGAAACGTGTTTTAGTTTCAAGCGAAAGAAAGGAAAAAGAGAGAGTGAGAAAAGGGTGTGATCGTTTGAAAAAAGGTAACAAGGAAACGTGTTTCGAGCGTAGAGAAACGTCTGTTTGGTGTATATACGTCGTAACCTGTCCAGAAACGCGAGAAAGTAAATAGGTCTTTATTCACCGTTCTTCCGCTTTATTCAACGCTCTTCTCGCGCTTTTTATCCCTCTCAAATCGCGCAATTACAATCCGGAAAAATTATCTTATGCCTGCCTTCTTCGCGCCTCAAGCGAGAAACGTTCTCGGATGATTAATTTTTGATAAATCGGATGTTAGAATCTTTCACGAGAGAGATAGATTTATAGTATATTAATATTAATATAAAATATTTTTCATCGATCCTTGAAATTCAAATTGAAAGAGAAAATTATTCGAGTTACTCGAAGCGGAAAGTAAAAATTCAGTTGGACGCCGAAAGTTTTACTTCTTCTCGGATGGTAACCGTTACGATGAACTAAAAAGTTTCTTTCAAAACGCGCCCTTTCCATCCAATCCCTCTCCTCGAGGGATAATTATATAGGAGATATCCGAGGAAATTTAGGGATCGGGCCAGTTTCAGGCGATTTTCGAATTATCGACTCGGTCGATAACTCGGCGATATACTCGTGATATTGGATCGTTTGAATTCGCGGAAGGTTTAATATCCAGCATCTCGATCGAGATCCGTACGTTCGCGTTGTTATTAAATTCTCTGGTGGAGAGGGAAAGGCCGGTTTCGAAAAGTTGTAACTATTCCAAAGATTTTAAAGGGAAGTTATTCGCCTCCAATAACGGCTCGCGACGTCGAAACAACGCGATGTTTACATGGCGGCTCGGTTCGGCCAGGAATCGCATTTGCACGATCAACTATGCGAAATTTATTACTACGCTCAAGGCTGGGCCAATAACGAGCTGTGACTTTCAACGCAGTGTTGCCGATTTTCCGCAGGAACAGGCCCCGCCCCTTCCAACTTTCGTCACGCCGCGTCACGAGTAATTTTAAGTGACACAATACGTGTCGATACATCGCACGCACGGCGAACAATGCCCTCGAATATATATCGGCATCCCCATAATTTCGCGCCCCACCCTTCCATTCCGTCCATTCTCACGATAAAGTCGTTGCGCGTTTCACGATGAGCAGGGAATTGCACGCAGGATAGAAGAGTGTGTTAGTCGTTCGAAAGAATTTGTCGTTAACTTAAAATGATTTCACGCACGAATTAAAACTTTTATATTTTAATACTTTATCTATCTTTACGTATAAAGAAAGAAAATTTGTCGAATATCAAAGTCTATATCGTTGTTTCGTGCGATATTTCAATAACAAAGTAATTAAACCAAGATTCATTCTCGGTTTTTCAGGTCTTTTATCTTTCTTATTTTATCGAGAGAAAACCTTACAATAACGTGCTCTCACATTAGCGAAAAATCAAACTCATCTTCGCTCGAACTAATTCCATTGCTTACGAAACTCGAAAACTTCGAAAATAATATTTCTATCCACTGGCCACTGGCTCAATCAAACTCGGACTAATGCCGAAAACGCGATCTGATTTGAAATCAAAAATCTAACCGTTCGATAGTATATTATTCTACATAAGATTATATGTAAAGAGGAATGACGCTTCTCGCGCGTCGTATCGTTTGAAATTGTCTTGCAAGACTGGAAACTTTTAGAGCGCTCCTCGCGACTCTTTTTAGAAACGAAGGAACGCCGTTTCAGATGGCGCCACGAACGAAAGAACTTATTTGCACGCCTAATATATTTTATAATCGTCGAAATTCGATCGGCGCTCGCGGTTAAGCGCGATACGACGAGTTATTCGTTGTATCCGTAATCCACCAAACGTTGGAATTCTGAACGTCGAAACGTTGTCACGAGCTAACAACGTGGATTATATTCGAATCCTCTTGAGGTTTCGAGAGCCTAGATTAAATACCGCGCCGCTGTCGGTTAACTCTAAACGTCGTCCGAGAAAATTGATAATATTGAATAATCGAGGTTAAAAAAGGAAACGAAACGTTGGAGGAATCAATGGATCAATCATTTCCATCGAGAAATTTTCGTTTTAAAATTCCTCGTCAATAGTCGACGACGACGACTATTTTAGACTCGTAGACGGTATCTTTGAAAGGTAATTGTTTATGGCCGCGTCGTTGTTTCACGATCTAGGAAGTAGACGACTAGCTGTACGATGAATTGCTACGCAAGCCTGAAATTTACATCGCGTTTACTTCCTGCCTTTGTATCAAGCGTTCGTGTCTTTGCAACATTTGCGCAACGAAATTCATGCTGCTCGTTTACAAACATTGATCGTTGCATGGGATAAATTATGGATGGGGTGAATTTCACAGTGACGAACAATAAGTGCTGGAAATTACAAGAGAGAGAGGAAAGAAATTGTTTATAGTTAAAAAAGGACGCACGCGTAAAATTTACACAGAGAATATTAATATTTATCGACGGATGGATCGAGCGGAATGTCAACACCGCGTCGCCCCTATCCATGACGTTTCCTTTAAATTTGTTGCTCAAGTGCACACTGTCGCATCGCCGCTTATCGAGTATGAGTAATGCGATTTAATATCGATGTCTACTGCATCGATGCAGTTGCCTCGACTCGATCGAGAAAACTTTTTTCCTCCCCCATTTCCCTTGAAAGATTGATCGTTCCACGATAAAATTCTGCTTTCCACGAAAAGCCTTCCCTTCTTTTTCTTTTTTTTTTCTCGTGCGAAATATACGCGCGCAAAAACCTATATCCATCCTATCCATTCCCTGAAAAAAATATTTGTTCTCGATGCTAATAAATATATATATAATAACAAACTTTCCTTCTTCGATTTCTTTCTCTCTTCTCTCTCCTTTCCTTTTTTTCGCCCGAAAATCCACGTGAATCCATCGTTCCATAGATTCCCGTAACTTTATCAAAGCGCTACTCCCCGAACGTGTAACTACGTTCCGGATTCATTGCAACTGTGCCACATTGAAATCGGTAGTCTGTGCGCGATTCGGGTTACGTGGAAATCCACTCTTCAAATAAAGTTAGGGATTCATAGCTCTAACGTTATCCCGTTCGAAAAGGGATCGAACAATGGATCGGGGTTACTCCACTCCCCTCAACTCTGGTCAACTTTCGTCCTAATTTTTTTCTCCTTATTTACAATTTTCACGAGGCAGTAAGAGCATCGTGGATCCTAATTCTCCCGAAGTGTTGCAATGTCTGGTTTACGCGAGCCGAGTAGTATTCTCGATTTCCTCGAATCGAGCGTTTCTCGATCGGCGTTGGATATATATATATATGTAAGAGAATCTTTTATAATTAATATATCGAATAGTGACTCTCAACCACCGACATTTATTTACGATTGATTTTTTTAAATATAAATAAGTAAAATTTAATTTTGTACCTTTTGTATCAGGGTTGATTAAAAATAATTTAAAAATTTAATTATCTCGAAAATAAGAGAGCTAAATTTATATTATTGTTTTTGTAGAAATAAAATTATAAATATAAATTTAGAAATTATATGTTAGACGAACTTATTGATATCTAGTTTTTTTAGAAATAAATTTAATTTAGATATAAATTTTTTAATAAATTAAATTTTATATTAAAAATTTATGGGATAAACTATAATACGCATAATCTTATTAAGCGTGGAACAATGTAACGTCGAGTAGATTTTCTTGTCTTGGATCGCGATATCATTTTCAAAGTTTTCGTGTTTCTTGATCTCTCATTGACGAAATTACTTCGTAAAGAAATTAAATTGGCGACGGAGAGAAGGATGAAGATGGAGAGAGAGAAAAATAAGGTTATGATACTTGGTGCATAACATTTATAGAGTTTAATGTTCTTTGTAAATTACGCGTAGAATGAAATCGTTTGTCGAACGCGAAGGATCAATAGGAAATTTGGGTAAAAGGGAAGCAAAAATATGTTTCTCTTTATGGAAAGTTTTAATTAAAAAAAAAATTTTAATCAAAAAAAAAGAAAAAAGGACCCCTTAAGTTTAATAATCCACTGAAGAAGAATCCATTTCCAAAGTTTCTCTCCTTCTTCACTTACTTCGAAATAAAGATGATACAGCGAATTAATTTCACGGCGAAGCGAGTTGGTCTTCTTTCGACTGCTCGAGTCGAGAAAAAAAAAAGAAAAAAAAAAGGGAAACTGATTCTCGCTGTGAAAATATTTCGTTAAAGTTTTTTTTTTTTTTTTTTTTTTTTCTATACGAGAGAAAGACACGGGGGTGGCCACTATATCAATCTGCAATATCCGATTCGAACGCGACAAGTACAACTGTCTTCGTGGATGGTTGCACGCATTTTAAAGCGTGACCGATCGCTGTCATTCGATACTTAAATTAAAATCGATGGAAAAAAAACAAGAAGAAAAACGAATATGTATATATATATTTCGTTTATATAAGAGAAAGCTACGTAATATATCATTGGATTATTTTTCATCCTTATTCTCTTAGAAATTCAGAAATTCGATACTTTCCGGATAAAGATTTATAAAAGAATTATATATACGATTCTATATAAGACGAACGACGAAGTCGAAGGGATGGAAGAAGAGTAGAGAGTAAAGTAATACCTAATGCTTATCTTTATGCCCAAGCTAAATTCCGAGGAGAAAGAAAGAGAGAGATATTCTTCTTTGTCCTTTCCCCTCCGTTGCTCCCGTTTTCTCTCGCAATGTACTCGGCACAATTCCCCCCCTGCCCCCGCCCCGATTCCCCACGTCCCAGTGGTTCTCAACCGTTCGTTAATACCGCGCACCCATACTTTCCACGACTCGAGCCGAGAACCGATGGTTCGAACGAAAATTCCACTGCGTTTTATGGGCAACAAGCTTATCGTTAACTTCTGTGTATTAGTTTGTGACCGTGTTCGCTGTTATATCCTTCTTTTTCCTTCCCCAACGGAAAGGAAAAGAAAACAGCTTCGTTTGGAGGATTATTTCTTCTTTCCTTCTCTCCTTTCTTGCTTGAAGAATTTTCGAGAACGAGAGATGACGAATGGTGGTTGTTTCGAAAGTTGCGAGTCGAGAGAAGGATTAATCCAAGAGAATTTTTCGCACATGTTTTCGAATTGGGAAATAAGCGAATAATCTTACTACTGGATGCCCGTCCATCCCGTTCATCCATATACCCGCTAATACGCGCGTATCGGTTATTGACAATTCCGTGGTATAACTTGGCCGTGGGATATCAATCGTAGCATAAACCTGAGCTTACCTCGCTACCGCCTTGTCTCTGAACCACCACGAGCAAATTCCAGATTAGCCCACGCCTCGGATAACATTTACATATAGCATACATTTGCAGTTGGAAAGCGCCCGATCTCTGTCGTAGCTGGGGGCCCGCAAAGATTACGCATCGAGGTGGAGGAGACTTTTTGCCCGAACCGCTGTTACCATGTTAATAAGGGAAAGATCCTATCCAATGGACGGGGATGAAATTTTCAAAAGTAGTAGTAGTAGTTTTTTTATCCGATGACTTTAACTCTAATTAATTAATTACGTTAATTTCACAAGTATCCAACGAGAATATTTAAAACGAGCCAACGCTTTTACAAAGAGATTTTCAATCTAAATCAATATAAAATCGTCGCGGCCTCTGAATAAATATTAGATCAATGAAATTATTAATTAACCGATTGACAGCGTTGATATGTTTAATAATGGTTTAATTTCGTAAATTAAAGCTGATCAAACATTCGATCTATCGTTTCACCGCGTCACGTCAGATCGAGAAGATTAATATTAGAATATACGAGTGATTGAGTCACTCGTCGATTGATCCTCCTCCTCCTGCTGCTGCTCGTAGATTTCGGCTTCCTCGAACAGGCGTGGCTTCGAAGCAGAGCCAGCAAATTTCCGATTACCCTTAGCCCGGCCAACATTTACATACGGCATGCATTTACCATGCCGCGGATCGGCAGCAAATCGTGAGGGGGGGAGGGGCATCCTCAATGCACTATCGAAATTGTCTCGGTCCAATAAGAATAATACGAAACGTTTATCCCTGCTGCGATAAACGGGAAACCGAGTTTGCCAAAGACATCATGCTCCCTGTACTTCTTTATCCACGAGTTTCAATTTGTGCCGCGAAATTCCACCTACGCCATTCGTTCCTCCATTTATATAAGACCTTTTTCGTTATGGATTTCATTTTGTGAGTGAAATTTTGAGGAAACGGAGGGAAGATCAGAGTTGGGCATCGATCCGAGTTGAAAAGGTAAAAGTTAGTTAATAAGTCTCGAATAAAGTCACTTTAATATCCGCGTTTTAATTATTTCCGATTATGTGTTTGAATAAATTATCGAGTAAGTAATAATTTGAATCATTAAAATTTTCCCTATCATTAAATACGACGAAATTTTATTTATCTTATTTTCCAATAAGATATCGATAAAAATCTGAAAATAGGGATAAGAGAAGTTACGAGATTATGGGAAAGTACAACGTATCGTACGGCAAGCATCTCTCGTGCTTTCGAGTCGCGTTTCTCTTTCGAGTTATTAGCGCGTGTTATGTAGATGCGTGCTCGCCGAGCCACGATTCTAGCTCCAACGATCCCGTAACGTTATCATCGAGCAACGGGAAGAGCGAAGTTTGTCGGGGCAGTTAAAAGTTGGAGAAATTTAGGTCAGAAGCGAGCGAACTCCGAGTGATTTATCCCTAACGAATTCGAGGATTCGAATTTCTTCGCTGCGACGGTTACGATCGTTAAGATAAGACCGAGGCTTAATTGCCTCGTTCGCGGAATCGAACGAGTCGCGTGGAGAGCCTTCGTAAACGATCGACGGATTATTTTCAACCACACGTTTCTTGAAACGTATAAAATATTCGTTCGAGTAACGATCGTATGTATAATTGCTTTGCACGTACGATCAAATATTTCATATGATAAATCGAACGAAACCGTATATCGAATCACTCTCTCGTGATGAAGCGAAAGAAAAAGATACGTCGACATTCTCCGTTCGTTTCTCGCGTTCGGACGAAAAAGAGCGCCACCTTCGTGTCTCGCGAACGAAGAAGGTGGAGGGGGGAGTGGCGGGGATGGTAAAAGTTTGAGAAGTAGGGGGGGATGTTTCTCGGGGAGGAAAGAGAAGCGGACTGCGCCTCCTATTGTTTAGCGCGGGAATGGATGCGAGGTTGATGGAATACAAAACAGAGACGTGACCTAGCTCGGGCTTTGGCTCGAGCCGGGAGCCACCGGTGAAAGGTGGGGACGAGAAGGAACGGTGCCAGAACGGGAAGGGGGGAGGGAGATAAATCGCGAATGACGATTCTCGCTGACGCGCGGGAAAAGAAAGATTGCGAGAATATTATTCGAGACGAGAAGATTTTCAACGTATAATGAAATTTTGTAGCAACGCGATCGATTATTCGATTATCGTTTTTTAGACAGATTCATCGTTACTATTATTTCATTCCAGTGTTTAGTCTCAAAATATTGTCGTTCTCTCCGTGAATATCCAATTAAAGTTTTAACAAAGCGAAGACAAACAAGTTCCTTCCCCTCCTTTTTTCCACGATCGCCGTAACTTCTCACCGAATTCGAATCGCTTCGCCGCTCGTCGCGCCATCTGAAACAACGTTCTTTCGTTTTCAAGAAGAGTCGCGAGGAGCGCTCCAAGCAGCATCGTTCGTTGCTTACTTTTCGCGCTCTAATAAAGACTTGTACCTGATTCACGTAATAAAATCTTGAATTTGGGGGGGAAAAAAGGGGGAAAGAACTTATTTATACTATTAATAAGTGGAAGTATTACCATTTTTCCAAATGTTTTCTTTCCAATAATATCGAATTCGTTGAAAGCGAAAAAAGAATCTATCGAGATAAACGAGGGGAGATGGAGGGAGACACGACGCGACATGTTCGGTTCGTAAAACTGAATGGAACGGTGATGAGAATCGTCGGAGGTACTGAGGAGACGAGGCAAAGGGTGGAAAGATTTGGCAACCGAAGGTGCGGATAAATAAAAACGGGCGGAGGAGCCGAGCCAAGAGCGTGGAGAGATACGTGTCGGGAAAGAAAACGAGAGGAGAGTGGATGCGATCTGAGGGGGCGCGCGATGTCTGCCCTTTGAACCGGCGGAGGATCTAATGACGCGAACTTCCGCTCGTTCCACTTCTCTCGAAATTCCATCGAAATTTTATCGACCGTCGTGACAATTTTTCACCCCTTTCCTTTCTTTCTTTCTTTCTTTCGTCGCACAGCTTTGCGTGCGAACCTCTCCTTTTTCCCTCGCCGTTTCTTTGAGAGTGTCGTGATTGCTTCTCTCTCTCTCTCCTCCCTCTCCTCTTTGTCGAAGAAGAAAAGAAAAATTGCGCCGTTTTTGCGGTTGACCACCGATCATGGCGCCGCAACGCGTGTCTCTCGATATTGCAATATCGAGTCGACAAGTGGAACGCTCGTTTCGACTCGATTATCCTTAAATTACGAGAAATTACTCGATTAGAAGTTTCGTTCTCTCGAAAAGAAAGTTTGCTTCTACTGCAGTTGGGGCGCTGAATTAGGGTGCAATTACGCGTTGTAAATTGAAAAAGCGGCTTATGCACGATATCGTTCGTGTCCAACGTTGCGATCGACACGGTTTGCATGCGAGAAATTGGATCGGTGGTGAGGAAAAGAAATAATCTCGTTCCTCGAACTTTTTAACTTTTGTTAAAATCGTTTTATTCCGCGCTGATCCTGATCTGGACGCGTTATCGACTCGCAACAATTTCTTTTCCTCGTTGAAACGACGTTCCTCGCGTTTGATAAAATGTAAATGAAATGGTTTGGTTGTAATCTAACGTTTTGCGTGGACAACCGTTACGTACTCCTCTTCGAATCGATCGATGGCGAACTTTTTTAATTAAATGAACTTTCGGCTATATTAATTAATCTTCACCATGCTCGAGTATGGCCTTCTTTCTTCCCCATCTTCTTCTCCATGATTTATATTCTTCGGCTCTTGATCACTTTTTAATTCATTTTCACCTTCGATTAATAGCCCGAGTTTATAAACAGATTCGTTATCACTTTACGACAGTTTGATAAATAAAGAAAAAATCGTGCAACCATAAATCACGATTTGTAAAACGTGCAAAATTGAAAGTCTTAATTTGCCTGTGTAACAAATAATTCGATATATATAGCGAGAATTAACGTAATATTAATATACTTGCTTCGAAATCGTAAACTAATTTTTCGAACGTACGCAGAATCTTAACGCAAAATCGTTTCTCGCGACTCTTGGCTTGATTTTCTTAAGCTCCCTTCCTCGCAGTTTACTCTTAACTGACCTTATTCTCGAGTGCACACTGTCACCCACTCCTCGCGAGTACGCGTACCGAGTTCCCTACTAAAAACTAACTCTCTTATGCAACGCTGAATAAATCAAAATTAGATACCAGGCCGTAAATAACATTCTTTCCATAACGTTCGATGTATACCTAGAGGAATACGTGTATGGGCTCAATTGGAATAAAGAATATATTTGATAGAGGAATCGAAACAGCAATCGTCCAATTCACGCGCATGTAAGATACGGGTCGCACTTTCACCATAAATATACTCTAAATTGTACATTATGAAGATCGAGTGCTTGGCTTTGTTCTCGGGACGAGGAAAAGAACGAGCAAGAAACTCGTGTAAAGATAAAGAATGGCAAAGGACGATACGATAAGGCCGCGGTTTCCAACGTGGGAGGCGCCAAAACTTTTTAATGAAAGATTAATGCTCGTAATATCTAGAAATGAATAAACTTCGTATCGTGCAACGTAACAAGTACAAATTGTGTGATGCTTATTTTTCTTACACATTTTTATTACATTCATTATTTAATTAAAAATTATCGGAAGATTTTAAAAATGGCGCCTGTAATGCGAGAAACGACCGCTAGTTGCACGAAATAATAACCTCAAATTTAAACTCGTAGCTAAAGCGTCAACTGAAGCGTATTGGAGAGTGTGATATAGTTTTTTTTAGAGAGGCGTGGCAGCGTAAAGAAACCGCCGCGATGAGGTGTAACAGAGAGGTTGGATACCTTGTCGTCTTGCTCGATCGATGTTCACACGTGTAGATCAGACTCTTGCTCGCCATGTGTGACCAAAGCGGCTTCTTGCACTGTCGAGTCGATCGATCGAGCAACGATATTCAACGTTCTTTGAAAAGGAACTTTGTCCAATTGCGCGATAATCGACCGAATCATCGTAAAATCCTCGTCTCGATTATATTCGAGTAATATACGTTTCAATTATGTTCCGTTATTCGCGCAATGTTTACACACGATATACTTACAACGTAAATACAACGTCTATTTAGACGTAATAAATACTTGGGCCGTAACCGTATCGATTCAGTGTGAAGCGGAGAACGGTATCGCGATGGCGAGTAAACGAAAACGCGTAGTTTTAACTATTGAAGAGAAGTACAAAATAATTAAAGATTGTGAAAGTGCAACGAAATTAGCAAATATACATAATGTTGGGAAATTTACAATCACAGATATTGAAAATTGTATACAGAATGTAGATTCGAGGTGCAACGTAGAATGTAATTCTACTAGCAGCTGCTTGCGATAAAAAATTTACGCGGCTATAAAGATAAGAGACTCTTGGATGTTGGAAAGAAATTATCGATTTTGTTCAACCCTAGTCGAATAAACGAAGTTTAACGCTAAAGAAAGTAATCGTTCTATTATCCGAAAATTATCCGGCCGTATACGTTCTTCCGCCGTCAATCTCGACGAATAATAAATAGAGGAAAATCGTTCGAAAAGGGAGTCTTTTGCTTGCTTTGCTGCTAAATTATTTGCCGATACGTACGACGCGCGATACCCAGTCGGAATCCAAGTTGACAAATTGTTATCGCGACGTTTCCACGATAACGGAATGTATAATTCAGTCGGCCATTTCTCTGGGCCATTGACGAAATATCCGACGCGAAAAATTTTCTATCGAAAATTTCCTCAATTTCATCGCGGATGGATTTAAATTTTGGTTTGGAGGAGCGTTGAGAGAGGAGTCTCGATTTATTTAATTTATGGACGGGAGGGAACAAGGTGCTTGAGCGAACGTTTTGGATTAAATTTCTTTTTATTGATTTCGATCGAAAACCGTGACAGAATCGAAAGGAATTTTTGAAGAAGGAATTCTCGTACGTCGTGGAATGGAAAAAGAAAAAAGCAGAGAAGGAAGGAAAATATTTCTGTGAAACGTCGAAATTATTCTTTTCGCTCGTGATTTGTGCTTCTGGGGGAGAATGTTTCCCCTCGCGTGACGGAAAATATGGCGGAAAAGATTCGCGCTAGGATGAAACGCGAAACAAGATGAGATCGTAGCAGAACGCTTTGCCGTTCGGAATTTTCGAGCTTACTCGTTTCATCCCTTCGTTAAATTATTCGATTCGTTCCCGTGCAATCCTTTTCCCCCAATTGTCCTCTTGTTTTCTCTCCACCACTTTTTCTCCCAGTCTCACGGTCCATCTTAAATTCAAGCCTTGCCTTTTGTTACGGATTCCACGTTATTGCCGCTATCCTCCCGAGAGGTTATCCTTTCTGCGCAGTATGGAGAAAATAGAGTCACGCTTTTATTTTTCATTAATTCGTCGTTCTTGCTGCAATCGATGCCTTTTCGATCCTTCTTCGTGCATTTTCGGATCGAATTTCTATAAGAAGAATAATTTCTACAAGAACAAGAATGGGATGGAAAATATGCGGTATCGTTCACTGGAAAGAAGCAGATTCTTCGCCTATCCCCACTTCGGACGCTTTGTCGACAGTGCTGACACCACGCGCTGAATACCGGTAGAGGAGCTATTAATTCGACTAGTAAGAAAATGGGGCTATGCGCGCTTTTGTACGTGAATTCGTCGTTCTTGTTGTAATCGATGCCTTTTCGATCCTTCTTCGTGCATTCTCGGTTCTACTAAAAAGATATAATTAGCGAGATATGATATATCGAGGTAAGAATATTTCGTACTTTTGGAAAGGAATTAGTAGAACGAAAATGGGATTGAATTGAAATATTAAAGAAGTTTCACAGGACGATCCTTCGCCTATCCCCACTTCGGACGCTTTGTCGACAGTGCTGACACCACGCGCTGAATACCGGTAGAGGAGCTATTAATTCGACAAGTAAGAAAATAGGGTTATGCATATTTTTGTCGACCATTTTGCTATAATCGATGTCTTTTCGTTTCTTCATGCATTCGTACTCGATTCGACAAAAAGAATGTATAATTATCGTTTTTTATTGTTACTTATCCACTCGTGAAACTCGATATTCAACAATATGAAAGAGAGTTGTTTTATATTTACATTACGTGCAAGAACAGTGAGGAACAATGATATAGCGAGGTAAGAATATTTCGTACTTTTGGAAAGGAAAGTGGGATTGAAAGTATCACGGCTGAAAATGTTCAAGCGTTTTTAAAACGCAGCGGAATCCTTCAGACGTTTTGTCGATAATCCTGAAACCACACGTTATTAGTGAACGAAACGAAATACAATCGTGATAGTAAAAAAAACTTCAAAATAATTTACGATTTCATACTCAGAAATATTAATTGAACTATTACTTCGTCTTGAATACGTTGTCGTAATACATCAGAATCTTTTAAAAATTCGCAGAACATCGAACGAAATAAACGTTGAAAATCGAAACGAAGAATTTCTGATTACATCTTTCGTTGCTTCGCGCGAACATTCGAATCGAAACGAGATTCACTCGAATTTCGGCGGATTCTACAGGTAAACGCAATTGCTCTCCGACAGGCTCGAAACGAAACGAAACGAATTAAATCGAGAATTATCACACGAAATATCTCGTGGAGAAAAATTTGGAATCCAAGCACGATCGAAAGTGTTACATCGCGTTACGAAAGAAATTCGGATTGAAAATTGCTGATTTAAGGAGCGTCGCGTCGCAGACTCTCTCTCTCTCTCTCTCTCTCTCTCTCTCTCTCTCTCTCTCTCTCTCTCTCTCTCTCTCTCTCTCTCTCTCTCTCTCGTTGAAGCGGAGAGAATGCTCGCCGAAGCATGTTCACTCATTACCCCTGACTTAAGGAGGAGCGAAGCTCCGGGTAAAGGCGAAATTGAGCGAAACGAGATTAAAACTCGGAACGAAATACTGTGTAAATTCATTGGTCGAGGGAGAGGGGGGAGAGTGTCTGCCAGTGATGAAAGGAGGCGAGGAATTTCTGATAGCGTTAAAATGCATCTAACGAGCGCCTCTCTCTCGCCGCGCCCCTCTTTCACCTCTCCTCGATTCCTTCGATCGACGAGCCTCCTGCAACCGCTCTCTCCATCCATCCATCCTTCCTTTCACTTTTTTACCACCCGTTTGTTCCACCGTGAATTACGTCCACTGTCGATTTCCTCCCCTCGTCGAAAATGAAATCGGTCGTGTTTCTTTTTTTCGATTAGAGATTAGATTTTAATTTTTTTCTAAAACTCGTTTCTCCTTTCTTGTTTTCAAAAGAATCGACGCTCTCCATATTTTCTCTCCTCCGGGAGGAATCGCGAGAGTGGCTCGATCGATTTCCGACCGATCGCCCTCGAGATATTCGTGCTCGATCCACCGTGACAGGTGCGCTTCCCGATATCTTTCAGAAACTTAAAACGCAACTGGTTATTGACTGGTGTAAAACGACCATCGAAAATTTCTCGTTCGATTCGCTATTGAAAACTTTGACCGTTTGTTTGCCGCGTGTTTCATCGTGGGAACGAAAAAGAGAGAGAGAGAGTGGAATAGCAGTAAGAAGTTTGTAGAAGGATGGTAATTTGGAACGTCGAAAGGTAACGAAACGCGACGGAAAGGAAGAAGGAAGCTAGGTGCATGGAGCAGTTGAGTGAAACGGAAAGGAAAAAGCGGGAAATAGGAGAGGAGTGTCCGCTTCGAGATAAGTGGAACCGAATGTCTATTTGAAAAATGTTGCTTCACCGGAATTCCTCGATATAAAGGGATCTCCCTATTGTCTTCCAGAAAGACAAAGATTTTTTCCTGAAACTTTTCCCTGTGAAAATCTCCGATTTTTATATTTAAAATTGTCACAAGTTTCCTTTTCGCAATTTTTATAATACATAAATTAACGAACAGATCATGATCCACATCGTCCAATCGATCAACGGCGAGCGCCTGATACATTGAGTCGTTTGGAAAGTAATTTCATTTTCTCACACGAGTGTCGCTACTCGAGCGTCTGTCCAGCCAATTACGTTCTAAACCGTGTTGCTCGGAAAGTAATTTCGTTTTTTCGCACGAGTGTCGCTGGTATCGTTGAACGTTGAATCCAGCCAACTTCATTCTGAACCGTGTGTTTTGAGAGTTGGTATTTCGTGGTTTATTTGTAAGAAAAATTCGTTCGATTCTGTGCGATTGCGTTTCTCGTGCGTGATCTAAGAGAACATTTTCGGCGTATTTTACTTTCTTATTATCCGAAAAGAGTAAGTCTGCAGGAAAAAAGTTATGCAAAGTCTGTGAAAAACTGTGTTGAAGACAAAATAAAGGCACCGATCGAAGCAAAATCGACGAGCAACGAGTAGAGAAATGGTTTACGATCACTTGACTTGATGTTTCGTGAAAAGAAACGAACTTAATTCGTCAAACTTGCGGTCAGACTCCGTTGACCGTCGCCGTCGAATTATCGAACGAAACGATCGACTTGGTGATTAATTTCCGCTCGGCTTCTACACGCGCGTGCAATTTCCACATGGAAAGTCGAGAAATATCTCGCGCGTTGATGACTCGGCCGCTCCTTCGTGAAATTCGCCTAAAAGCCCGGCGCTGCCGCAATATCCGCCGACATCTTAGATTGATTAAGCGGCAGCTCCCCCCCTCCGCTAAACGTCTCGCATCTGTCACCGTGCTTTTCCACCTTGGAAACCTTGGAGTTTCCAACGCGCGTGCACTTACACGGCCAACGTTCCTTGGAGAGGCCACTTCGCGTATCCAAAGAAAATTTTCTCTCGCGATTGCTTTCGTGGAAGCAGGCGAATAGGTGAAGATATCTGATGCGTTAATTTATGCTCGTACGATTTCATGATGGAAAGAAAACGATGATCTATATCCAAATCTCGATATATTAGCGTACGTAATAGAATTCTAACGTATCGATATAAAAATTTGTTTATTTCTCAACGATGTGTGCAATTACGTATTGTAACGACAGTTTAATTTGTAAATGTAATTTCGTGTTTGAGTAGGTAATAATCGTATGTACACGAATAAATTAGACTTGATTACGATTCTGAGTGTTCGATTTATAGCTTTTCTACGTATATATGTAACTGCTGTGCAGCGTGTGATGTCGACAAAGCGTCTGAAGTGGAGATAGGCTCCTCTTGTCCCTGCACCGTCCCGTGAGACTTTTTTTCCACCAAGTGCAGTGTTTGATGCATTTTGAAGAGTATTTATATTCAACTCGATGATCCTTTCTTTTTCGTTTTTTCTTTCGGTTCTCCTACATTTGCTACCTAATTCGGCCCAATTAATGTCCTAATGAATTGAATTAAGCACCGGAAACTAAGTTCCGGAAACTAATCCTTTCAACGATCCTCGTCTTTTGTCACGGCGGTTTTCTCCTGTATTTTTTCGCCACCAAACTTCCCGTATTTATTAACCCAATTTATCACAATTATCAATGCTCTCTTTCGACCCGACCCGATTTAATCTCCAACTTAATCAATGATACGGTTTCCGCATTTGCGGAACGCACACTTTGGAAACGTTTCCACTTTTTCGGTCCAAGTTAATATTCATTTTCGTAAATATTCGACTAATTGAAATTCAAACTCTCTTCGAAAATTCGATAATTAAACTCATTTATTCGCGATGGGATTCAAGCTTGTTTAACGATCAACCGAGTATTTTCGAAAACTTTTACAGGCGTTTTCTCTCTTTTTGGGAGGAGAAGAGAAATTTATCGTGAAATATAATTTCGTTTTTTTTCATGACGAAACGAAACCGAGTCATGAACAGTTCGGAATTCGATTAATTTAATCTCGTAGCGATTTCTCCAGTCGATGCTTCGATCGGTTTTGTCATCAATTTTGAAAACCAGTTTTCACACTGGCATTAATACACACTTTCTCATTAATAGATATTTTGGTCTTTCGCATCTTTGTTATCGAAAAATGCAATCGCACAGAATCGAACGAATTTTTCTTATAAACATACCACAAAATATACGATAACAACACGGTTTAGAACGAAGTTGGCTGGATATAATTCGAACTAGCGACATGAAATTATTTTTTGAATCCAGTATATATATGGCTCGTTTATTTCTTGAAAGTGGTGCAAGTCCATTTTTTGTTGTTTCGAGAAAATCAAAGATTAGCATATTAGTCGATTAAAAAGTATAAATTAATTATATTTCTTTTATTCAATTAAAATAATTACAGGCTGGACTTACACCATTTTCGTAATTATTGTAAAAATCATTTAATTTCAATCGTGAAAAATTAAACGCCGCTTAGAATATATTTCGTATTGATCCAAGTTTGTTTATAAATAATAACAGGGCTGGTATTTTTTATTAACTCTTACTTAAAACGTGAGATATCGATATTATTTATTTATGCTCGTTATGCGGCAGTGTTTGGAAATATTGCTCCACATCCTTATATCTTTCGAACGTAATAGGTCTGGCATCGTTGCGCCACAAAAGTGCCGTTCTTTCAAATTTTGGCGCTCTTCCCCGACACGTAGCCGTCTATAAATCTAAACGTCTTAAATTCCGTGGCCGCCATCTATGGAAATTGGACTTGCACCACTTTCGTGATCAATCGCTACGCGATTTCTTTTTTGTCGGCCAATTTCATATCGAACGAATCATTGACATTTTTCAATACTATTAAATATTAAGTAATTTACGCTAAATTAATCACGAATCGTGCGATTATTATCTCATTCTTTTGCCAAAACAAACTTACGCCACTTTCAAAATAAACGGACCAATACGTGTAATAAAATTAATTTTGACGATGATGTACTCTCTTTTTTTTTTTACGAGAAAATTTATTATTGATTTTTCAGAACGAAAAAGAAAAAAAAGAGAGAAAGATCCGCGTAATCCTAAGCGAAAAACGACAATTGATCGAGGAGTACGAATAAAATTCTCGTTCCACCATCTTGTAATTCCACCTACTTGACACGATATTTGGATACGTGTTTCGTAAATATCGCCGCTTCTAGAACCGTCGAAGGGGAGGGGCAACTGTAGAACTGGAATGTTTAGAAATATTATACCCATAACGTTGATAACATCTGGTCCCGAACATGACGCACGAAACTTGAACGTTGTGCTAGAAGCTGTAAGCTGCCAAGCCGTTGGACGTTGGTTGAATCGGGCAACATCTGTAGCCGAGTTACGAATCGTTGCCGCGAATACGAGGAATTCACAACAATTGGCCTTAAAATGAAACCGTTCGTGAAATCGACTCAGCGAAGAATTTCTAACGTGTATCCACATTTTTACGATTTAAATTTCACTTTTTCAGAAGTAGAATAATCCTTGTCGGAACGATGAACGAGTTTGAAGGAACACGGTGCCTCCATCTACTGTTTCCTTTGTATTACGAGCGGTTTACTTTCGCTTCGTGTCGTTGCTGAATTTTGTTTTTTATTCCTTCACGGATCTTGGCTTTTTCTTCAATCGTGAAAATGCAAACAATAAGAGGGGATTGGAGGAAACAGTAGTTGGAGAACGTTTTCGAGTTACTTGGTGTTATAATTTCTTTATCGAGCTTGATTGATTGATACGTGTTTAGAAGGAGGATAATAATCGGAGGTTATTACGAAAAATATAAAATTATTGGAGTATTTTTAAGCATTTTTAATAAGTAATTACTTAAAGTTTATTTTTAACTGATTGAACTTTTTCAACGAGTTTGTTCCCAAGTTTGCTTCAAATTTGTCAGCAACGATTATCATATAATAGTTGAAGTTATTAGAATAAAGTTACTTCGATAATTTATTGTTCAAAACATAATAATATTACTTGCTTGAACTAACTTTATTCGAAATTTTTAACGTTTTCAACTTCAAGTTGAAGGTTAAGACTTGCGAAGTCTTAGTGCTTAAATAAAATCCTGTTGAAAATAAAATCCACGCTTCGCAGTCCTCTTTGATTTAACGATGTTGGCGAAAGAGAAAGGAAAGAAAAAAAAAAAAATTGATTCGCTCGAGATCGATACTTGGAACAACGAACGACAAACGATGGATAGAGACACACGCTCTCTTTTCTTTCTCGAGATTAAATCCATTGGGATATTAGACGTCTCGCGTGCCACGAAACCAACTTACCGTCGCTTCAATTTCCACTTAGTGCACCGGCACACACACACACACCGATATTGGACCAAAAAAAGAAAATAAAAAATAGCGAAAGGAATAGATTTCTTTCCTCGGGTGGTGGTCGTTCTCCAATTTCTCCAACGCGTTTCGTCGCGCGTTGAATCGTCAAACAGCGACGTTATTTGTTACTCCCCTCTCCCCTCCCCTCCCTCTCTCCGTTTCCCATTCTTCGAATACCTCCTCGAGTTCGGCAACTCGATACAAATCGACGAAGTCGCGATTTCCGTGACGGAACTGGAAACACGTTCGTAATAAAGGGAAACATCGATCTCGAGATTTCAGCCGATCGAAATTTTCCATTCCATCTCGATAATAATTTTTATCGAGAATATCGGGAATGAATTTTATGCTCGAATCCTTAATAAATGCTTCAAGAGCTTCGAAGAGCTTCAGCGTGATTCGCTGAATATTTTTTCGTAAACATCGTGTAAAATTACCACCTCTTAAATCGTGTTCCGAGTCTCTTTTCCCCCGATAATTCGAACGAAAAGCGTCGAAACGTGGACGTTATTGACGGTGGCGCCATCGCACCGCGAGACGGATATCAACCGTGCACGCGTATATACGAAGAACGTAGAGAACTAAGGTTGCAATTACGATCGATCGTTGAAACTCTTTCGAGCAAGGTTGGAAAGGAAAGAACGGTGACACGATGGTATTGGACGGTATTAATTTGTGCGAAAAGGTACGTCGGTTAGCTTCCCCCAGCCAGATATTTTATTTAGCTCTTCGACCGCCGAATGTTCCAAGTTGAAGCGTTTCGCGCGAACGGCAACGCTGTACAGCGATCGTTGGCCGCCGACTGAACACTTTTTTCAATGTGGACCTCGTCGACGGTGCGCCAACGCGTTATGGCGTGCAATCCAATTACTTTTCCCGCTCTAAAATAAATCCAAACGTTTCTTCTTCTCGATATATATATACCGTTTATTCACCGATGTCGAAACGTTATAATTCGATGATCGATAAGGTAAATTGTTGGAAGTAACATCGCGGATGAAACGATCGCGAGAAAGAGTTCTTTCTCGTATTTTTATTAACGGATCACGAGCGTAATATTACGCTGATGCAACAATCGCAACTGTTGTCTGGAATAAACGAGATTTTATTTTTTTTTCAACAACGAGGTATGTGGTTTCGCCATAGCAGTCAAATGATTAAAAACAAAACTCTCACTCTGCCTAACGCTTATCATCCCCCTTCGAGGAATTATTCTTGGGAGGGAGACGTGTTGAAACAACGTCCCCGCCCGGCAGGGACAAAGACGAATTCGGCTGCGAAATCAACGAAAAGGGATTATCGGGGAGGAGAGGGTTTCTCGCTCTCACTTTTCAGCGTGGTCATAAATTTTCATTCAGAAAGGCAAGTTGCGCGCTTTGCCACCGGGATTAACGGGGTTTCTGCCGCCCTCATTGTTTTCACCGCGTTGTTACCGCGATGGAAAGCCTCCTCGAGCAGCAGCAGGAGAAGGAGGAGGAGGGTCAAAGTTTCGATGGCCCACCACCGCCGCCCATCGATTGTTCCGCGCGCCGTGAAAAGGGAACCGCCGATCCGCTCCTTTTTTCCTCTCCTCCCCTCGCTGGATAATGGAATAACCGGAAAGAAAGGCTCGTCGTATCCATTCTCTTCTCCGTGAGCAATTGTTTCGCGTATGTAAATGCTCTCGAGCATTTAACAAATTGCAAACCAGTTGTTGCGCGAATTTTTTGCTCGACCCTCGATTTGTGGATGGAAGGAGGAGGAGGATCAGTGGAATGGAAGAGGATTCGCGCGAGCGGATCTTTTAATTTCTCGTACCGTGCCTTTTTTTCAATTCTTCCAACCGTTTGTCGGATCAACGAATCGACGATCCGCGAACGTCGTTTCTCCTCTTAACACGCAGATTTGCAACGCAGATTGGGTCGATAAAAGTGCGTGAATTTTTGTTTTCGAGTAGAAGTGAAATCCGTTCGTTTTTTTTTTTTTTTTTCGAGGGAAGAACATCGTCGAAAACGGTTGTAAGAGGATTTCGATCGATGCTTTTATACGCTTCGAGATATAATAAATATGTGATTTATTTTTTTTTGGAACTCAAAGGTCGAAAGGTGTTGCTTTTTTCATGAAAAGAATTAAAGAGAAAAAGAAATCACGAATATTTTTGACAAAATTTAATATACTTTTCCGTGGTTCCTCTCGAAATGGAAATTATTTACTTTTTTTACGTTTCTTTATCAATCGATACCGCATTTGAACCGAAGGGGTAGTAACATTTTACAGGATGCAAAATGTGTAATTTATTTTTCCGAATTCTACGAATACATATGCTAATTGTACAAAATACATCGTAGATACGTCGATCGATAAATTAAATAAAATTCTTTCGACTTGTCTCGTTAAGTAGCGTGTCGTCGAATTTTTAAATTGTTAAAAGTGTACGAAGAAGAGGTTGAGAACCACCTCATCTCTCCCCTTCCATATACCGATGAAGTATCAAATTCACGAGGAATGGAGCGCGCAAGGACGGGGAAAATCTAATCGCGATCCAAAGTTGGGGAACAATGTGTGTACGGTTAATTCGAATCGGAGCGAATCGAGTCTTTGGAGGTTTATCCGCTTATCCGCGGTATCAAGTGAAACGTAAACCGTGGCCGTGTGTACGAAACGCCAACAATCGCATCAATATTCCTGAGAAAGCCGTAAACGGATCGCGCGTGAATCAAGCAGTTTGCACGGCTGTTGTTGGCTTACTGCGTACCCAATTGGACAGAGATGGAGCGAGATAGAGCGAGAATCGCAATCCCACGGCCGCTCGCATCCCCTCTCCCTCTTTCTGGATATTAGCGTTCGTCATCGAGCCGTGTCCTAGGCCGAGGGAGGAGAATCGCCGCTTAAGGAACGTTAATCAGGACGATTCACCGTGTAATTCGAATTCAACGGCGTTCGAATTCCTTCCGACGAGTTATATCCTTCCTCCTTCGTCGAAAATTGGAACGTCTGGTTGGCCGTGCGCGACATTCGCGTGGGATTTGCAAGAGGCGTGTTACGACGAACGAACGCGGTGGCGCTGCGCTCTCGCTTCCCCTTCCAACCGACACGCCGTTGGTTGACGAATCGTGTCCGGCCGACGAAACGAGCGAGGAGAAAGAAGGAGGCGAACGAAACGAGAAATATTCTTTCGAGAGAGAGAGAGAGATGGAGAATTGTTTCGGTGCGCGATATCACCGCAGTTGAAACTGTTATATCGTTTAAGACGAAGGAAGGAAGGTGGGAGTTCTCGTTAATTTTTTTTAGAGGCGTTGACCGCGGTTGTAACGAAGGGAGGGAGGGGAAATTTCTCCGCGACTTTTTCCACGTTTCCTCGGCGCAAAAAGCCCGGGGCTGGTGGTGTTGATCCAGAATAATTTGACGCGGCCCTTTGCCGCGCCTTCTTGTTACCGTTTCCAACCCTCGTTTTTCTTCCATTTTTCCGCAACCCGTGTCCACCAAGGATTTTTAAACCGATAAACGACTCGCGGGACCAATTTTTCTTCCCTCTTTTCTTCTTCTTCGTCGAGCCGAAAATCAAACAAACCCCGAATTTCGGATTCAACGCGTATTTTGAAAGTCGAACGTGTTCTTTTGATTCGATAATTTTGTATCAAATCGTTGTATTCGTTTATAGATAATTCATTTCAGTCTCCTCAGTTTTTCTCAAGGATTTCTACAATTTCAACTTCCTTTCTTTTCTTTTCTCTCATCCAAGACGTTAACGATCCCATTTCAATTATTATACATTAACAAGCGAGCCAACCAACCGTGTTTCACTCGTAAAATTCCCTCTCGCGTTTCGTTATATTTGCTCGCAACTTTTTTGCCGAGTAATTATAAATAACCGTGCTTTCGTTCTTCAATTCCTCCCTTTCATTCGCAGAATTTTCAAAAATTTAATTTTAAAAAAATCCGCGCGACATTAAAAACCGAGCCGGCAACACAGGATATATTCCAACTATATAGAGTGGGTAACGAAAATATTCGAACGCTTGCATTTACAGTTTTTGACGAACGAAATATAAATATATTAATGAAACCTGTTTAAACAATGAGAGGTAAAAGGGAAATCTCAAAGTTATGTCAACAAAATTTGAAATTGACCAATTGCAATAATTATAATACATTTATTACAAGCATGCATATCGTTAGTTAGAAAGTATTGAATTGGAACTTCGTATATCCAGTATTATTTGACATTAATATTTCTCAAGATAATAATGATTTTAAATGAATTTTTTTATAAATAAAATTTATATATAAATATTATAAAAACTATTCCAATTTTATTATTCAATAAAATATATTTAAAGAAATTATAACCTAAAAATAATATTTTTAAAATTATTAATTTATAAACTGATAAATTAAATATTAATTTCCTATAAATTATACTTTAAATTATTATAATTAATATTCCTATAATGTTATCTTCTTTAATATAAAAAAATCACGTTAGATATTAAACAATTTCTTATTAATACTAAAATTACGATCGATGGAATTCCATATTTCTATTTAATTTTTTGAAAGTCGAAAGATGAACCACTTTGCACAAATGTCTAAACTGTCGCTCGAAGGGGTATCTATCTAATAGAACTTGCATACGATCCTTTACACTTTTTTTTTAACTTCTTTGCGGTTATTTCGATTTCGAACGTCGTTGAATTCCATCTTCTATTTCCATTCCAACTCGACTGCAAGACGAGCAGTTCGGTTTTTCCCCTCCCCAATCCCTGCTCTTCGTGAAAATGCAGAGGTTTTTCGAAGGATGGCGCAAAGGTAAGCGCAAGCCACGGCATCTTTGTTTAAATTAAAGATCCAGAGAGCAGAAATTCGTGGCCGCTCGTAAATTACTCGAACCGTTGAAGATAAAGGCCGACCTTGGGCTTCACGAGCCTTGTCCTCGACACACACAGAAAAAAGAATAAATTGTCGTTCGATTCGAAATTCGTGATCGAGACGAATCGTTCCATCATACGATGGGAAATTTTTGGACGATGTTTGTTCAAACACATATTTCAATAATCGAAAAACCGAATTTCATTATATCAACCCTCTCCAACTTTCGTATTTTAATATTTTATAGTAGTTTTGCGTGCGATATTTTAACGATAAAATGTTAGAAACCTTACAATTCCAATAACTTGCTCTTAAAAAATAGATTATTTTTCATCTTCTTATACTACATTTCCATTATATTATATAAAGAGAGCAGGGCTAACAGGTCACGCTCGTCCCTCTTTTCATTTCTGACGTTATATCTTTTCGTTCCTTACTTTTTTTCTTACGTTATTTTCACGATTAATTAACACGTTCGTCGGCCAGCGTGGCTCAATCGAGTTTCTCTTTGAGCCGAAATGTTACTGTTCGAGAAGCCGTGGGAACGTAAATGGAATAAACTTTGTATATCAGTTCTTGGTTTTCGTTAACCATCTGCAATATCTACTTTTTCAATCGTTTCAATCGTTCGAAGACTTTCCAAACCCGAACAAGCTTCCAACTTCTCGACTCGGTTCTGTATTATCGATTGAAATTCGTGACGAAAAAGAATTAAATCCCGCGTAATTGTTTAGAACGAACGAATCATGCACACAGATATAGCGGGGTATGTTCGTTTAGCTTTGTTATTATCTGGAAGAATTAATCATAGTTTAAAAAAATGAAAATTTCAGATCAATTTTGAAACCTTGTTCTATCCATCTGACGTATCGTAACGCGCGTGACTTTACATTAAATATTTTTATCAGGGATAGAAATTTCTTTTCCTCTATTGTCCTGCTAAAACTGCTTCTAAAACTGACTCACGTAGCCAAAAATGTTTCATCATGATTCATTATTGATATTGGATTTCTAAAGATATTATCCCGATCGTGTACTCATTTATTTTATTTCCTACCTTTTACTTCTTTCCTCCCTCCTATGTTACCATACATACGGTATATATAATTTTAAAACTGTATAAAGATGCAGAGATCATCCCTCTTTTTTATCCAACGTATAATTCACATTTATATCTCACCTCTTGCTCCATTAAACTCCTTTCAAATTTCCCTTTGCACTCCCTTTACATCCTACACGTTTTATCGTTACACGTATATTTCCTAATGCAAATCGGTGCGCAAACTTGTCAATTACAACCACGAGTTAAAATCTCACTTCCCCTCTCCCGCCACGGAAAACGATCCTCCGACGTCGCGAGAGAAAGACGCGAGGAGCGGATTTAAAGATCATTAGACGCGGAGAGGTACACGGGTAGATGAGTAAGCTGATCGAGTTTATCGGATCGGCGAATTGCCAGCCGTCTCCTCTCCTTCGGGCCCTCCTCCATTTCCTATTCTTCCATTTCCTCCGATTGGTTCTTCCTTCCTTTCTTCTCCTCCTCCTCCTCCTCCCCCCCCCCTGTCGATAAAAGTTCAATAATCCCGCGGACTCGAACCGCGCGTAATCCTCGATAATCCGCCCTTTTGTTAATTTATTATTCACCGAACGGTCGAACCACTTTGCACCTCGAATCGAGCCGGCGATCCCCTAAATTGCAAGAAGAAAGGGGGAAGAGGGTCGTGATAACTTCTTTTCGACGAGGGGGGAGGGAAAAATAATCGAAACGGATCGATGGATTTTGCTGTTAGAAGTAGGCAAGGAAAAAGCGTATACGAACAAAGGAAAATGATTGGATGTAATTTTTTCGCGTAGATTTTCTCCTTTGTTTGTAAAAATTTCTGTTTGTAAAGTTTCGTAGGTTGGAACGAGAAGAAGGAGAAAAAGGAAAGAGAAACAAACGCAACGAGCGATTGAATCGAATTTCATATTTATGAGCGTTGCGACAATACTCGATTGCTCCTCCTGAATTCGGAGCAAACAGAGGGAGGGAGCGGACAAAGGGGACGATCGAAGAGCCATGAAAACGTAATAAATATAACAAACAACGCGAGAGAAATTTATTTCGTTTAATTACGCGCGTTGCAATAAAAATAATGTTCGTGTCATCGGCTTTGTTGTGTGCTGCGCGCCACGCTCGTCCTTCTAATTCAGTGGAAACGGTCGAGGAAATATCGTACACCGCTCTCCTCCTCTCTTCCCTCCCTCCCTCCCTTCGTTACGTTCTCGAGAGATATATTTCTATGACACGAAAGGGGAAATAAATGACGCGGCTCTCATACTCGAACTCGAACGAGAATCTAAGGAAGAAAAATCGGGGGAAAAAGAGGCTTTTTCCCGTTTCCCCGACTCTTGTTCCGTCCAGGTTTGATTAAACTTTCAATTTCTCCCGATGAACGCGTTGTTACACGCATTTTCTCGAAAGCGATTAAACAATCGACGTCAAATTTCCATCGGCCAGCTCGTTTTCGATCCGTCGGCTAATGTTATCGCCAGGCTCCCCAACCTCGCTCTGGGAACGAAGCAAAAGCGGAGGGGAGAAAAGGCTGGTTTCTGCAAATCAAACGGTTCGATTCCACGCGAGGAGGAAGGCGAAAGGAGGAATATGATGAGTTCCTTCCCCTTCTTTTTTCCACGATCGTAACTTTCGACCGAATCGCTCGTGGCGCCATCCGAAACAGCGTTCTTTCGTTTCTAAAAACAGTCGCGACGAGCGCTGTCAACAATTTCAATATGGCGCGCGAGAAGCGTTCCAGCTTGAGAAATATCACGGAAAATTTTAACTTGGATGAACGTTCAGCCGCATCGAGAAAATTCGACGACAGTGAATGTTGAATTTGGAGGAGAAGTTACTTGCACACCTAATAATTAAAAATTAACGTATTTCCATTCTAGAACATCTTCCTCCTTCCGAGTCTTGTGTAAAACAGTAACGAAGAAATAATCGAATTATCATCTTTCGAAATCGAGATAAACGAGGAGAGATAACGAGGAAAATCGAGAAACACATCCACATGGTTCTCTTTATAATTTTTAAAACTACCTAAGCTTCCAAGCGCGCGTTATCTCAGAATCGTCTGTTCCCTCGTTTCGCCAGGCTTTATTGTTTGTCGCGGCGAGGAGGCGAGAGACGAGGCTGTTCTCGCTTCGCTTCCAACGGCGCATCAGCTCGATCAGCTCTTTCTGCCTACACTTCTTCTCCTCCTTCCCTTCACGTGTCTGGCTGGAGAGTCTGGCCACTTACTACTCCTCTTTTCACGCTTTTGGAAATGAACAAAGAACATACTCGCTTCTTTCGACGTTCGTCGTTCGAGAGGTTGCTGGATAGAGTGAGAAGTGTTCGTTTTCCCTTTGATTTTCAACCAGTCGGTTTAATTGTTACAGCATCAGCGGCAATTTCATTTTCTCGCTTAGTTGGTTATTACCGTGATGAATATATACAGCGAGCGGCGGTAACAATGGCGAAGTGGTGAATTTGTAATTCAAATTGTCTCTTTCGTGGAGGAGGGGTGATGTTACGTGTGTAAAAGGTAAACAGCGTTCGTATTCGGTGAGAACGTAGGCAAAGTGGGCTCTAATATAGTAAAACCTCCTTTGCCTCGCGATGGAGCCAGCGGTGTAACCGGAGAGCGCTCGAAATCTTTTTTTCGCGAATCTATAGTTCCAATTCCCCTCGAACACGTCAAAATTCGTTCCATTGCTTTCGTGCATCCTTTCATCGTTTATACTTGTTAGACATCAAAATGAAACGTAACGTAAACTTTCGAATTTATAACCTCGTCAATTCCCTTCGAAGACGTCAAAATTCGTTCCATTGCTTTTCCAAATTCTTCATCGCTTCTACTTATTAATAGATAAATGTATATTTCGTAAAAACTGAGCGTGTAATTATATCGAAATGAAACACTAACTTTTCGAATTTATAACCTCGTCAATTCCCTTCGATGCGAAGACGTCAAAATTCGTTCCATTGCTTTTCCAGATTCCTCACATATCCTTTCATCGTTTCTACTTATTATATAAATGTATATTTCGTAAAAACCGAGCGTAATCATATCGAAATGAAACGTAATTTTTCGAACTTATAACTTCGTGAATCAAAATTCGCGGATCGAAACAAACACTTTATATTGCCTTTCCAAATTCTTCGTGTATTCCCTTTACACTTATTACTATCTAGATAAACGAATACTTCGTACAAAAGCGTAGCATCGTAATCGAAACGAAGCGTAACGTAGAAAAATTTTCGACGCGAAGGTATATCGTTTTTTCCAAATTCTTTCCCGTATCGTTAAAAAAATGTACACTTTGGTAAGATAAGAAACGAAAGATAAGGCAACGTGGATCGATAATTGTTGCGCGAACGAAACGATTATCCGCCACGAAAAATTCCATTAAATTTATACACGGGATTGCGCGGCCGTAGTGAAAACGGGGCTTGTTTCCATTTATGACAGTGCCGCTGTCAGCACGGGATTCTCGAAACTCTTTACGAGGCTTTCATTCGAACGGGCAATTACACTTTCGGCCACGAACGAAACGGCCGCGTCAAACTGCCGGCAGACGGCGCTGCTCAACCGATTTACTTGCCTCGCGCGCCAACTTAATTGGACGATTTAATGGAATACCCGCGAACAATGCCGAATTATGTGTCGCGTTGATTAAATTTTCTTGCAAGGATCGCGCTTCTCGTCTCGATCGTCCCTCGAACAGGAACCGTGCTCCATCAACTTTGCCCGATATTTTTTACCATTGCCGCTCGTTATCGTGAATGATATACCGTCGGAACGGACGATTGTTCGAGGATTGTTATTTCTGTTCGTCGAGAAATCGAGGATAAAGAGAAGATATAGATGATGAAAATTGAGATGCGACGAGATGAAGAGTAAGAAGAGTAATAATAGACGGTGAAGAACGTTCAAGACGAATTTTTCGTTATTAAATAATTGTTTCTACTCGTTGAGAAATCGAGTTGACAGAGGAGGAGGAAAATAGAGGTGTGGTATAAAAAGACGAGAAATAAGAATAGAATAAGACGGTGAATGTGGGATCGTAACATGTTTATTGTGCCCCGACATGTAGATTTTAATACGAATTTCCTTTCTTTACACGCAAAGGTACACAAATAAAATCGTTTTAAGTTTTTTGCTAAGAAATTCACTCGAGTGCAGAGTTAAGAAAGAAAGAAACTTGAGAATATTTTTTTCACTTCTCGATTCAACTGATTTTCAACCGAATTCTCGCCAACGATCGAAACTACTTTTTAAGGAACTAATAGAAAGAAATAAATTTTATATAGAGCTTAAGACGCTTGCGCCGAGTGGATCGTTCTCGTTAGATTCGCGAGACAAAATCGAGGATGTTGAAATTCGTGCCTCGTGTTCTTCGACGCGGCTGGGAAATATTCTCTCGCGTTGAGGAGGGTTTATCGTTCGTTAACCCATCGAATCGTTGTTCCAGATGTCTAGGATGATGTCGTTTCCCTTCCTTCCACGTTTGACGAGCTGTGTTTGCTCGTCGAGCTCGTCAAACACGAATTTTCTCTCGAAATTTACGTATTCCTTTATTTGGCCAGCCACGATCCACGTTTTCGTTATCAAAGCCAGCTCGAGGAGGATATTTGGATAATTGGGGGATGGTAATCGAGAGAATCTTCTTGAGCACGTTGTTGGAAATTTCAAATGTCGTGCGAAGCGTTTCGAAAGAGGGGGTGCTTGAAAAATTTATGGTTAATTAATTATCATCGAATGAAGAAGCTTCGTTTAAAAATTTATTTTTATATAATTTCAATAAACTTGAGAAAACTTTGTTTTTTTCCAAATAATATATTTCTGAAAGATTAGTTTTCAACTTATCGAATTAATCGACCGGATTTAACCGGAAACGAAATACAAAATTTAACTTTTATTCATATACAGATACATCTCGTTCGGCTTGGCTGTACTTTTTTTTTTACAAACTATTTTATTCTCAAATGTAGAGCGTATCGAAATGAAACGTCGAATTAACGAAACGATAATCGCGGATAATCAAATACGAATTTAAGTCGAAAATTTTTCATTTTCATATATATATATATATATCGACGATATTCGATAGAATTAATTTTCATCATTCTCGTAATAAACAATAAAATAGATCACAATTTATATCGATACGTTACAAAGTTTTCTACTCGATGTAAAATATAGGAAGAAAATATATGGATTTTTTCCTTTCCTCGAAAGGACTCGAAACCTGTGACGATCCATCAAACGAGTCGATCTCGTGTAAACTTTCCACGAGACGTGGTAAAAGACGTATCAAATAAATGTATCTAAATTATAATACACTTATTTTCGTTATCCCGCTTGAACGTGAAATAACTTAATAATTCAAAGAACTGCGCTTAACGATCCTTTTTCTTTCTCCAGGATTAACTCTCAATCGCCATTTGAATCGATGCGGCAATTCGAACGAACGTAATTATTTATATTTGATTTTTTTTAAAATGTCGCTCCGTGAACGGATATTCAAGTATAATCTTATTAAGCGTAGAATAACGTACCATCGAATGGTTAAGTTTTCTATCTGAAATAACACGTGATCTTAATTATTTCGTCGCGATAGAAATATTATTTTCAAAGTTTCCGAGTTTTGCAAGCGTGTCTCGAATACGCTGCAAATGAAATTAATTCAAGCGGAGATGAGTTTGATCCTTCGTTATTGAATAACGAAATGATTTCTATTCTATTAAGAAATGATAATAAGGAGAAGGGAAATAGTGGTAAAAATAGAGATGTAGCATAAGAGGATGAAAAATAAGAATAATAGACGATAAACGAGAGCACGTTACTGGGATTGTAAACTTTGTAACGATATTTTATCGCGATGTTTCCTGTTTAGGCAATTACTTTATCGCTAAAATATCACAATATAGATTTTTTTTGATATCCAACAATTTAATATTCAATATAAATTACCTTTCTTTATATGTTATAAAGATAGATAAAATATTGAAACATAAAAGTTTTACGTGTTAATCCGTGCGTGAAATCATTTTAAGGTAGCTAAAGAGGCCCGGAGTGCAAGGGATTAACCTTTTCCAATAACGACGATATTTATTTATGTTTCACTCTTTTTCCAAGTATCGCTTCACGAGCAGATTCCTAATACGCTCTTTCAGCGTAATCTTATGGAACAATGTATCGTTGAATAGTTGGATTTTTATCCGAAGTGATGGCGATAGAAATATATTATTTTCAAAGTTTCCCAAGTTTTTTGGAACGCAATGTAATGAAATTGCGATTACTCGATTTTTCGTTATCGAATAACGAAATTACTTCTGTTCGTTGAGAAATTGACACTGGAAGATGAAAAATAAGAATGAAGGACAATAAATCGCGATATTTCGACCTGACAAACCAAATTATTATTGAAATATCGCACAACAATATAGATTTTTCAATATCTTTCGACGAATTATATCTTTCTTTATATTGCAAGCATAGGTAAAAAAAAAAAAAAAAAATCGAAATGTAAAAGTTTTATTTACGTATTCGAAGGTGGTCGAAATGAACGACAGGTGTGTTTCGATCGAAAATACATCTTTTATTTACATCTCTTACATCTTCTCTCTCTCTCTCTCTCTCTCTCTTTCCCAAAAGGAAGAAGCGAACAATTCGACTGGATCAGGTACAATATATTTGCCATCGCGCAAACGATTGACGCCAATACAACGACGAAAGATTAAATTTTACAAAAGTAATTATACAAATAATACAATAATAATAATAATAGAAGGTTAAACCTAGCAATTATCTTAAAGCTTAAAAATTTTATGCATACACGAACGCGCGATATTTTTGGAAGAAGAAAAAATTGTAAGGATTAGGGAATTAAAAAAATTTTGCAAAAATAATTATACAAAATACAATAAATACAATAATAATAATAATAATAATAATAATAAAGATTAAACGTAGCCAACATTAAACATTAGGCAATCTGTTGGATATCTTTGGAGGAAAGAAATTTTAAGATGGCGATGGGTGGTGACAGGAGGAGGAGGAGGACGTGTTGTCCTGGCCGGAGTCGGCCAGGCTGCACGAAGCGGCGAAACGTTGCAACGTGTTGCTGTCCAACCTGCACAACGCGACGCGCTCGATGCTCATCGTGGTGCTCTTGTATTTGCCGTGCACGTGTTTCCGCTTGTTGCACTTGTGGCACCTCTCCTCGTTCCGCTCGTGCAAGTACTTCTCCTTGTCCCTCTTGTGGTGGGGGCACTTGACCACCGACCTCGCGAAATACTTGGCCATCGTCTCCTCGTCCCACCTCTTGCTCAACGTCGCCCTCCTCTTCTCCATGTTGTCCACGTAACGCCCCTTCTCCACCATGTCGTCCAGGCTGATTATCGCCTTCCTGGGCATCTTCCTCCGTACCTGCTTCCTCAGCATCCAGTATATCATGTCGATCTGCGCCTCCTCCGGATGAGGCTCGGCCAGCTCGGCCAGCAGGGCGCGTTTCCGCTTGACGAACTCGTCCGTGGCCACGTTCCCCTCCTGCTTCGTGGAGAACAGCTCCGCGTATATCTCGTACGCCGCCCTCCTCGGCGCGTACGCCTCCTGCAGCATGGCCATCGCGTCCGACCACTTGCTCGCCGCCCCGCCGACCCTGCCCCACCACTCGGCCGCCTCCCCCTCGAACAGCAGCGGCAGCTCGCGCAGTGCAAGCTCCTCGTTCACCCTCTCCACGTCCTTGTACAGGCACACGCTCACCAGGAATTTGTTCAGGTTGTCCCTGCTCCCGTCGAACCGGGCCGTGCACTGCGCGAAACTTCCCTTCCTCGCCGTCCTCGCCGCCTGTTGTCGAGCGCTCGTCGTTGCCTCGTCCACCTCCATTCTCTTTTCTCTAGAATTCGAGAGGGTTCGATGGATGAACGGAAGGTTCGAGGCTCGAGGGATGACTGTGTTATCCAGATACGGGGAACGGCGTTTAAATACGCTTCTCCGCGCTCGCCCTTCGGCCAATCCGAGCTTGGCTAAAGCTTCGCTCTACCTGAACTTTTATTGCGGCAGGTAGATTCTATTGCTGTCGAACAACGTTTCTTTCTTATTCGTGTTTGACAAATTCGTTTCCCCGAAATGAACGACGCTTTTCGCTTGTGCAGGGAAAATTTTAACAGTACGTATATATATATTTTAGCATTTTCTGCTTAAGCACGAGAAAACATTGTGACGAGTACGTTGTAGGATGTGTACAATTTTCCGTATCTTTGCATATATAAAGAAAGGAAATTTGTCGAATGTTAAGTTGTTGTTCGATATTCAAAATCTATATTGGTTTCATCTTGTTTTAATAATAAAGTTACGATGGTCTCGCATTCACCTGCTATTCTGCTATTCCTCGACATTTCTCGATCATTAATTTCCTTCTCGTCAATTTCTTTTAACGAATAGAAAAATAATTTCGTTAATCTCGTTCACCTTTTCCATGCTGGCAACAACTTTGATTGTATAAGATTGTATAATCTTTTTTAAAGGATCTATTCGTGATATTTCAAAAAAATCAGCCGTTCGAATTCCCGAAATCGATCCAAGTGGAGACACGGACGGGTTTGGTTATAAATATCGAAAAGAAAAGGAGAACAAGTGGAATGCTTAAATTTTTAACCCCTTCCTCTATCGTTCAGCTCGACGAAGATAGAGCCCATGAACAGAGTCGAGAAATAAATTTCCACGTTTGCTTTTGTATCATAAATCGGTTATTCTTTAATAAACGACAATTTCAAGACTGTATTTCGTAAGTAACGATACTTTAATAGCGCCTTTGTTCCAAATTATGAAATGCAATTATAATATACTACGGGCAAAAATGAAAAGAAATCTCGAATCAATATCTATAATAGAAAAATACTTACTCTAAGAATAATAATAACACGTCACATGGATCGTTTCCGTGTAAACGTTTCGATCGTTGCATTTTGTTTATCGAAAGAAATCGTATAAACGAAATCATCCGTTTGCTTCGCAACGTGGATTACAAGAATCGTGATCTTCTCGGTAAGAAGCAAATTCAAGATTGGGATCGACAAAAGTTCCCGCCGCTCATCGGTAAACTCGTATGATCGTAAAATCGATGAACGGATCGTAATTAGCCGCGGTTGAAAAAAATTTATTTGTTTCGAAATAAATTTAACGATTTCGAATTTCGTTTCGTATCCTTCCTGGCGGATATAATGCGCGCCACGTTCCACATTTTATTTCGAATAACGGCCGATTTCCGTGAACAACCATTGTTCGTATCGGTGGGGAGAACACCGAATCCATCCGATGTTTACACGCGGCCCTGTACTCTGCGCCAACTCTGCGCCGTCGATATTTTTTTACAATGAAAACTCGAGGGTATAAACCGCTATTAAGTTTAAACATCACGTAACGATGTTTGCGCCATTTAATCTATCTATCCTGTTTCTGTTCCTCGAATTTTTTTTTTTCCCCCTCTTCCTTTTTTAATTATTAAAAAATATTTTAGCTTAGAGAATCGTTACTTTTTTTCCTTTCGATTCCCATTTATCCTCGATCAATTAGCCCGTCGTAAATTTTCCGTCGTTCTCGGGAAAAAATCGATATCTCGTCGTCAGGTACGTTTACGTGCTTTGTAATGATAAATTGTAATAATAATATCGGAATAACGGTATTAACAGTGTACCGTTAGCCACGTACCTGACAGGTTAAGTCGAGATAATGATGTACACTCATTGCTCGACCAACTGTATAAAACCAGTCGACGTTTATTTAACACTAACTATTTCTGATGATGTACCTTTTCGTTATTACTTACTTTTTCTTATACTATTCACGTTCACGTTATTTTCGATCAATCGGTAAAGTTGATTCTCGAAAATCGATAATTACGGTTTCGTCGAAAAGATAGATAGTTACGATTTCGTCACGTGGTGTATAATAATAAATTACTCGGTATTAATAGCGGTATTGACAGAGTACCGCTAGGTATATACCTGAAGTTGATAATAATGTACACTCATTACTGAACCGACTGCATTTTGAAAACAAGAATGTAACCAGTCTACCACCAGTTTATTTAAAACGGCAGGTATATCCGATTGTATATATTTTTGTGTCGTTCGAGGAACAACGGCCTTGTTAAATTTTAAATTCCCAGTTATCCCTCTTAAAGGGTCTCTTTAACTTCTTTTCGAATAATCATTTAACCTTGCTTCGAGCCTAGTCAATCCGCGAAAATAAATCCCAAATACTCTCTACCCAAAAAAGGATCCTACACAAGTGTCAATCCTGTAAAACCGTTTACGTTGTATTAAATTATACTCGTAATAAACGGCATTTATTAACAGAATATCGTTAAAGTACACTCTTCTTATTACTTTCTTGTTCGATTTTCGATCGATTAATTCCTTCGTTACTATACGCGACTATAGCTTCTCTGCACAAGATATGCCACCGATCGTAGCGTTAACAAGTTTCGTTCCTTCTCGAAAATCGATAATTATCTGTTGTAATCGAAATTCCTAACCTTAAAATTATTCGTAATAAACGGTATTTATTAACGGAATATCCTTAATAATGCGCACTCTACATTTTCATAAGAACAATATATGATCAGTCTACGTTTATTTGTATATAAAATGTCAGCTACATCATTCGCTCATGATATATTCTGTCTTACGTTCTTTTATTATTTTCGATCAATTAATTACTACTGGCGACTACAATCGCTCTGCACGAGATGGGATAATCGATCGTTAAGCGTTAACAAAGTAAAACAGTACACTTATACTTTACGTTCGAGGAATAGATCGAAATTCCTAACCTTAAAATTACTCGTAATAAACGATATTTGACGACTACAGTCGCTCTGCACAAGATGTCGCTGAGATAGTCGATCGTAGCGTTAACAAAGTAAAACAGTGCACTTGTACTCTACGTTCGAGAAACAGATCGAAATTCCTAACCTTAAAATTACTCGTAATAATATTTATTAACAAAATATCCTTAATAATATACACTCTGCATTTTGAAAAGAAGAAGTATACAAAATCTACGTTTATTTAAAACGTCAGATATATACATCATATTTCTCATCATATATTTTTTCGTTCCTTCGTCTTACTTTCTTGTTATTTCGCTACTACTGGCGATTAGTAGCGTCGCTCTGCACAAGATGTCGCTGAGATAGTCGATCGTAGCGTTAACAAAGTAAAACAGTACACTTGTACTCTACGTTCGAGAAACAGATCGAAATTCCTAACCTTAAAATTACTCGTAATAAACGGTATTTATTAACAAAATATCCTTAATAATATACACTCTGCATTTTGAAAAGAAGAAGTGTACCAAATCTACGTTTATTTAAAACGTCAGGTATATACATCATATTTCTCATCATATATTTTTTCGTTCCTTCGTCTTACTTTCTTGTTATTTCGCTACTACTGGCGATTATAGTCGCTCTGCACAAGATGTCGCTGAGATAGTCGATATACACTCTGCATTTTGAAAAGAAGAAGTGTACAAAATCTACGTTTATTTAAAACGTCAGGTATATACATCATATTTCTCATATATTTTTTCGTTCCTTCTTACTTTCTTATTTTCAATTAATCCTTCGCTACTACTGGCGACTCTCTCTGCACAAGATCGTAGCGTTAACAAAGTAAAACAGTACACTTATACTTTACGTTCGAAAAATTATTCAAAATTGCTAACCTTTAAATCGGATCGATCGATATTTGGCGCACGGTGAACGGGTGCTCGCATCAAGCCGTACATCACTCGTGATAAATCGGTGGGTGCGTTAAGTATCAACGCGGACCCCATTAATACAAATCATTCGCGTCGCCTATAATTATCCGTGGTAATCAAGCGTTCCGTCCGTCAGGGGAGGAGAGCTATTGTTTCACCGGCCCAATCTTGCTTGCTTACTGCTTGTTTCTCCCTCCCTCGTATCTCCCCCATTGATTTTCAGGATGTTGGACATAGCTCCGGCCGGCCAGCCGCAAATAAACCTAATCAGGAGCAGGATGTCCCGAATTGTCGAGCCACTTTCGCCACCGATTCGTGCCGAAATTAGATCACCCTTCTAATCGGCCGGACTCCTGTAAACGTCCTCGATAAACGTCCTCGCCCTGTTTACCCTTTCAACGATCCCCCTCGACTTTCGCGATTATCCTTTAGGAAGGACAGAGAGTGCATCTTGGTACCAATTTTCGATCGAAGTCGAAGTGCGAATTTTATTGGTATTCGTTCAAACGAAAGAATTTTATATTATTTTTATTAATTTTCATTCATAGCGAGCAAACTCTCTCGTTTGCTTGCTCGATTTCAAGAAATATTCGAAAAACTCCGTTCCTTTCGATTCGAATATCGTCGAGTGTGATCGATCGAGTAGTAACAACGCGTTTAATCGATGGAACGGCGGGATCGAAGCAGGCCATTTCGGAACAGAGAAGGGGAGCCATGCGTCCAAGGCTGTTACGCCGCTGGCCGTGTTGCGATAAGTTTTGAATTTGTCTCGAGCTGCTTACACGGCTGCTGCAATTTCCGATTGTAGCAATCAGGGGATCGTGTACAAATCGAATCGAGGAGGAGGCTCTCTTCTGAAGAGAAACTCGAGAAACTCGCTCGCGTAACTGGAATCGAAATTTCCTTCCTTCCAATGGAGGACGTCTGCCTCTCGACATCTCTCCGCTTTTCCAACCGAGTAACGAGGATAGAATCGAAGACGTATCATCGGGACGGGTAGATTTAATTTCGTTCTTATAACTCGACAGCTCCTCTCTCTTTTTCCTAATTGTTCGAACCTGATGATCCCTCTTCTTCTTCGATTCAAGGACACCTGCCCCTCCCTCCATGTTAGACCAAGACGTTTTGCCTCGTTTCCGTTGTGTCGTTTGTCAACGCTCACGTTTACAATCGCGTCGTAAAACGATTTTAAAAATTTGGAAAAATTTGGGAGGAAGTTTAAAAATTTTAAGAATAGGAGAAGAGGAGAGAGAGAGAGAGTATTATAAGTGCAATAAATTGCTCGGCAGGCAGAGAAAAGGAATGTAAAAGAGATTGGTGTTTACAGCTTACAGTTAGGCGAAAATTTTCCCCTTTTATTTCTACGTTAACAACGGATTATGTTTATTATCGCAAGTAAAACAGCGTTCTCCATTATCGAAATTATCCTGTTTACATGATGGAACGACCACTGGTCACGTGGAAAAACGTTGAAACTTTTGCGCGACACCTTCAAAGGGTTAAAATTAATCTTAGTCTTTCGTAAAACTTGACCCAATTAACCCTCCACCAGTAATACACGGGTGGAGAAGTTCTTTCTCTCGGGCAACAACCTTCCTTGGAAGCTTAATCCCGAAGCTTCTTCTTGTACTTCTTTGAAACGTTTCGCTCGAACCGAAGAAGAAGAAGAAGTCTCTCGAAAACTCTTCCCCGATACAATCTTCTCGAGCAGGGGAGAGAAAAATCCAGCTTCCCCTCATTTATCCCCTGATTGCACTTTTGACGAATTCCATGATCGATAGACAAGGGGCCAATCGAGCAGCGCGTGATCCGTAATCTTATTTATAGAGATCCGTCCACGAGGGAGGAGGATGGCCCGCGTAACTCGATCCAAACACCCCCTGGAATTGTGCGGCTCGAGCGAGCGATCTTTCTTCGCGAAAAGGAAAAGTTGTATTTTTTTCCTCTCCTTCGAACGAAGACACTTCTCGAGATCAGGATCATCGATAAGATTTTTAATTTCGAATAGAATCAAGATCTCCTGAATTAATAATGATCAAATTTATAGTACAATCGTTACGTTAAGACATGCATTTTTAATAATTTTTTTTTTTTTTATAGTAATACCATTTTTTAATTGGAGGATTTGGAAATTGATTAATTCCATTAATGTTATTTATTCCATTAAGTATAGTAAATTTGAGTTTATAGAAATATAAAAAAATTATTTATTTATTATTATATTATTTAATTTAAAAATGATAATAATATTAATTTTTTATTTATTTATAATTTTTTATTTAAAAATTAAAAATTTAAATTTAATTATAGGTAATTTAATTATATTAATTTTAATTTTTAATTTATTTAATTATAGTTGAATTGATTGAATTATAATTTTTTGTAATTTAAGATTTAATTTTTATTCATATGGTTTAATTTTATTAACTTTATGAATTTTTGGATTAATTTTTTATTCTTTAAATATAAATTTAATAAATTGTTTATTAATTAATTTTTTATTAATAATTTCGTTATTAATAGTTTTTATATCAATAAATTTATTATTATTTTATTTATTTTATGAATTAGGTTTATTATTAATTTTTTATATAGTTGTAGAATGAGGGTATAGAGAAAATCGTTGATTATCAGGATTTTATTTATATATTATTTATTATATATATTGAATTGAATGTAGTTTAATATTTTTGTTAATAGAATATATTAATTTTGAATTATATGAATTATTATTTATTTATTTATTGATATCTTTTTTAGTTAAAATTCCATTATATATATTTCATGGATGATTATTAAAAGCTCATGTAGAAGCACCATATTATGGATCAATAATTTTAGCTTCAATTATATTGAAACTAGGTAGATATGGAATATTACGATTAATAATAATTTTTAAAATTAATTTTTTTTATATTACAAATTTTTTAGTAATTATTAATTCATTTGGAGTTTTAGTATTAAGATTAATATGTTTATGTCAATATGATATGAAATCTATTATTGCAATTTCATCAATTGTTCATATAGGTTTATTAATTATAGGAATATTAACTTTTTTAAAATTAAGTTTAATTGGTAGATATATAATGATAATTTCTCATGGATTAAGATCTTCTGGTTTATTTTTTTTAGTAAATTTGTTAGTGATCTCCTCATGTAGCATTCCCTCGAACAAACAATAAATTAGATTTTGATTATTGCCCCCATCATTAATTCTTTTATTAATAAGAAATTTATTTTACCCAGGGCGAATTGGTTGTCCACCACCATTATCTGCTTATTTGTATCAGTCTTCTCCATTTTCCAATTTTTTCATTGCCATTTTTATCATGATAAAAATGAATCCACGAGAGGCGATCGTGCGCTTTCGATCCGTGATTAACATCTCGAACGACGAATGGGTTTGGAGAAGGAAAAAATCGGTTATCTCGTGGAAAAACGTTGGACAGGAAAGCGTCACCCGTCAACCCGCTCGAGTAGATCGATAGCAGAAGCACAACAATATCACCCGGCCGGATTTCCTCCGAGAGGGTCGAATCCACGAAATCCACCCAGTCGATGGATCCACCAGAACGGTATTCGGCCACGGAGGTTTCTCCTCTCGTTCGCGGCTTGCAAATGTATTCGATACGCCCTCTCCTCGCTCCTCCAACTGTCGAATCGTCGCCAGGGAGAAGCCTGGGATATATTCGTTTATACTCCCTCTGGAAAAGGGCACGTGGCTTATTCCAGTTTTTGTTGCTTGATTGTATAGTTTCTCTAATAATAAGATATTATCTTATTATCTCTCTTGGTACTTTTTTTGTATTGTACACTGGGTGGATGGGGTTAAGAGGAAGAGAGTGCTAGTTCGTTCACGAATATAAATTTTATTAACGAAAGATTAAAGTTAATAAAGACTCGGTATTTGGAACCGAGAATTTTATAATGGCCTATCCTGTAAGTTTTTCTAAGCAATTTGTTGAATTTTTTCAATACAAAAAAATATTTGTTTGTTTCTCTTGCATCCAACACATGCTCCACGAATTTTCTATTAATGTCTGCCCTTCGTGAAGGATACTCCAGAACCTCTATTTTGAGTTATATTTTGAATCTTGAATTTTTACTCGAGATATGTATTCGTGATGCCATCTATAGATGCTAAATTTCTGATCCCATAATTGAGTCAGTCCCTTCTCTAAGGATTCGTTTTTGGTCACTCTCGTCGCCCGAAATTACTTGTTTCCAGAATAATAGCGGCTTATTTATATACTTTTTGGCGAAATTTAAACGTTTCTTCTTTTGTTACTTCAGCGACGTTTGCGTTTACCTGCTTCTTTTTTTAATCCTCGTCTTACAGTTCTCGAAGACACGTTTAAGCCGTTCAACGATGTTATCCGTTGGATTACCCGTCGAGATACTCTTACGATTCTTGTGTTGCGTTTCCCTCCTCGACACTACTCACTACTCAAAATATTTTTTATCAATTTTACGAACTTCTCTTCCATCGTTATCCAAATAATGTTAAAGTTTTCATTTCCAATCTCAATGTTTACATTATTTTTCTGCTCTCCACTTAATTTTGTTCACGATCTAAAGTTCACGTCAGTGCAGACAAATTATAAATTATAAATAGTTATAACTGAATTTTGATTTTATGATTTTATTTGTTCGATGTCCTGGAAACCATTGCATGTCGTAGCGTTCGCTCAATTTTTAGCGTATATCGTATTATATTCGTTCGTTTCGATCGAACGCAATGACGAGAAAAGAGGAGGAGGAGGGGGAGGAAGAAGAAACAAGGAATTTGTTATTTTAAGAAACAACGAGAGGTCACGGCTCTTGTCACGAATATCACGCGCGAGAACCGTGTCTCTGGAGATTCTGTTTTTGGAATTAGAGTGCTCTTTCCCCGACCCTCTAGTACCTCTACGACAGCCTCTTTCCCTCTGCTCTCGTTACGCACGCTTCCGTTGGTGGCGCGCCCCAACTTTTCTCCCGCGAATATTTAATACACAACTCGTCGAACGAAACGAGTCTGAAACTTTCGACGCGATACATTTCGTCCCGTTCCTCTTTTTATTTCCTAAATATTATATTATTGTTATTATTATTATACATTTATAATAATGAAACGTATATCGTGCCGCCTATACGGCGATATACAAGTGGAGTTAATACGAAATTCGTCGAGTCTAAACAGAATAGATTTCGTTTCGTTTTTCTAAATATTTTTTGTTATTCTATATTTATAATTATATTATATTATGTAGCGATACACGAGTGCAAAGGAAATTAATACGAAATTCGTCGAACCTTTATATGGAATAGATTTCGTTTTTCTAATGTAATAATAATTTAATTTAAATATAATAATATTTTATTATTGTATATTTATAATTATATTATAATGTAGCGACATACGAGTGCAAAGAAAGTTGATACACAATTCGTCGAACGAATCGAGTCTGAACTTTGGACAGAATAGATTTCGTTTCGTTTCTTTAAATTTCTTTGAATTCTTCGCACGATTGCGAATCCTCGACAAGAATGATGACGTGGCGTCCTGCTCTCGTCGAATATTAATCCTTTGTACTGGTATTTATATTTAAGAAGGTTGGCAATCGAGTAACAAAATTCCCTAGAAATGTAATTATATTATACATACATTTAATAATGTAAATATATTTTATTATTATTTTATTATTATTATTATTGTTATTATACATTTATAATAATAAAATATTATCGTATCGTATCATCTACGAGTGATATACGAGTGCAAAGGGAGTTAATACACAATCGAACCTAAATTTTACACAGAATAGATTCGTCCAAGTTTCATTCTTCTAAATATTTTATTATTATATATTTATAATAATAAAATGTAGGATGGCGACTATGTAGCGACATACGAGTGCAAAGGGAATTAATACACAATTCGTCGAACAATTTTCACAGAATAGATTTGGTTTCGTTTTTCTAAAAATTTTCTTTCAATTTTTCGACCGCACGATTGTAACGCTCGATAAATGAACGTTTACAATATCGTAAATGTAATTTTTACTTGGCCGGAGCCAACGGTTTCCCTCTCCGTCTCTCTCTCTCTCTCTCTCTCGAGGAAGAAACTGTTGGGCCGCAACGCGGGTTACGAGACGACGTTCTAATCCGATGCTATCGCGTCCCTTCTGTATCGCTTTGGCATGCGTTCAAGCAAAGCGCGGCAAATAACGAGAGAGGAGAGGGGGTTAAACGAGGAGGATCGATGTTCGAGGAGGAGGGTCGGTGTTAGCGGTCGCGTTAAAATTATAGCGCGGAGGTGAAAAATTGGGCGGGCGAAGGGTCTGGCACTCGGCCCACGCCTCGACGCATCGAGAAACGAAACCTCGTTTTACGATTTTCTCGTTTTACGACCTATGAAGTTTCGCCTCGAGGCGAAAGATGTTTCCTCGAGACGAGTCATTGGTGGAAAGATGTCGCATTTTTTTGTTTCTACACGCGCCGTGTCGCATGATCCGAAACGACTGGATCTAAACCTGGATGCATCACGGCGCAGGCACGGACAAATTTCGACTCGTAAGTTTAATTCAGCGATTCTCCCTTTTCGTCACGGTACGAAATTTTTAATAATTTGAAAATTTGACGGCACATTAACGACAAGATGAATTAAAAGAATTTTATTTGGTCTATTGATCGATGTGCCTATGATATATTTTGTAAAATTATATGTATGGGTATTCGTAGTGGCCAGAATTGTTTTTAGAAAGAGACTGATTTTATACATATAAGAAAGTCAGCATTGTCGACAAAGCGTCCGAAGTGGGGATAGGCGAAGGACCGTCCTGCGAAACTTCTTTAATATTTTCAATCCCATTTTCGTTCTACTAATTCCTTTCCAAAAGTACGAAATATTCTTACCTCGATATATCATGTCTCGCTAATTATATCCTTTTTATAGAGATTCAAATCGAAGAAGAAGATGGAAAGGTATCGATTGCAGCAAGAACGAATGGCGGACAAAAGCGAATAGTCCTATTTTCTTACTAGTCGAATTAACAGCGTGTGATGTCAGCACCATCGACAAAGCAGTCGAAGTGGGGATAAGCGAAGAACCTGCGACACTTCTTTTCAGTGAACGATACCGTGATATTTTCAATCTAATTCTCGTTCTACTAGTTCCTTTCTAAAAGTACGAAATATTCTTACTTCTCACTAATTACATCCTTCTTGTAGAGATTCTAACCGAGAATGCACGAAGAAGGATCGAAAAGGCATCGATCACAGACGAGAACGACGAATTGGCGGGCAAAAGCGCGCATAGCCCCATTTTCTACTCTAGTCGAATTAAGAGCTCTTTTACCGGTATTCAGCGCGTGGTGTCAGCACCGTCGACAAAGCAGTCGAAGTGGGGATAGGCGAAGGAGTCGTGCTGCGAGACTTCTTTGCTGCAGCGATGAATAGTAGAAAGTTGTTCCAAAGATTCGTCGTCGATTCGATGAATAGAAAGTGGGAGGGAAAAAAGTCGGAGACACGAATCGCGTTTGCTTGAAAATTTAACGCGTAAGATTGGATCACGATTGGTGGGTCACGTCGAGGACTCGGATTAAAATCGAGTCGCCTTCGTTTCTTCCTTTGTTCGAGTTATTCGGCCAACTTTCCACTTCCCGACCAACAACAATCGGGCAAACAAACAATTAAGCTTGGCCTACGGAACGGAAAGTTGGCGCGTCGCAAGGAGTTCCGTTTGTCAGCCTGTTGGCAGCCACAAAGCAGCCGCTCCCCCTCTGCGCAAAATTAAAGTATCAACGAGCCACGACGTTCCCCCCTCTCCTCCCTCTCCCCAGATACAGGGGAAACTAAGTTTTCGCCGTCGTCGCGAGAACTTAACCTCCGCTCGGACCTGAATTCTTCATGAGATTCCCGAGAATCTTGCGCACAGATATCAGGCTTATCCGCGTCCAGGAAATTGATAACGGCCGAAAAATCCGTGAATTATTATCGCGTTTCGGCCGATTTCGACGTGAACAATCGATTTCATGCACCGATAGAGGAGATCGATTCAACGTATCGTCGCATTAATCGCTTGCACTAAAAGAGAAAATTTTATCGCGAATTTAAATCGACGACTCGAGGATCCGGAATTTCGGTTTCGCGTACAGGGAACTCGAACGGAATATCTTTTTACACGTAGATGGAAACGTTCGAATGGCAAAATTTTAAAGCAACTGATTCGAGGGGAGTTCTTCTCGTTAAAAACGGATGGGAAGAGAGACGTGATCCACGATTGTTATTATCGGCGACCATTAGCCGCGGATCAATTGCGTTCGAGCAAGATTCGATCGATTACGATCACTCGTGTGGAAACTGCGCAATCCCTTTTGGAATGCCTGCGATTCCCGGGACGCGTTCGCGCCAAGTTCGAGCACTTCGCTTTTCCTTCCTTCTCCGCAGGGGATCGATCGCTCTCTCCGCCCCGTTGAAGATCGAATCCTAGCCGCGAATCCGGCGAAACGGTGCCGCTTTAACTCCCAAATGTTACTGTCGGGAAACCGTAAGAGCAATAAACGAAAGTAGTTTTAATATTTTTATTTTATATGTTTTAATGTTAAAATTTAGTTGGGATATATTTATATATATATCAGTTCTTAGTTTTTATTAACCAATTCTTAACCAACACCGATTCTGAATTAGTTTTCAATGCTTCTATTTCTACTTCTTCGCTCACTACTTCGTTTCCAAAGTCAATTTTAAGTATTTTGATGTGAATATAAGCCTCTAATTGGCAACTTCAACTCAGTTCTGTATTATCGGTGGAAATTCGTAATGTACGGTATAATTTTAGATTTAAAATTATAAAATACATTAAATTCTGTGATTTCAAGGTATATTTTATATTTTTATTTCACTGCTTATTCCATTTAATTTCTTTTAACTATATTTTATTATTATACATATTATTTACATTAATAAATATATCTCTCCTTACTTGATCGATAACCTTAAATATAGATACAAGTGTAAATGGTTAAAATCTTATTTTTCTCGAGGAGGAAAGCGTCATATATGGGTGACGTGGAACGTGTTAATGCACCTGTTTGCTTTTCGATCCGATTTTTCTATCGGTCGATGGTATGCTATGTACACGTATCAGATTGTGATGAAGGTAGATTCGATGGAAAGTAACGGCAAGAAGGAATAATAGACGTTTGTTTAATATTGGAGATCGATGCTTTCTACTACGTTGTGAAACGAGTTGACCAAAAGTAACGGCAATATATTCGATAAAGGAAGTGGATGGGTTGCAAGGATGCCTTCGCGTTCCAGCATTCTGAGCTCGAAACAGCGATCCAGTGACACTCAACTTCGCGCATAAATACACGGTTTACTTTAATTGTCACGTTGAAATATACGTTTTTCCTCGAAGAATGTCCACTCGAAGAACTGCGCAATTTATTACACGATCCTCTAAAATAGAAAAGTAGTTTGTTTAATATTGGAAATGGAGGTGGATGTTTTCTGTCAGAGATTTGATCGAAAGTAAGAAAGGATATATTTGATGAGTCGTGACCAATAACGCTTTCGTTCCAAAAATCGCGATTCGCTTATAAATATACGAGATACTTTAATTATCACGTAGAAATATAAAAACTGGATTTCTCGTCCACGTGGAGCGATTATTATATTGGAGCGACAGGTTGGATGCTTTCCAAGATGTGTACGTCGAATTAACCGCTCTTTGCTTTTTATCCGCGAGAACCTAAAATTGTCTCTCCCTCAAAATCCTCTAATTTACGATCCTCTAAAACAGACGTTTGCTCAATGTCGAAGAAGATGGTCGTCGATGCTTTCTGTTAGGAAAGAATGTATTCGAAAAATACGAATAAACAGATGTTGGCTGAGCTCTTTTCCAAATATACCCTTTTTACACGATATACAAACTCGAACAATCCTCCAAAGGATGTTAAATATTTAATAAAGGATATCGATGGAAATATTAAATATTAAAAAAAAAAAAAAGAAACGAAGAGGTACGATTAGATAAAAATCGAAGGGAAAGAATGAAAAGGCGTGGGAAACGAGGACGAAAGAAAGTGAGTCGTTACGCGCGATTCTATCTGCTAATTAAAGGGAGCCGCAACGGATCGATGGTTGTTCCGCCCCTCTCGTTTCACGCTTCCTCTCATACGTACATTCGGGAGGAGAGGCGAAAGGATGTCGACGGCGGCGGTTGGGTAATTGAATCACGCGATATAAGGTTGCACGGGTTGTTGACGTCCGCCACAATGGTACAATTGTTGCAACGTCGAAGCTTCTCCGTTTCTTATTTTACCTGGCCGCCGTTTGTATCCCCTATAAGTGGCTTTTCACCGACCGTGTTTGGATAACAGCGTGATCGAATACGAATACCTTCTCTTCAGAGAGAGAGAGAGAGAGAGATGGCCACTCGAACAACGGCTGCTTTGTCGAATATCGTGTCGTCAACGAGAGAATCGCCCAACCGTGTACACGCTCGATCTTCCATTTCCAGACGTCGTTTCAGAGATTAATTGATCCTCCTTTTCGGCCAAACCTTGACCGGTGCGAGAAATCGAGGGAGGCAAGGTGAAATAGAAGTTCCATTTCTCAAGCTCGTTGCATCGATTCATTTGTATCGGCTGAAATATATATATATATACGTTTCTATGTGTATCGTTGTAGATGAATGAACGAGAGAAATGAAGAAAAATGAAAAAAAAGCGTCGTTGTGGTTCCGATATGTACCGACAATTTTCCCTACTGCGTTGCGTTTATATATCGAATAAAACGAATGTTTGCCTGTCGATAAAGAAGAGACAATATTGGTTTAACGCCGGATCGAAAAGTTGTTTCGAGGAAAATCGGCGTATCGATGATCTTTGCGAAATCAAACTTCGTACAATAAAGTGGATCTCTCGAATTGCGTGAGAGGAAAGGAATTGAGCAGGGTCGACGAGCACAAAACGCAGTTGAAATTTTCTCGCGTGGGCCAACCGCCGCTAAGAAGGGCGCGAATAATTCATCCACCACCATCGCCACTCGCATAATTAGCCTGGTCCGTTAGATTTTAACGAGGGCAATAACGCCGCCGTTCCCTACTTTCTTGGAATATTAAACGATAAAGCAGCTAACAAGTACGTATTCCCGCCGATAGTCACCTGCCTGCTTGTCGCCCTCTTTCGATCTCTAATATAATAAATTCTCTTGGAAACATTGTACGCGACGTGGCAACACCGCGTTTCAAACGACTTAACTGCGCGAGAAAAAGGCTCGTGGATAATAATCGTAACGTTTTATAAGCTGGAAAGAAAAAGAACGACGCGATGTTATTTCGCGAAGAGAGAGAGAGAGAGAGAGAGAGAGAGAGAGAGAGAGAGAGAGAGAGAGAGCGAGAACCTTTCCCCTCCTTCTTTTTTTGTTTCTCTTTGGATATATATATATATATATCTATTTCGGCCATGTTGACGTTAAGAAAACTTGATACGCTTCGACGACTTAGCTACGAGAAGGAGTAGATATAGAGTACATTTGGCTGTAGAAAGAAGAAAATTGATCGATCGATTCGAAACGATATCCTTCTTGCGCGTGTGTAATAATAATGTGCTTTTTTAATGGTCGGTTATCGCGATACGTTTGCTGCTGGGTTTCGCGTTAATAACTCTTTATCGTTTCTCCCGTGCCACGCAATCTAGCGCTGCATCGTCTTCTCGTTACACGACTCGCTCTAATATTTAACGTTTTTAAAGGAGTTTCCACAAGTTACGTGCCTTATCTCGATTCTCGTTTTTTTTTTTCTTTTTTTAACTTTGTTCCGCATCTCCTCAGTTCGTTTAAATATAAGCGGAAGGGAAATTTCGCGAGAGGAATCGTAACAACTTCGGCCTCAAACTTCGTCACGATGAATAAAAGAATTTCCGAGGTGGTGGAAAAATTGAGAGAAATCGTCTCCTCGTTCCTTATTTATGAAAAAAAGGTACGAATTTTTTTTCTAGTAAATAATATATTTTCAATTATTTTACCCATTCTCTTTCTCTTCCTATTATTGAAACTTTAATTTATTCGTTACTATTTTTCTTCGACTCGATTATATCATAATCGATTTATAATACGAACAAGAGTTTTTAATTCGAGATCCAGCAACATTAATACCGGCCTCTTCATTTCCCCCCCCCCCCCCTATATTTTTCCTTACCTGGTTAGTTCGGGTATAAAATTAAACCGTCAAAAATTTAAAAGAATTTGCGCGGAGAGAATCGTTTCTTATTTATGAAAAAAGGTATACGAATTTTAGAAGGTATAGTGCATAATATATTTTCAATTATTTTACTCTTTCTCTTCCCACTCTACCATGATCAATTTAGAAAATATGAACAAGACTTTTTAATTCGAAATTCCAGTAACATTGGTCGCGTTTTCCCTGTCTATATTTTTCCTTACTTAAACTTGGATAAGTTCGACTATAAAATTAAAATAATTTGCATTGGGGAGAAAAATGAGATCGGTGGGAAAAAAACGAAAACTGTATTCTCTGGTTTGAAAAACGTAATCATATATCGCAAATATTCCTGCATATTTACTCGTAAATACGTAAACATTGTGCCGCGATATATCCGTTATTACGTTGTTTCACGCGCAGCCCGATAAGTGGATTTTAAAAAGGATAAATATTTAAAAATTGTTAGCCGATAGTCGGCCGAAAAATCGTTATTATCGCTAACATTTCAAAATGCCGCGTTATTTTTTATTCGTCCATTATTTCGATTCTGCAAATAATTGTTGCGAGATATTGCAACGAGAGCTACCTACACGCTTTGCGTTTGAATTATAAATGAAGTTTTCCTTTTTTTCCCGTTTTTTATTTTTTAACGCAACGCCTGATCGATCCAAGACGATTATTGATTAATTCGACGAAATTAACTCGACAAATCGCTATTAACTCGTTCTCGAGTTGAGATTCGCAACCGTATGCAAACCGGGTTCCTCCAGTCGCGTGTCGTTTCAGATATCGCGTTAATTAGCAACGTACAAGTGTTTATTAGCCATTAGAAACTTATCGTTCTCCTTTTATTTTTCCTCCTCGCTTTCCTTTTCCCTTTTCGAGAGAGAACTCGATAAGAAGGCAACGGTGGTTCTGTCACTGTAATAATCCTCGTATCGTGCCTTTTCTCCACGGCGGATCAATTTCCAGTCTGTGGCTGCTCTCAACCGAGGAGAAGAAGCGCGCAAGGGGAAAAAAAGTGGCCGATCGATATTCACGATCGAAAGAGTCTCCTCGTTTTTTTAAACCCAACGAGACGACGACGAGAATCAGCGGATTTTTAATCGAGGTAGTCGATAAATCGGTTCCGGTTAACCGGATTAAAACGGACTCTTTCCAGTTTAATCGATTTTCAGGAGATTCTTAAAAAAGGAAAAAAGAAAAAAAAGCAGCGATTACTACTTCGTTGTAAGGTGGGTAGGGTCTGGTTTCGACGTGAAACGAAGGAACGGGATAAAAATCAAGGAATTTCGATGGATAAAAAATTCGATTCGAAGATTTGTTTTATTCGATAGGATAAAATTGGCCTGTCAACATTTACACATTCATACAGTACATTTTGTTATTCACGAGGGAGGTTTGTTTGTATTTTTCATAGCGTAACGTTTTCAATATTCGATATCCCCGAATTCGAGGATTTTTCCACTCGTGTCATCGCGCGATTCTCTTCCCCGAAAAGGAATTACGCTCGATTCACTCGACTGGAAAACATATTTTTCCGAAAGTTTTTGAAAACAACAAGTTCGGCACTTGCTTGGTCGAAACAACAGCGTCGTTTCATGTCTTCTTGAGCGTATGATAAAAATTGAATTTCCCCCGCGAATAAATTCTAATTATACTTTTAAAAAAGGAGTATAATCAACTTTTCTCGCGTATAAATAACTCCTCAGAATTGGCGTTGTACGATTTTTAAGCCGAGAAATTAGAGGGGCGCACGCGAGACCCGTTTTGATAACAGGCTCGCGCTCGATCATCGTAACGACGTTGGCCGCGTATCAACACTCGGATTTACCCTCGATCCCTGACAGAAACTAATTTGCACGTAGCGAATCTTATCGAGCCAGCACAGTATAAAAGGGTGATTAACCCGTTGCCTCGCGATTCACGTTGCAATAGCGCGTGCCGTAAACAACAACAGCCGTTTCACGGTTTCGAGTTGCGCAAGTTGTCGCGTGTGTCTTTTGATACGTGAATATCAGCACGTATGCTCGAAGAATAATAAATCATAAAATGAGGTTATATTATTACATTAACAAATAGAATATACAAAAATTTAATAATCTTCGTGTGGTATATTTTATGCCAGGAATCTTTTAGTATAGGTTCAGATTTTTAGTTCGTTGGCTTCTTCTTTCCATGGTATTATCTTCTGTAACCACGTTTTCATGGAAGAAGTAAAATATCACTTTTCCAAAGCGATTGGCAGAACTCTCATCAACAACGCTTTAATATTCTCTTCGACGATATTTTTAACGATATTTTATCGTAATATTTTTTTCAAGAAAATTAGTAAGTCGCGTGTCTCTCACACGATATTACAGGTTAAGGCTTCTTAAAATTGATCGCACGGCGTAGCTCTATCTGTCCAATCGACGAGAAGTCGTCCGACAACGATATTCGAGTCGATCTTCCGTCCTGCTCTCGCTCGTCAATATCCACGAGTCGTATAATCCACTCTCGAAAAATTCAAAACACACCAGCTGGCTGGTCGAACGTACCTGCTGCGACCTTCAAGATCCTTGCCTGCGCGGATCGGTCGAAACGTAAACAACTCATCGGTGTTAACTCGACGCCACAAACGTAAACTGTTTGTCGACCGAGGATAACTTTGCTCAACTATTGTTCCGAGCTTGAGAACGGTGTTGGAGATGTTGCGAGATCGATATTTTAAGATCAAATTCGAAACGGTTGGAACAAGATCCATCCAGCGATAAAGTTGTAATCGGAAAAACACACATCTTTGTCATATCGTTTGTCAGGCTTTTCGCAACGAAAATGGGGAAAGTTTAACGGATGAGGTTAAGAATAAAGTTGCGTCGACAATTTATCGTTTGAAACGTGAACGATGATCGCGAATAATCGGGGAAAAGATTACACGAAAAGCGGATCGGTCGTAATATCGAACGAAATGTTATTTCGATAAGTAATTACTCGATAAAGTATTGTTTTATTCGAAATTTTTAATCTAGTTACTTTTTCAACGGATTATATCGGCCAAACTTTACTACCTTATTTTTCCAACATTTTCATTTCGCATTGTATTATCTTCTCCCCTTTTATTTTTTTCTTTTATAAATATATCGAAATAACGAGGGGGGAAAACAAGCGGAGATTAAACTTTTCTTTTTTTTTTTTTTTTTTTTTCTTCTTTTTTAATCAATCCTCCATTATTAATCATATATATTTTGAACAAAAAGCTCTCTCCCTCTCTCGATATTCTTATTACGGGATGGAAACGCGGGCTGGAAACAAGGATCGATGGCGAGGAGGGGAGGAGAAATAACGACGCGAATTGAGGCGCGATAGATGGAAAAGGCTGTTTCGAATTTCGATTAATTGCGGGGAAGAGGGGGAGGGGGGGGCGCGCGCGCGCGCGATCGCGTCCAACTTCTGTTGTTGTCGCTAATTATCGTTGATTGTCAGCCGCGGATAATCACGATTAAACCGTTCCTCCCTCGGTTTCATCGGTATTTTTGAAACGCTTGCCCGACTCGGGCTGTAATAAAGCGTGGAACGGATAAATTTCCACTTCTCCCTTTTAATTCGTCGCCCTTTTTCCATCCTCGAATACTTTCACGCCGTTTCAGTCTCTTCCTCCCTCCTCCCCCCCGGCGTTCGCCTCCTCGCGAAGTCAGGCGAAGGTCGACAAACAAACGAACGTCCGCCCAAACAAACGATATTTCCACTATCCTGCGAATATAAATAAATTCCCCGTGTTATTCCCCGCCTCGTTAACGCAACAACACCCGATACTCGGACATATTTCAACGGGATCGATCGACAATATTATCCCGCAAAAATTCTTCAAGTTTTCCGCGCGTTCCCCCGCCACGCTCCTCTCCCCTCCCTTTCGCCTTTCCCTCTCTCTCTCACGCCCGACGGTCGGCGAAATGAGCCGAAAAATGAGGAGGTTCGGCGGGAGTAGGAGATCGGGGAACAGCAGGAAGGGGGGGCGGAAAGTGTTGCCCGCGAAGATCGCCGCGTTGGTCGTCTCGGCTATACAGGATCTCCGGGAGACGAAGGGGTCGACGCCTAGCAAAATTATCGGTTATATCAGTTACGTGTCCGAGATGAACGATGATAAGGTTAAACGACAAGTGAGTGAGCGAGTTATTAACCTGTTTTTCATTAACACGTTCGTCGCCACGTCACCCATATATATGGGTATGCTTCCGCCTGGGGCCAATGTACCGGTGACGCTTTCTTTTTCAAAAAGAAATAAGATTTTATACCGTTCGCATTTGTATTTATATTCATAAGAAGGTTATCGATCAAGTAAGAGGGGAGAATGTAAATTATATTATATTATATTAATGTAGGATAATTAACACGTTCGTTGAGTTACTCGCGAAAAGGGGCCCAAATGTGTTGTTGTCGGAAGGCCGTCGGAAATAGTTTTAATATTTTTATTTTATATATTTCATAATGTAAAATTTAGTCGAGATATCGGAATTAGTTGTTTTCACTTCTACTTCTAATATATTTTGATGAATATAAGACTCTAATTACCATATATGATATAATTTTAGATTTAAAATCGTAAAATGCAGACTGTTTCTAAATTATTTTTAAATTTTAAATTCTCTGATTCCAAAGTTTATATATTTTGTATTTTATATTTCACTGCTTATTCCACTATTAAATTTCATTTAAAATTCCGCTTTAACTCTTTGCATTCATATGTCGCCATATAATCACTATCCTGTATTTCATTATAATACGTATACTCACATCAATAAATATATGTGTTTATATTATTAAATATAATATAAAATTCTAGAGGTCACTTCTTACTTGATCGATAACTTTCCTAAATATAAATACAAATACAAATGGTTATAAAATCTCTATATTTTTATTGAAGAAGAAAGCGTCACCCATATATTTAATGGAATAAGCAGTGAAATATAAAATATACTTTGGAATCAGAGAATTTAAAATTTAAGAACCATAGAAACACTGTGCATTTTACAATCTAGAATTATACCGTATATGGTAACCGATGATATAGAACTGAGTTGAAGTTGCCAATTAGAGGCTTATATTCAGACCAAAATACTTAAAATTGACTTTGGAAATAAACGAAGCAGGCACTGGAAGTCACCCATTTCGTGAGGAACTCAGCGACGAACGTGTTAATGAATCGTTGTTCGAATTTTGTTTGAAAAAAAAAAAAAAAATCCCATCGGGTTCGACACGAATTGCAGGTGAAGGCGGTCCTGAAAAGGGGATTGGAGTACGGGATACTGAGAAAGTACAGAAGGCAGTATTATCTTCCCACGAGCAACGAGTTGAACCGCGCTAACCGCATCGCGTTGAGATTCGCCAAATTACCTTTGCCCACCACGTATCTGACGAGCCTCTACTCGTTGAGAAGCAAACGAAGAAACCCGAGGAAACCCGGCGTGAAATCGTCGCCCCCCCGAAAGACGAAACAGCTCGACGAGCCCACGTTGATCTCGCCCACCGTCAGCCTTGCGAATACAATTTGCAACGACGACTTGTGAATAATAACTTTCGAATCCCGCGCGATCGAAATTGAAGTTGTCGACAGTGTGATCGAGATCGGTTGTACAAATTCTCTCGTTCTGCGTTCGCGATTTGAAAAAGGGAAAAAAAAAAAAAAAAAAGTGATCGTAAAAAAAAGAGTTCGTTTATATATACATATAACGTCGTCGTGTCACAGTATATGATGTAATAATGAAAAAGAATTGTGATTAATAACAAGGAAATTATCGCGAAGATCGTCGATCATTGTTCAATCTCGTTTCGAAACTCGGTCGGAGTGTATAGCGCGTAACCTCTTTCGTCCGGAATGTTATATGAATAAAATGCCCGCCACGTGATAAAATTTAATTTTCCCGGCCGAACAGCCATTCTTTCTTTTCCTCCTTTATTTGCGTCTCGAAACGGAAAGGATAAAATTGATATATCCCCGCGCGCGTCCATCCATCCTCTGCGGGGATAAAAATGTAAGAGGACGATTGGAAAAGATCAACTATCTAAAAGATTTCATCGTTGAAAGGATTTTCGATGCTTTGCTAAGGCTAAATAAAGTGGGCAGCGATCGTGGGGAGGGAGGGGAAGAACGATGATGAGACGGATGAAACGTTTTCTATCACGATATAATATCGATCCACCACACACACCTCCTCCTCCATTTTTCATTTCCTTTCTCTTTTCTCTTCTCGTTGTGTGCACACGAGATCGGAGAATTAAGGAGGAGGAACGGGGATTTTTCGTAGATTGTGGAGGGGCGCCGTTTTAATACGAAACTTTTTTGCCCCGATAAATTCGATAGGTCTTTTAAATTCAGTAGAGGGGGAGGAAATTTCCGAATCCAGGAATTTTTGACGCGCAAGGAAAGATATAATAAGATAAAAAATTAAAAAAGTTTAGATTACGGTTTCTGTCAAATTCGGCGCTGTTTGTATAAACTAACTTTCCACCATTTCACCCGAAACTGAATTTCATTTTCGAACGAAAAAGAATCGGCACGAAATAGTTTAGTACGTAATAATTGTAATTTTCAATTTTCAACAGGAGGAGGGACGGCCTTCTCCATCAAATTCGAGAGAAACAACGGAGTCGAAGACGCCGTACTATATATAAAACTTTCCACCCGATAAATTCAACAGCTCTCAAAATTTAGGGGGTTTGAAATTTCATTTTCCGACTCAAAATTCGAACGAAAGCGAAATTCCCCCTAAGGTTATTTTTTAATTGGCGCGAAATAAGTTTGGACGCAATATAATTGGAATTATAGTTTTCTGCAAGGAGGGAATGTTAAATTATTCCGTCTATCCGGGACGGTTTCCATTAAATTCGAGGGAAACAACAGAGTCCGTGTCGGTCTCTATAATCCGTGAAAACATAGTCCAACTATGAACAACGGGTAGCCAGGAACAATGCGAATCCGTTTAAATGGTAATTCGGATAGCTAGTTGGCACCTAAAGGCTGCGCGATATCGATGTTGTTTCCGTTACATCGTATTTGAACAGAAGAGCGAGCCTCTGCATAAATATCAATTTTTTTCTTCATCGCTCCTCCCAACAATACCAATTGTTAATCACGCTTTCCCTGTTCCCCGCAATTTTTTTTAAAATGTAATTTCGTTCCATTCCGATACGAGGTAAATTTTTCGGTTAATTATTTGTTTTTATCGAAAGGGGCATTCTTTATCGCTATTTCGACTCGATTGTTTCACTCGATGTAATTAACACGCGCCGTTATATCGATACGAGTTTTAATAACAAATTGGAAAAACCGTTGTTCCAGTAAAGACATTGCCTTTTTTCCCTATCGGCATTAATGGAAACCCGGCCTCTTTAATTATAAACGTTCAAACGTTTGACGAGAATTTGAAGGACCAGAGGGCGTGGCCAACAACTTCGGCCGAACGTGGCGCGACGTGAAACGCGGTCGTAAAATATCAAAGAGTAGCAATTAAATTTTCTTTTGCCAGGCTCGAAAAACTGTAACTCGCGAGCAAACGTTTCAAAGAATGAACGTAAACGAATTGTTATATTCCCGATATAACGAACGATGGAACCGATGATGGAATTAGGCGAACCTCTAATTCCGATACGAATTATAAATTAAAAATACGACGAATGTATTATCCGTTTCTTCTTTAATTTCTCCACAATTCTTATTCGTAGTTCGCGCGAACGACGATTGAATCGATAAACGTTCTTGCGAATGTTTCTGTTTTTGTTTCGTGCGCTGAAAGGTCCTGAGAGAATATCCCGCGTTCAGCAAAATAATGGCAGTATTTATCATCCGTTCTTTAGGGACATCCTGCTTTTAAGGGGTAAAAATTTTCATTCCTCTTTTTCTCTCTCTCTCTCTCCGTCCCTATATTTTCCTCCTCTCCCCTCGAAATGAATAAAAATGCCCGTTCCTCGGAGACATATATTCGATACTTTTTTTTCTTCTTATTTTTCCGATTTTTCTTATTTCACGTTTATTTATCGACGAGACGCTTTGAGAGACGATCGAGTGATTTCGATAAAGAAGACGAGAGAGGCGTTATATTTTCGAGGAACTATATATATATATATACACACGTACACACACACGGTTGGAATAAAAGCCTCGTTGAAATAAAATCCTCACATGTCAAAAGCAGGGAATACTTGGAAGGATTTCTGTGTGGAAAGCATATTGCACGCTGGAAATGAGGCGAACTCTGTGGAAAAAAACGGACGCTAGCTACGATTCGGCCAAGCGATATTCCTCTGTTTCTTATTTACAGGAACAGAGGAAAGAATCCATTATCACGATAGACGCACAGACACATTCGAGGATAATGATCGATCGTCGGTAGAAATTTTAGACTGGGTTTGAAATTAATCGAGACGCGATGCCTCGGACAAGGATGTAATTCAGACGTTGGAAATTAATAAATGTTGGAGAGAGCCAACTAGCTCTCGTCGGGCGTTCCAACAGTGTTGCCAGTGTTCTCTGCAAATGCAACAATATGGTTCGCGCTAAGTAATGGAATTCTAACTGGTTAGAACGACGCGTACCACCGCCACGAAAGACGATTGTCTCGCGTTTCGTAAAAAAGCTCTGCTGTATTATCTATCTAGGATAATACGCGTTTCAAATGGATTCTATTTATTTATTTATTTTTTTTTTTTTAAGAAAATTGACAAATAGAATTTCCTCTCACGATAATGTGCGCTTATATACGTTCTTCTTTTTTTCCCCAACGCAAGATGAATTTTTATGTTATTGATTCGTACTTTCTTACTTCGACAAGGAAACGTCGGTTGCTCGAAATTAACTTCGTGGTATATATAAATACGAGGTAATTTCGGGCGAACGAGGGTGCCGAAATCAAATCCATATTCGAAGGAGAACTCGTTTATCGGGCGATTATATCGTCTCGATCGGAGGAGTTTAATCGGAGTAGCGTGGAACGAGTGACGTGTATGGATCCCGTGAATGGATTAGAGTAATGCTATGTACGAGCAATGCGATTAAACTCTCCAAGTCCCCTTTTGTTACACGCACACGTACGGGAAACGATCGCGTCGAATGGCGAGAGAGAAAGAGAAGTAGAGAGAGAGGCATTATGGCCATAATTGTGCCACTTTGATCACGACCACTTGCGACCTCCTCCCCTAATTCCATGAGATAATTCACCCGATTCACTCTTTTTCGAAAACGACGTCCCAACAAAATTTGAGAAAATACCGATATAACAACCGCTTTCAATCGTTTCTTTTTGAGCAAGCATCGATTCCTCAAATTCACCGATCAAACGATGTCGTTCCTTCGTTTTTTCTGGGGCAAGCGAGCATCCTCGAATCCCTTTCCTCTCGAGTTGAAGAAGGGTGGAGAAGAAATCGAAATCGCTGCGATTCTTGGGAAAGATCGGAAAGGAAAAGAAATCGTGGCGACGATACTCGTCACGATTTCTTTTTTCCTCGAATCACGAAACTTCCCTCCCTCCCTCCCCCGGAAATTTATTTTTTAATTAAGAATTTTAATTAACGTTGTAATTCTAGGACGCATCTCGTGAATTATTCGGGGCGTAATTGCGGGGAGCGCAGTAAGGGCAGTATTTTCGCTTGCAAGACTCTCACCCTCTCCCTCAACTCTGGTTCGGGAAAAGGCAAGTTTATCGTGATTCATTAAACGCGAGAATATGCGTTGCGAAGTAAAAATTGCGCGGGGAGGGGAGGGGAGGGGGGAGAGGCAGAGTCACGTTTTCTTCGGGGGATGTTGCGAAGCGTGGCGAACTGGAGAGAGAGAGAGAGAGAGAGAGAACTTTATTGGCAACTTAATCGGGTTGGTTGTTAATAGTTTTCGTTGCAACTTCTCGAAAATTTCCGCAACTTTTAACGACGTTCCGCCTTTTCGCCGGCCTCTCTGTCTCTAAGCGGGGCACAAACGAAGGGAATTGGATAAAACCTGTTACAGCTATTTCTATTTAAACGCGGTATTCCGACGGAATTTCGAATTCCATCGTATCTCTCGTGTCAATCTGGTTCGACGATGCGTTTCTTCGACCCCTTCTTCGAGATCCTTCGAAAAAGGGATAGGAATTTCTCGTGGAGAAGTAAAAGCGGTTGTCTCGAAAACCCCCCTCAACCCCCTCTGAATTAATTAATTTACGCGTGACCCGGTTGCTCTTTGATTTATTTCTACGAGATCCGATTTCGATTTGAATACAAATGTTATCCGAATTAAACGGAGCAAAATATAATTATAAATTTCATAAATTAAAAATATCGACTGCCAGCTATCGATTTTTATACGTGATGCAAAAAGAAGGAGGGGGGCAAATTCTATGCTACTTCTTCTCTCTCCTTTCCTCTCTCTCTCTCTCTCTTTTCTATTTCTCGTAATAACATCATAATGACGAGGGCACGAAAACGCATTGTCCTAACACACAACGTGAATAACACTTTTTATCGCGTCCTCTCAGAGTCCCTCCCCTCCCTCCTCCTCTTTCTTTCCATCGCTTTCGTTCGTATGATTCGCGTAACGACATTCCAGAATGTAATTTACGAGTACGCCACGGAATTTTCGCGTCAAAACTGTTTCGTAGTTTTAAAGTTTTAAAGCGCGCGAAAATATTTTTTCGGTCAGTTCTTTTTTTTTCTTTTTTTTTCTGACGAATTCTCTCCGGGGAAACGCAGGGACGGAGAGGAAATGAAGGGGGAAAAAGATCGAGAGGGGGCACTCGAACGATGCACATCGAGCGGAGAGAATTCGTTTTGGAAAATAATTATTTCGTATAATTAATCGCATTGTATAATAAGAATCAAAAAATTTCGTTACTATACCTCTTCTTCAACGTTTGTATTTATTAAGAAGCGTTTAAATTTCAATTTTGCGATCCGTTTTATAAATTAGTTTTTCTTTTTTTTTTTTTTTTGTATTGTAAATTTAAAGTTGAATAATTACTTCGTGTCACGGATGAGTCACGGATGACAGTCGAACGTGCGAGAAATAGAACTACTTTATTGAAATTAATTTCAACCATGATATGTGCAAGCACGAGAGAACGGATTCTTTTATCAATCCATCGATATTTATGGATTAATTTTAAACTTATCTTATATATATATATATATAATAATATTTTTAAATTTAGCTGGCAATCGGTATGCAGTACGCCTTCTTACAGTGTTTTTTTCATTTTCAGTTTTATCTGTTTACGCTGTTTATATCGGATAATTTATAGCGTAACTTTTTAACAAGCATTTTTTCCCTAATATCTGTTTCTTTCCGAACACCATTTCCAAAGCTCCAGTTAGTTAATTGCCTTCTAATTTTTTGCGCGGTTGTCACTCAACGATGTAATCCGAGAGTAATCAAACTTTTAATCGTAACTATAACTCTATAATTTTGTTCTCCTCTTTCCATTTTTATTCGAGTATTTACCCGTTTTTTCCTATTTTATCTTACGTTTTATTTTTTACATATCAATTACTATCTTCTTTACTTTATTCTATGTGTATTTCAATCGAATGCAATGTTAATTCTTTTATGTATTTCTATCTTCACGTTATTAAAAAGCGACGATATCGTTTTCTAAAAATTCGTTCGAATCGTTTCAAAACACTTGATTACATTTTCTTAATTCTCCTCGTTAAGTCATAATCAAGGATGCAAGGATGCTCGAAAAATATTATTTCGACGGAAATCTATTAGAAAGAGCGGCGTTGCATAACGCGTAGCAGTTTTATCTCTCCGGTGGCGGCGCTGCGTGCGTCGCCGCGACTTATATATGTAAAAAGTACACAACGTTGCAGCCCACTTTCGCATCGGTGCGCGAACCGAACGCCTCGTTTTTGTTATACGCGTGTACCGGATGCGCGAAGATGGAAATTTTCTGTTATCCGCAAAGACTGGACCCGGCTGGCTTAGCAGATAACGAATTCCCCCTATTTTACGGGAAAAATACGCGCGACAAAGGTGTTCAAAATGTTCTTTCTTCCCTCCCCTTCAAGATTTCACGAAAAATATACGTGTACACTTCTCGTCGAATTGTAAAATATTCACGGATAACGTCTCGTGGAAAGAGGTGTGTATACACGAGTACGAGCTTTCGCTTTCGTACACGCCGTATTTTATGAATTTTATATTATTCCACGCCGTTGCATATTCCTTAACGAGTAATCCCGCGTTAATATTTACGGGTTTCTGGACGAAACGAGTGATCAATTTGTATTGAAATTGTATTGGGACGAGATTGAAAACGAGAAAGTATTTTGTATATTGATTCGAAAGCAGAATACAAACGTTTCTAATTTAAATATAAATACGAAAAGTCGAGACTTACTTTTATCCTCCCCGTTTTATCTCACGAAGATCGAGCGTGCCTCCTAGAATCATTCCTCCAAAGTCATTCGTTCGTTCGACGCTAGAATTATTCGTTAACTCGGACTAAACTTGTCTAGGCTTAAAATCTCGCTTAAAAATGTCTACATTTACGTATATATCGTGCAAACGACTGATTTCGTTTCACGGACGAAACGAAGTACGATTTCGTATTTCTCGCACGTTCGAAATTTCAAGAGCTTGGTTAATCAGGCGAGCAGCGAGGATTATTTTAAGGAGCGTGCACCGGTCAAAAATCCAGCGTGAAAAGCGGTGGAGACTCTAGGTCGGTTATTCGAATTTTCCCTTCTCTCTCTCTCTTTCTCTTTTGGTCGAGAGTACTTTGTACGCAACAACGCTCGTTACCTCGGCTGCCTCCTCCTTCTTCCTTCCTTCCCTTCTTTCCAAAGCGGACCCTGCGAAATTAAAGCGCGCCGTTGCATAATGAAGTTCAAGTTTCGGCGCATTCCTTCCTCGTTTTCGCTCCGCATCGTTGGAGGATCGAGAAGAGAGAGAGAGAGAGTGAGAGAGGAGGGGAACAGCATCCTTTTCATGCTTTCGGGACGTTAAGCGACCGAGCAAGCCTGGTCAACCAACCGCGCTATACCCAACTTCCTTTAAGGAACTGGAAAGAAATTCCGTGGCAGAATTTTGATCGTAAAACGCGCCCTTGTGACGGGCAACGGGCCGTCTAAGACTCTTTAAAGTTTTTAACGGATCACTTTAATAAATTGCCCTTTTCCACACACTTTTTCACGCTCGCTTTATCGAATAATAACGAAGAAACGTCTTTGGCTTATTGTGTTCGGATAAAGAATTTTTTTAAAATTGTAAAATTTTTGAATTGCTGTACGATTTTCTGAACTTCACTCTTCTTCGTTTCTCTACGTTTTTGGGTTTAAATGTTAGATTCGGATAAAGATTTTTTGAGTGATTTTTAAAATCGTGAAATTTTCGAACCGCTGTATTTTTGAAAGCATACGCACTTATCTCTCTGCATAATTTTTTTAAAATTATGAAATTTTTGAATTGCTATACGATTTTCTGAACGCACTCATCTTTCTGCGTAATTTTTTTAAAATTGTGAAAATTTTGAAAACATACGATTTTCTGAATGCACTCATCTCTCTGCGTAATTTTTTTAAAATTGTGAAGTTTTTGAATTGCTATACGATTTCCTGAACTTCACTCTTCTTCGTTTCTCTACGTTTTTGGGTTTAAATATTAGATTCGGATAAAAATTTTTTAAGTGATTTTTCGAACCGCTGTATTTTTGAAAGCATACGATTTTCTGAACTTCACTCTTCTTCGTTTCTCTACGTTTTTGGGTTTAAATATTAGATTCGGATAAAGATTTTTTGAGTGATTTTTCGAACCGCTGTATTTTTGAAAGCATACGATTTTCTGAACGCACTCATCTCTCTCCGTAATTTTTTTAAAATTGTGAAATTTTTCAAAGCATACGATTTTCTGAACGCACTCATCTCTCTCCGTAATTTTTTTAAAATTGTGAAATTTTTGAATTGCCATACGATTTTCTGAACGCGCTTTCCTTCGTTTCTCTAAGTTTTTGGGTTCAAATATTAGATTCGGATAAAGAAGGCACAATTTTTTTAAAATCGTGAAATTTTTGAATTGCTATACGATTTTCTGAACGTACTCATCTTTCTGCGTAATTTTTTTAAAATTGTGAAGTTTTTGAATTGCTATACGATTTTCTGAACGCACTCATCTCTCTCCGTAATTTTTTTAAAATTGTGAAATTTTTGAAAGCATATGATTTTCTGAACGCATTCATCTCTCTGCGTAATTTTTTTAAAATTGTGAAATTTTTGAAAGCATACGATTTTTTGAACGCACTTATCTCTCTGCGTAATTTTTTTAAAATTGTGAAATTTTTGAAAACATACGATTTTCTGAACGCGCTCTCCTTCGTTTTTCTATGTTCAGATGTTATGTTCGGATAAAGAAGCCGTAATTTTTTTAAAATCGTGAAATTTTTGAATTGCCATACGATTTTCTGAACGCGCTCTCCTTAGTTTCCCTACGTTTTTCGGTTCAAGTATTGCATTCGAACAAAGAGGACGTAATTTTTTAAAAATTGTGAAATTTTTGAATCACTATACTGCTCTACATCTTTGGGTTCAGATATTATACTCGGATAAAGATATTTTGAGTTTTTAAAATCGTGAAATTTTCGAAAGAAAAGGGTACACAAAGTTGCAAAATTTGCCTTCTTCTCTCTCTCTCTCTCTCTCTCTCTCTCTCTCTCTCTCTCTCCTCTTCTCGACTTTTTCCTGGAATCGAGGAAAAGCCTTTTTTTTTTCGATTGGAAAACGGGCGAGGCGAGGAGAGGAGACGTAAAGGATGGAGATCCGGAGGAAGATCCGGGTTAACCCATAAAGAAACGGAAGGAGAGAAAGGTTGAGCAAGGAACACACGGAATGACGCGGACCAGTTTCTAAATTCTCTTAAAGCCCGCCGCTAAGTGAAAAAGGGGAAGTACTACTTTCCTGATTTGTTAATACCCAGTGGATTTTATGGTGGATTTGCCGGCAGATGTTTCCCGCTGATTTATTTTCGATAGCACCGAGCTAATGGATTTTCCCTACCCACCTAATAATCAGATAAAATGTTTTTAACGCTCGTTCCAACTAATTCCTTCTTATATGCTCCGCTAGACTCCGCTTTTCCCAATTTTTTCCCCTTTTATCCCAATTAATGAAAACAACGAGAAACTTCCTCGATCTTGGAATACTCGATTGATCGAATAAGTTGATCGTTAGTTTTCCTAGGACGAAAGTGAAGTAGAATAAAATAAAATCGAACAAGTCTCACCTTAGAAAGAAGGATGCAACCCTCTCGAGAGGGATCTCGTAGTTTTGGTTGGCAGCAGCAGAGTAATTCTTACCTTCTTCCTCGGCCTAGAAAAGACAGCCTCGTTTATATCAGGCGTGCCAATAACTTTCTTCCCCTTCTTCCTTCTCATCGAATTCGAACATCACTTTATCCGAAAAGAGATCTCCAGATATAAAAATTATTTTATCTCGATAATTATACAAAAATATTTATTATTATTTATTTTGTTGATCGCATAAAAATTCTATTTTTCGATTCGAGATTCAATTTAAAGAAAAAAGGAAAAATCGAATCGTTGGAGTCGGAGGAGGGGCAAGGAAAATCGCTATTTAACACTAAATCTACCGACGTTTCGCGTTATACCTATCCCTATACCATGATCGTATCTTAATAAGTAGAAAGAGATTCTAGCTAATTGGATGTTAAACAAAATATTTTTCTGGTGCTACAACGATCGGTCGTATCTACACCGAATTTTGTGCTATTGCAAAGTATATATATATGGCGATACGGTAACTTTGTATACGAGAAATTCTAAAAGAAATTCCAAAAACGGTCGCGCGTGGTGGGTTTAGTGGGTTAAATGGAGAAGCGGAAGGAATCGTTTTCCTTTTTTCCTCTCATAAATCGAGATATATTTCGAATGTTTATTTTTTTTTTCCAGACAAACAACGAGATTTATTCTCGATCTTGTGAAGATAATTTTTAGGCGTGCGAGTAAGTTCCTTTTTTCTACGATTTCTCACCGAACTCGAGTCACTTCATTTATTCGGGCGCCATTCGAAATAAGCGAGAAAGGAAAGATTCGGACGAAAAATTGGCAGAAAGATGGAGAGACAATCCGATTAATAGAATTTTTGGAGAGAGTTTGAAGTTATCTGCACGCCTGGTAATAGAACTGCACAGAAATGGAGTTTGCAACCGATCTCTCTCGCTCGAGGAGATCGATTGGCCGTTAAATAAGCACCGGCCGCTTTATGGGGCATCGATCACTTTCCCCCTTTTTGCGGCCCGAATTCGCGCCTGTGAATTTCCAAATTTCAACCGGATTTCCGCCTCGTTGATTTATTCTCCAAAGGGAGGCGACCTTTTCACTTCTGTCTTCCATTTACGCGAAAATGATAAATCAAGCAAGGTGTGAAAAATCGCTTCTTTCTCCCGCGTGAAATTCTTTCATACATATTCTTTTTTACGAACGCGTATACGTTCCTCCCTCTAACTTTAATCAAGGGCAATTTTAAATTAACATGCTATTAAAATTCCCGCTTGCAACAATGAATCCAACGAGTTAAAAATCCCGCCCTTTTTGCTCTTCCCATTTCGGGAATAATCGACATCGCAACGTCTCGTGTATTTTAATATGCAAATTTTAATTTGTAATTTAAATTTAACCGGATCAAGTTGACACTTTGCGAACATTATAAAATTATTCGCTCGATCGAGATAAATAAAATCCCCTCCCAGATATATACTTTCGAAAAAAAAACAGAAAAATTAAAATCTCTCTCTATCTGATAATTGTCACGAGCTGTCTCGTTCGAAGCGCGCGTTCAGGAATCGTTCTTGTTAATTCAATCACGTGCATTCGCGGATATAAATCAGGGAGAGAGAGAGAGAGAGGGAGAAACGAAGATGGTTTCTTGGAAAAACGCGCGCTTGGCTTGAAATGAGATATCGAGCGAGAGGTCGTGGAATCCCGGTGACAGAGATTCATGGCGAGAAGAACGAGCAATTAGTCGGGATAAATATCGGCCGATACGTTTTCTCGCCGATTAATTCGCGAATTATTCATCATCGTCCAGGCCCCACACAGTTTCGAGCGCGTCGGCTATAAATTTCGTCGCGGCCCAACACTGCGTCTTCATAAATGCGACGTTGCTTCGTTTTCAATACAATTTTTCGTCTGGTTTCTTGTGAGAGGAAAAGTAAGATTTTGACCATTTACATTTATGTATTTAAGAAGGTAAATATAAAGTATACTTTGGAATCAGAGAATTTAAAATTTAAGAATAATAGAAACGCTTTGTATCTTGTACAATTTTTACATCTAAAATTATATTACGTGCATTACGAATTTCCACCGATAATACAGAACTGAGTTGGACGGGTTGAGATCTGAGACTTTGGAAACGAGCGAAGCAAAGAAGTAGATCGATATTACAGAATTAGTTAATGAGAACTAAAAATTAAATTTTATATTAAAATATATATATATATATAAAATAAAAATATTAAAACTAGTTCGGTTTATTCCATTTACGTTCCTATATATAATAATAAAATGTGTATGGATTACATGGCGAATGCGAACGAAATTTTAAAAGACATTTAATGGAATAAGCACCGAAAAATAAATATACTTTGGAAGAATTTAAAATTTAAGAATAATAGAAACACTGTGCATTTTTAAATTTAAAATTACATATAAGATGGTATATATAATATAGAACCGAGTCGAAGTTGTTTGCAATTAGAGGCTTATATTCCGACCAAAATACTTAAAATTCGGTTTGGAAACGAAGTGTTAAAAAATATAAGATAATAAAAATATTAAAACTACTTCCGCTGTGTTAAAAGTATTTTTAATCGCGCGCAGCTCGTTCGTTGCGCGAGAAGAGAAGGAAAGAAACGGATAGATATTTCGCAAAAAGAAGAAGAGGGAGGGAAAATATCGATCGGGCTCTACTTAAACAGTTATCTTCCATGTCACGTGAATGCGAAGGGGCCTCGATATTCGTCGGGATCATTGGGAGCCCCGCCAGGAGAAAGCTTTTCCAACGGGCTGAACAAAAATAATTGGCCGCTAATGAACGGGGTCCACCCTCCTCTTGTCTCATTCCCCGCTCTGATTCCCCTCCTCTCGAAAGAAGAATCTCGAACGTCGTTCCCTCTTTGTCGGGGATGAATTACGATCTACCAAACTTTTCCAATTTATTTATGCGCAAGTGGTTTCTCCGCTCGATACTCGTACGCGTTTCTCCATATAATTTTGAAAGAAAAATATCTCGTCGTGGCTTTGTACCACGATTAAACTTAACTTTTTCTTTTCTCTCGGATAAGATAGAGAGATGGAGATAATTTCAATTATACTTTTCTCGTTCAAAGGAAATTAACTGCACGCTGCGTCAATAAATCGTTTTGGCCGCGACAATTTGTTTTAGGCGATTAAATTTGTAAAAGTGCGGGGAAAAATAATATATTTGTTGTTGCGATCTATCCACCAATTTGAAATGTGTGTATACACGTATAGCGTGTAATTTTAAGTCGAGAAACGTAATTATGTTTTATCGACACGATAAACAAGAGGGAAAATTGAATTTTCCACGCGTCGATCTCTCGATGTTGTTTGATCCGACAGATTTATCCATGCTTGCATAAACTGCTTGCGTGGCCTGGCCGTGTTCTAGTATCCTTGTTTATTTTATTCGTGCAAATAAAATGGTAGGAACTGGGTCGACTTACATTTGCCCCGCTGAATTATTCGGAGCGGGCACGTGTTCCGCGGCATAAACGTTTAAACACAAAATAAATAAGAGGAATTGGGACCAATGTCCCCGAGACACGCCCCCGCGATTCAACGTGAACTGAATTTTGCGAACATTAAAATTTTCCTCCTTCTTTTTTTTCTCACATTGGAGAGAATAATTTTCGATCGAGAAAGGAATCGAGATGAAGTGAGATATCGAACAAATTCTGAAAATGATCGGTAGAGTTTGGTTCTCGTTAGAGAAGAGATTTTTTCAATTAGAGGTAGATTAAATATAGATTTGCAGTTTTGTTCAGGGTTGGTTGGGAAACTGGTGTAGGCGAGTTCTTTCACGGGTGTATAAGGAATATTTTGAAAAGGAGATGGCTTTTTTTTGCCGCGCAAAGTGAAGGAATGGTAGGACGAGAGTAAAGAGAATTGACAGAGAAAATATTGTCTTAATATATTATGTAAACGCATTGGGTGACGACAAACATTTTTACGTGGATATCCTTTCTCCAATTTTTCAAGTTTGCCCGTTTCAATTTTGTATTAACCGTGTGCTCTCAACTATTTGTCGAACATTTTGCGCGACGTCAAAGAGTGTGTGTTTTATGGCCGATCAAAAAAAAAAAAAAGGAAAAAAAAAAACGCGCGCGCGCGCGAAAGGATTTAGTTTCGAAAAACAGGAGAATTTTTTTTATATAACCATGTATCGTTAAATAGAATATCGATTTTGATTTAAAAAAAAAAACGTTGAAAATGTTATAATACGCGATACTCGTGTGGATTTCATTTACCGCCTTTACGCATTTTGAAATTTAATTCCAATTTTTTTTTCTTCTTTCCTTCTTTCTTTTTTCTTTTCTTTTTTTTTTTTTTTTTTTTACCAAAAATTGAAAATGTCGAGTCGCGTGGTTGGAGATTATCCGTATCTGTTATCATCCTCGTGGTGATTTTTCCTTTTTTTTTTTTTTTTTTTTTTTTTTTTTTTAATTAAATCTCGAATCGAAAAATAGAATTTTTATGCGATCCCAACTTTCTAGATACAATCGAAAAAAAAATAAATAAATAATAATAACTCGTAAAATCGGAAACAAACCCCTTGTCTGAAAAAAAAATATATATTCGAAATACGTTTATCTCGATTTATAGGAGAAAAAAAGCAATTTGGAAAACGATTCCTTCCAATTCTCCATTTAAACGGCGATTTTCCATCCTTGCCGCCCCCCCCCTTCCCTCTTCGCGCTATTTTTCCTTTTTTTTTTTTTTTTTTTTTCCCTTAATTAAATATCGAATCGAAAAATAGAATTTTTACGCGATCCCAGCTCTCTAGATACGATCGAAAAAAATAAATAAATAAATAAATAATAACTCTAAAATAAATAATAACAAGATCGAAAACAAACCAACCTTGTCCGAAAAAAAATATATACTCGAAATACATTTATCTCGATTTATGGGCGAAAAAAAGCGACTCGGAAAACGATTCCTTCCGATTCTCTAAGCATTTAAGCAATGATATTCCATCCTTGCCTCTCCTTTCCTCCTCCCCCCCCCCCCTCCTCCGACTCCCAGAACGATTCGCGGGCCGGCGTGGCTGGCTCGGTTGACCGACGCGCAAAATCAATCTTCTCGGCAAACATCTCTCGCGTCTTTATTCGGTTTTTGTTGGGGAGAGGAAGGTCGCTGAAAGGAAGGAAGGAAGGAAGGAAGGAGAGGACGGACGAGGTTGTATCGCGGTCGAAGGGGAGGGGAGCGAAGGAGAGAGAAATGCCGGCTGGAATTTCCTGCGGGAGGAGGAGGAGAAGGCAGGCCACCGATCCGCGAGAATATTTCTCGATAAAATATTCTTCTTACCTCGCGCAGTCGCGTTCGCGCAGAGGGCGGTGCCGGTCACGGGAGAAGAACTCTCTTTCGAAGGAGAAAGAACGAGAGAATTTATTTTATTCGACACGCTCTTTTTTTTTTTTCTTTTTCCATTTTTGTTATTCACTTGTGTTGTTCGACAGAGGAGACGAGATAAATATCTCGCCGCAGTATCGTATCGTGGAGGCGTCAAGAACGATATTTAACGAAAATTTTTAATTAAGGATTTACTTTGCCCGCCAAATTGCTCTTCTTGCATTGATTATAAAAGTGAGCAGATTGGGAGGCACGTTTTATGTTAGGCGTATAATTCAGTATTTTATTTGACGAATCGAATACGTCTCGAAGTGTTTTTCATTCTCGATCTGTAATCTCTTCGCACCACTTTTTGGTGGGGGAACTTAAATAATATAAATTCCATCCAGGAAGAATTGAAGATTGTGCTTGCTCAGGAAGACTCAGATTTTCGGATATCTTTTTTCGAGTTGAGGCGATAATTGAAATCTGTGAAGGACTTTCCATCCCAACGCATAAATTATATACGTTCGTTTTGCCGAGCATTGTCCGGGAAACGGATTGTTTCTGCTCGTGCAAATTCGTTAATTGGTTTTGACAATGTTCGGCAGTTGTCGTCCTTCCAGGTGGAAGCGGATAATTCCTCGAAAATTCCATTACTTTTTTTTTTTTTTGCAAAACTCTTTTGCCATCGAAGTCGACCGAGGAATTAACCCGTGATTTCCGTCGTTTGGCACGTAAGGTCCATTTTTCATTTTGCCAGTAACAATTTTGCGCGGAAAACTTTTCCTTTCGTGAAATCTCCGCTCTGTTTTTCTTATCCATTTCGCTTAATTCACGTCGCCCGTTCAACTCGTGAATCTTACCCAATTGTTTCGCTTGTTCTCCCGATTCTTCTCGCGTCGGATTTTCGTCCACCGATTCCTTTAACTCCTCACCGTCGTCCAACTTTCTCGGCCTTCCGAATTAAAATTTCCTCCGCCTCGAATCTTTGACACGAGCTTTTCAAAGAGGCACAAAGCATGCCGTATCGCTCGAAATCGTTGCACGAGGCTGAAAACTCTTACAGCGCTCTTCTTAACAAACGAGTTGTTTTTTTCTCTCCCTTTCTCGGCATTTTTCGAGAGAATTAAACAAACACTTGTGTATGGCTATTTTTGATAAAATTTTACAAATTTATTTATTTAATCGACATACATATAAATATACCTTGTTTTTCTCTTCGAGCTATCTATACACTTTGCGAGGTTTCTGTCATCACTTTCTTCGTCACTCGGATAACTTATCTGCATGAATTTTCTCACGGGTTTCCGCATCTTCCAAAAAATAAAACTTTTTCGTGCTTGTCATTTTCACAGTCACGAAAATTACTAAAAAATAATATTACTGAAAAGCAAAATTGAGCAATAAATTCAACAGACAGACTACGACTAATGGCAGCAAAAAAGAAACCCAATAAAAATGACAAACTAACACAGCGTAAATCTACGTTAAGAGTTAGAAACGAAAGAACGCTGTTTCAGATGGCGCCACGATCAAGTGATTCGAATTCGGTGAGAAGAAACTTACTCGCACATCTGATACGCAGCAATAGAAGAACTACGATTCGAATGTTCAAAATCGTAAAAATTATCTTCATTATTCATCATCGAGTCACGTTAAGATAATCGTCCAAGAATCAAGTTACAAATCGTAATTAGCCCACAGATGTCGACATAAAACAATTTTTATATCTGGATCTTCTTTTGGAGAGGCGCCCGTCACGCCTCTTCTTAAAAACGAAAGAACGCTGTTTCAGATGGCGCCACGATCAAGTGATTCGAATTCGGTTAGAGAAAATACTTGCGCATTCAAATAATTTACCATTTTGATAATTAAATACTCGGATTTGCAACAAATTTTTTTCTTATCTCGAAAAAGTTTATCTCGGCAAACTCCTTCGTTTCCCTTGTTTGCGATCACGAAAGACATACTCGAGAAAGAATTGATCCCGAGATCTCGACATTTCGAAACGAAAAATGAAAACACCTTCGGCGGCAACTGGCGATACGAAAGAGCCGCGTTTCGGAGGATTATTGGAAATCTTGCACGAATTCCCTAATCTAATCCCAGCCACGGTGATCGGATTATTCGCAAATTTTACGTTGCGATCGTTATGCAAATCGGTGATTTTCATATCCGATTACAGAATTAATCTTTCCCTTTATTCGTTAATGAACCGAGCACGGTTAATTACACGTGAATTTAATCGTTTCCAAGTCATGATCAACTTGTGTTCATTGTTAATTGTAACAATCGAGTTTATAATCGCATGAAACACCTCGAAAATCTGTTCTTTAATTTCAATTCACAAAGATCGATCACCTCGAGTATCACCTCGAGCTTTGTAATCTTGCCATGATTTCACCCCGTTAAATTCATAAATATCGATCAAAAATAGAGTAGGGGAGAGTAGTCGTAAATAGGTAATACGTCAAACGTCGAATTACCGATCCGACGAAAGGGGAAGAGCGGGAGAGGGAGGGAGAATCAGAAATGTCTTAAGAATACGGAAAGACGTTTGCCTCCCCGTCAAAGCGTTTTTGCTTTGGACGTCGCCTTTTATCCGGCCGTAGCAACGTTTGGTTGTATACGACGAGAGGAAAGGAGGGGAGGAGAAAGAGAGGGGACTTGCCGCGGAGAATGGCCCCCCACTCCTTCGCAGGCCGCGAATTTTTATTATTTCCTTTATCGACCATTCTCCCTCGTCTGTTTTTCACGTCGAAAATAAGCTTGGAAAATGTTGAAAATTACCAGGGAAGAAGGTGTATCTAATTGTGATCTTCGAGAGATTCTTCTTCGTTCTTCGATTTCGAAGGGAAATCTTTTTCGTGGGAAAGCGTCGATCGAGCGACATCTGCAAGATGGAACATACGCAAGATTGAATTTGCAAATGTGTTATTGTTGTTGTTATTATTATTACTACTTTTTTTTTTCATAAGGAAAAGTCGTATCCAGCTCGTGAATCGATTATTAAAGGTAATTAAATTGCGACAGACTCGATCCCATTTATATTTATATCTCGTTTAACCTGGCTTCATAAATTTATCATTCCAAACTTTTTCGCTCCCGCGGACGGCATCCGTTGAATAATTAATTGGCGTTTAATTGAAAAATTAAATCGGGAGCAAATTATTGTTATTTTTAAAAAAAAAAAAAAAAAAAAACGTACGAGCAAAAGCGCATAATATACACGAACGAATACGAGAACACGAGCGCCACTCGTCGTGCGGCGGCGTTCAGCAAAACCGATAAACGTGCCACGTGACCAAAACGTTCGGGCAAAAATACGACGATAAAAACGGTAATAAAAAAGAAATTACTCTTCCCAGAATTCGAAGAGTATATTCTTTCGTCGCGTTGAAAAATTTTTTCCACCTCGACCTCCTCTTAAAGCGCGAGCGGAGGCATGATTCAGCATGATTCGTTGCTAAGAGGCCACCTCCTCCTCCTCCTCCTCCTCGTGTAGAGCACCGATGGGATGTCGATGACACGAAACGACGAAGCGAAGAGAAATGACGCGCGCCAAGCATCCATCAATGACTCGGTCAAGAATCCCAATTCCTTTCTTCCTCTCTTTCTTTGGCAAATCGTTCGGCGGCTTATTTAACCTCTGTTCGCCGCGCTATTCGTCCCTGCCGAGTGCCACTCCATGCTCGATAAATTATCGCCGATTTGGAAAATTGTTTTCATCGACGGCCAACGTTATTCCGTGATCAACTCGATTAATTAAAGGTTTTTTTTTTTTTTTTAACCCTTTGCACTTTCTCGCTCGGACGAACCAACAATTCCACACGATTTCTCAGCTAACTTAAAATGATTTCACACACAAATTAACGTATAAAGCTTTTGTATTTTAATATTTTATCTATGTTTACGTATAAAGAAAGATAATTTATTGAATATTAAATCGTTGAATATTAAAAATCATATTTATCAGGACCAATATCACGATAAAATATCGTGTACAAACCTTACAATCCCAATAACGTGCTCTCGTTTATTGTCTGTTATTCTTATTTTTCATCTTCTTATGCATCTCTATTGTCAATTTCTTAATGAATAGAAGTAATTTCGTTATTCAATAACGAAAAATCAAACTCACTTGAACCAATTTCATTACAGTATTCCACCCATGCAAAAACTCGGAAACTTTGAAAATAATACTTCTATCGCCACGAATAGTCAAACTCGGCCGAAAATAGTTCGATCACGGTCTTATTTCGGATAAAAACCTAACCATTCGATGGTATATTATTCTACACTTTATAAGAGCTTAGCAATCTATTCGTAAAGCGATATTTTAAAAATAATCAAACATAAGTAAATATTGTCGTTCGAATTGCTGCCGAGTGGTGGCGGAGAGTCATCGTTGCATATATTCGTATGTGTATACGAAAAGAATATTATTATTCACAATTGGAATGTCTCGGTTGGAAAACGGTTGAATCGGGTATTGTTTCGCAAACGATTTCGTGGGTGGTCTCAATTTTTGTTTCGACAAAGATCGGTAGAAACGAGCGTTTCGTCCCGCCCACATTTTCGTTAATTAACGCGAAAATCGGCGCCGATACGTGGCTCGTGCCGCGTTTAACGATGTTGCGTGCTCGTGTTTGCAGTATTATCGGCACAAAAGCGAAATTAGTAATTGTTCGAGAAAATGGGTTTTAATTACGGGTGTAGCAACTCTTTACGCTTTATTAACCAGTGTGTGAAACGGAATCGTAGAACGATGGGCAGATATTTCGAATTAATCAACGATTTAATCACACACCCCTCCCCTCCTCTCCCCTCTCTCTCTCTCTCTCTCTGTACGCGCGTCATTATTCAGACATATTCTGTAAGCGAACTCCATCGATTGGCCAACGATTAAAGAACGAATTAACCAGGCGTTCGACAATTCTCTCCTCTCTCTCTCTCGTTTAAATAAATAAAATTCGGAATTAAGATGACAATTTTGTTCGAAAGAATAATCGAACGACTCGCGGTGACGATTTATAACGAGTGGGAGGAGTTGTTTTGGAAGGAGAAGAAAGGAGGCGGTGAAAATGAGCGCGAGCAGGGAGCACGTTTCGGGTGTTCGTTTATGCAAATTGCCACTTACCGGGGAAATCGTTTGCGGGGCCCTCTACTGCCGCGGAAATAAAATACGTAACGAGGCGGCGGGGAGGAAGGGAGGGAGCTAAAGAAGAGGTACGCCTGGCAGAGATCTGCGCTAAAATACGCGGCGCGAGTGTACAGAGGGTGTTTCATGAGCCGTGTAACGAGCAGGCATCGAGAGAGAAACTCTTCTTTCTCTCTCTCTCTCTCTCTCTCTCCTCCAACAACATTTCGCCGTAACGAACACTTTCATCTTTCGGAAAAGACGGATATCCTTTTCCCTCTCGTCGATCGTATCGAGGATAATTATCGGGCTGTTCGGCAAGTAATTTCGTTTTTTCGAAACGAAACCAAGTCGTTTCATCGGTCGATGCCTTTATTTCGTCCACACAACGTGGCCGAACGAATTTTTCTTAACGAATAAACCGTCGAACTCTCACGCCGCTCTCGAGTCATGTAACAACGCGAAGTTAGCTTAGAACGAAGTTGGCTGGATAAACTGGTTTTGACGACACTAGCGACACTCGCGTGAAAAAACGAAATTACTTTCCGAGCAACCCAATATTATAATCCGCTCCGCTAATTGGAACGAGCAATAACGACAGAGAAGGTTATTGCTATTTTTTTTTCATCGAGCAATTACGCGGAATTTTTTTTTCACGTGAATCGCGCGAAAACCTTATCTTTTTCCCCTCCTTTAAACGTTCCTCGCATCTATAGCGATGATGCTGGTCGAGTCATAAATCATGGTTGAATTCGAGCTCGTATCCCCGCGATCCTTGCCGTGAAAGGACAAGCTGAATCCCTTCTCGAGCAATTACGTTTCTGCAAAATCCATCGCTTTCCCAACCAAGTTACGCGTGCCTCGTAAACGCAATTTGCCGGCTATTAATAATAATCGGTGAATAAAGAAACGCTCGTTCTCCAATTAATTAATCGTATTGCGGAAAAATGATCGATACGAACAGGTCGCGAAAGGGATGTAATTTCTCGACGCGAGTGTCGTCGCGGTAATTATCCTCGGATGGATCGAGTTAACGATTATTACCGCGTCTTCGGCGTTTCGGTGCAGGGGAGGAGGATTAACTCGTCCATTCGAAACGGCTTTCGGTTATTGGCGTCGTATCGAGCTACGATAACGCGGTTAACGGACCGGAACAGACTGTGCCCGCTGTAACGAGTGAAATGTACCAACTAAGAGTTGTAAGGGAAATTTTTGCGGGAATGGAAAGAATCTTTATCTGATCTATTCGATAACGCTTCGACCAGGATTGTTTTATAGAAAAATACGCTTTCGTTCAAGATTAATTTTTTTCATATTCGATGTTCATGTGCATATATATATATATATTTGATTTTTCAAAATTAACATCTAAATTGGAAGGAACAAATACGCGTTCCAATATCCCCCTCGAAAGCACAATCTTGTGTCACAATAGCGATAAAAAAAAAAAAAAAATAAACAATTGTGAAAGAGGAAAAAAGTAATGTCGAAAAAATTACGTTTCGCATTGTACGATATCGTTCAGAACAGTTGCCCAATATGTTGTAATCCTGGAATGCACAGTGTTGCAGATGTCAATTAGCCAGGACAAAAGCCAGGATAAATCTTTTATTACCTTTCATTTTATACTCGTTTTATTTTATAGACACGCGCACGTTTAAACAAAAACTATAAAAGGAAACATCAGTTGACAAGAGTTCCCCAGAACGTGATACGCGGTGTTAAATACACGCACGATGATAAACACGTACGTAATCGTGCCGTCTTCTAGGGCTGGCTTTGTAATTTCTTCTTCCTTGGAAATAACGACTCGAACATTCGTAATTCGAGGATATCTCTTTTTACACATTCCTTTACGAGTTCCGCGATGAATTTTTTCGCGACGTTTGGATTATCCTTGTGAAAATGATGCGGCGTTGTTGTATATTCATTTGGCTGATGTAACGGCCAACGTCGCGGGCGAGGAGTGGGGCGGGGGAGGGGCAATAGGCGAATTCCGCGAAATTGCTACCGACGAAATGGAGTGATGGTATTTTATCTGACGCGAGTAGAGTGGGGGGGAGAACGGACATAGAGGGCGTCCGTTCTCTTCAGGAAACAGATAGGTGCATACTCGAAAAATTGCAAATATCAACTCTCGTATCCCCGAAAAAGATACTAGTTTTCTTTCTCTCTCTCTCTCTCTCTCGCAATTCACGAATGGAGCACATTTTTATTTTTCACCTCTTTTCTATATTCCGTACACGAGGTCCTTTCTTTTATTTATTTTCAACGGTACACGGTCGAAAAATAAAATTTCTTCAACATTTATCTCGATAGGATAGAAATAAAAATTGCAAATATCGAGAAAGATATCTCTCTTCCCTTCCTTTTTCCCCCCTTCCTTTTGTTCTCACAATTCACGAATGAAAGGCTCTTCTTTTTTTAGCTCCCGTATCTTTCCTTTTATTTATTTTCTCGAATTCGTGAATACTTGAACGATTATCGCTAACTTTTACTGCTTCTTGCACCGATATCTTCTCCTCCAAGCGGTTAAAAGCGGTTCCTCCGTTGAGATTTTTCCGACCGATTCGATCCATAGGGACAGAGGACAATAATTCAAGCGAAAGAATAACACTTTTCCGAGTAGTCGGTGGAATAGAAGAGGAGGAGGAGGAGGAAAGTCGAAAGTTCGAACGTGAGAAGACAATAATACGGAGCCGCGATAAAATTTACCGAATGGTGGAAGTAACGGCCGCCCTTCCTTTCGAATACAATTTCGAACGCGTTCTCTCCTTTCCTTTCGAGCGAAGCGCACATCATCGCGAAGAAATTTCCCGTAAATCGTAGCCGAAATCATCGAATTACACGGATGAATAGAATTCGCACGTGTTCACATCAATTATTTTATATATATATATGTAATATTATATTGGAGAGTGAGGAAAAAACTTATACAAATACTCGACTTTATCGAGTAATTATCGAGTTGGCTTTAAAGAGGTTATAAGATAAGTTGGATATATAAGTGGGCGGCGAACAATGCGGTTCGTAACTTCCGAAAGGTTGGCCGAAAGGGAAATTACACGCGAGCTCCCGCATAATTTCGTGTAACGAGCGGAAAGTGTATAGCCTTTGATGTGAAATGGCGGAATAGGGCGCGGGACAAGAGGTGAGCCAGACCGCAAAAGGAATGGGGGAAAAAAAGAAGGGCAAAAAAGAAGAGGAGAGAGAGGGAGCCGCGCCAAGACTTAACCCTTATGTTAAGTTTATGAGAGGGCAGGGCAGGGTGCTGCGAGCGCAGGGAAATAACTGCGAGATCGAGGGAAAAACGCGTAGACGCGCGCCACCGACCGAGAGTTAAGCCCGCGTAAGCTGGCTGCTGAAATTACGAGAGGGATAACGCTCTCCCTTCCCGAGAGATAGTCGCGACTCGAATGCGCCACGTGCCACCTACTTTTTCCCCCACTCTACGCGATAACCTGACCGGCTTCTCCAACCTTGTCTCGCCCGATATTTTTCCCCCACAGTTATCCGAATCGCGTTAATTATTAGGCATGCGAATAAGTTCTGGATAGAGCGATTTTTCTCACTAAATCAACGATCGCCGTCTTCCGAATTAAAAGATTTCCGTAAGATTTTCTAAGCTGAAACGCTTCTCGCGCGCCATATTGAAATTGTTGCACAGGACTGGAAACTCTTACAGCGCTCCTCGCGACTCTTTTTAGAAATGAAAGATCGCTGTTTCGGATGGCGCCACGAGCGGTGTTAAGTGATTCGAATTCGGTGAGAAGTTACGGTCGTGGAAAGAAAGAGGAAGAAATTTATTCGCACGTCTACATACATAGCGGTAGAAGAAGTATTCAAAATCGTAAAGGTTATCTTCCTTCATCGAGTCACGTTAGAATAATCGTCCAAGACTGGAGGCTGAAATATTTTTGAAACTGTTTACGGTACGTCTAGCTTATTTATATACGTACAATTATCGGATAGAAAGAACTCTGTTTCGGATGGCGCGCGAGCGGCGAAGCGATTCGAATTCGGTGAGAAGTTGCGATCGTAGAAAAAGAGAGGAAGCACGCCTAATAACATTCGCCTATGTTCGCGCTCGAAACTTTTTAAGAGTGAAGGATCGAATTCGCGTTGTTAGAGCGATGGATTTGGAAAGTGGTTCGTATTTTTTCCTATTTTTCTCTTTCCTCTCCACTCTCGAAATGGGCAAAAGTAGAGCGGGGATGTCGCGAGGATTATTCGATCGCGATAACGCAATTGCCGCGATCGGGGGTAAACGTTTATCCACAGATTCAACCCGTCGAAGACGATGGAGGGAAAATTCTATTAGGCAAAATTTCCAGACCGGCAAACAGCGGCCATGCAAATTAAGTTGGAGCAACCTCGCTTAATGAAACGGTTTGTGCGGTTAATCGCGTCAATGAGTGGAATCCCGTGACGTTAGCAGGCAATTGTTATGGTTATAGCGTATATACGTCGAGTTACCTCTACGAGATTGCCTGTTTATGCAAATGTAAGGGACAAGAATAATCTTCGGATAATTGCGAAAACGGAATACGCGTATCGATTTTTGCCTTCGTTCGCGTCCGTCATATAAATATGTTTAAACGTTTTATCGATTTATCCACGAATTTTGCGAATAAGCGAAGGAGAAGGAGGAAAGAAAAAGAGAGAGAGGTTAACTCTTAGAACTGGTATCTCGAGTACGACATCGAATTTCTTACACCAACTCGAGTCTTGACTCGACATTATACGTTCCAATTTTTTCTCTTTCAAATACTTTATAATATATTGTCTTCGTAAAAAAAAAAAATCGTATTTTTTGCGGTGTTTCATATTTTCTTTCCATAAAAACGCATCAGTGTTATCGATTAAAATTATTATCGTAATACAATCGAATCGTTAATCATTGATTTATTATTTGTTTTACGTGCTAAATAATATAAAAATAAAGACGTCTCGAATCGAAAGAAACCGATGAATACGGTCACCGATGAATACGAAAATAGCGACGACGAGTAACTTGGTTTATTGGAAGACGCAAAAAAAAAAAAAAAAAAAAGAAGTGTAAAGAGTTAAGGACGAAGGGCGACGATGATCGGGCGATTACTCTCTCACCGCGACACGCGCCAAATCATCCCATCAACATGAATCATAACCCTCCGCTATCTCTTCGCGTGTTATTCCCTTTCCTCCGCCCACCTCGTCACTGCCTCCTTTCTCGCCCCTGAGAAACCTCGCGCCGAAACCCGCGCCGCCACCATCGACGAAACGTCATCCCCAGATGCCACCACGGCGTTCCCTTGTACCGATCCCTTGCCCCTAATTTCCAACGTCGAATCCTATCAAAGCGTTCTCATCATCCAACGAACATCGTACACACGAACATCTCTTCCGTGACAGATGGAGATTCCTCCTCGCCTCCTTATTTCTCCCCATCCTCGTGATCGAGTTGGGAGAAAATTGGGGCGATGATGAATAAAATTTTGAATAAAACTTTGAATATGTATTCGATGTAATTGATCCTCAACGAAACGTTAGAGTGCACTTAAATGTGAGATAAAGTCGCTGGCAGCGACGTTCAAAATAAAATTGTGCGACTTGAAATATTTTGTAACGGTTTAGATCCTCTTCTCGGAACGAAGTTCGACAGAACGGGTCGTAAAAGTGGAGAACGACCCAATTATCGTTACGTTATCTGTATTTTTCCATAATTCACCGCAGCTAATTGCCAACCGTTCGGCGAAAATTACGTCGTATTTCGTCGAGGAAAGCCACTCTCGCGGTTTCGCGACAAGGACAACGCGAATAATAGCCTTCCCTCCCTCTTTTTTTCCTCTTTCTTCGCTCGTCGCAATCGCATCGATCGATTAACACGGACGCTCGTCCAACTCGTCGGCAGTGGAACACCGTAACTCTCGTTTCTGACCAAAAAGCTTCGACTTTTCGGGGAATTCAATTTTCCTCTCCGACCGCGGACGAACTACGCTTCCATTCGCCGCTTCCTTTCTTACTTTCTTTCTTATCCCCTTTTTCTCTCTCTCCATGTATCCACGAAACTTGAAACGGAAATTAATTCTGCAACGAGAAATTTCGTTACGTGAAATTTATATGTGCACGATACAGCTCATATGTTAAACACAGCTCGACCCCAGAGTCGATAGATATAAATTTATGGAGCGAAAAAAATTAAATAAATTTCAAATATCTTTGAAGCGAATGCTTGAAAGCGAATAAATGATAGAAATATGGAATTGCATCGATCGTAATTTTACGAAATTGGTCGAAAGGTGGTCGAATCATTTTTAAATTTTGCTGACATAATCTTCAGATTTCTACTATACATTCGAATACTTTCGTTACCTACTGGTAAGTAGGTATTACATCATAATGAATATATAAAATACGCAGAGTTTTTTTAAACTCGAAGTTAAATTTTAACAACTTACTTTATTCGAAGCGCTCGAATAATAACGTTTACAATTATAATTATCGGTGTTCGTGCATAACTTGGAATACGTTTAATCGCTCGTTATTCGACGCTTTGATAAAACTGTTCGGGCAACAGATTTATCGAAGAAAGAAAGTTTACTCTTAACCTCGACCGACGATTATATAAAATTTCACCTTATCTTTCTGCTTTGCCGCGGGGAGGGGGGAGAGACGTCTCTCGATGCTTTTCGATTAAAAGGAGAAAGGGGAGAAAAGAGAAAAAAAAAACGGTTGATTAAATTATTGTCGCCGTAACGCGAACGACGTTTGCATAAAACATTGAAACACATTGTTAAACGCGAATTACGGGGGAACTATTATTATCGGGGTTGCTCGACAAAGGGGTGGATCTCGCTGTGTACCTTTGTCCTCCGGCTCGCGTCCTTTCAAGGGGTCGCGAGCAATTTCCTCTTGGTCTTTCCTCGTGGACAACTGGACAAAGAAGGAAAGAGATGGAAAAAGAAAAAAAGAAAAAAGAAATTTGCATAAAAGAACGGGTTGATGGAAAGGCGCAAATAGGATGAGAGGAAGGAGGATCGACTATTAACGGCGCCGGAAACAAGTTCGAACTGTCTGAAAATTGATCGGCCGAACAATGGAATAATTTTATATTACGACGATTATTTCTGATCATCTTTGCGAGCACGCAAAATTTGACGAATGTGAACGAATGTTAGAATTCTTTTTCACATACTTTTTTAGTATTTTAGTATTAAATAACACTTTTGCTCTTCAATTTCTCGAGTATTATCCATGAAACGAATTTGTTTTGACCTCTTTCCCCCTCCCCTCTCCCCTTTTTTTTTTTTAATTTGTACTCCATTAGAACTCATCGATTTACGAATAATTCAAATTATCATCGCTCCGATGAATCGCGATGAAATGGTGTAACATTCATCCACGCCAACTGAAATTATACTTTATTGATTTTCGCCTCATGAATCACGCATAGAACATCAGATTACCATAGATTTAATTAACAAATCGTTACGAATTTATCGAGTAAGTAACGAGGAACGATTTCGCAAATGAATTATTATTAAATACGAATTATTAAATTGCAAAAAAAAAAAAGAAAAAAGAAATTGAAACGTTCCTTACACACGCGTGCCCGAGCATGAAACGAGCTCGTCGATAAAAAGTTTATCGAAAATATATTCTTTCGGTCAAGGTATCAATTTCGCGGAATTGTTTATGCAGTACTCGATCGAAAATTCCTTTCACCGAGACGTTTGCCGAACAAATTTTATGGAATGGTCAGCAGGGAGTAGTGGCGCGGAAAAATAGCGACCAAAGATGGGCCGTCGTGGTGTGCGAGCAAACTGGGCAGAGTTTCTAGTATGCGCTTCTTTCCAACCACTCGACAGCGCTAGGAAAAACTCACGTATCGGATTTTAAACTTTTCGTGCGGAACGAATCGAGAAAACTTTTCTCTCTCTTTCTCTTTAATATTATTCTTTGAATTTACACATGTGTATATATTCGTCATATCCTCGTATACGCACGAAACGTTTTTTTTCTCTCGAGTATCTTAGTATATAATCGTTTCATTAAAACTCGATAAAAATTCGTCACTCTCGCCCGTAAGACGATCTCTCCGTATCGATTTTTCCCCCTCTCTTCCGATAATAAAACGAGAGTCTCTTCAACTTTTTTCTCTTCCTTCCTTCCTTCCTTCCTTCCTTCCTTTCTTTCTTTCTTTCCTTTCTTTTTCCATTCGACCAGGCATTTCGACCCCTCCTCGCTTTTTTCGCGCCGCTGAATAAGCCGAACTCGAAGTTAAATAATGATTCCGGGAACAGGACACGCTCCTGTTCAACCTCCATCCTTCTAATAATATAACAGGGTCTGCCGTTGAACGATGACCCAATAATTTCGGATCGCTGTTCGACCGACCGAGAGTTCGACTTTTTTTCTTTTTTTTCTTTTTAACGAGAAAAGAGCGAGATACGAGATTCGAGTCCGTGCTCGCTCACCTATTTTCCGTGTCTCGACGAAATTATTCGTTTATCCTCGTTCAGGAAGCGAGGGGGGGCTGCCGATCGAGGTGAAGAATGGCGTTCGCCAAGGACAATCTTGCCATTTTTCTCGGTCGAAAAAAATTGATTACCTTCATACCGGTGCGTAATAAATTCAAGTGGCGTCGGTTAAACGCGGCGTTTCATTTTCACGGAACGCGAAAGACGGACGTGTTCGTTTCTTAAATCGCGTCCACCGCCGCGGAAAAATGGAAATTGATTTTCGTTTCATAAATTTTGTCGATTGTAAATTCTCGCGAGGATATTTCTATATGAATCGTGGAATGAAAGAGAAAAGTGTGCGCCTAAATTCTCCTTTTTGGCAGACGCAATCGATCGTTCGATCTTGCTAACATTTCGAATAATCCTAGAGAATAGATCAGATCTCGAGGCTCTCGACAGTAATTTCGAAATTCGACCAAACATTTCGTTTAAATATAATACACGTTTCGAGATTCAAGATGTAGCCTCTCCTCCTTTACACGCACGAATAAACCGGTCCTCAACCAGCACGAAGGAGGAAAAGTGGGAAAATCGATGCGAATGAAAACTTCCGACCTTTAAAGAGTCTCATTATTTTGCTGTCAGGAGGCTAGTCGAATTCGAGGATCGCGCCCGAGCTCTTCTCGTCGGGATCGAGGGAGGGGAGATTGATAAATTATCCGGTTGAAAAATGCAAAACCGATACTTTTGCTCATCCAATCCGCGGCCGTCTCGCCGAACGGCTATCGTGTTTTGTTTCGTGCGCGTGCACGCGTCTCTGCGCGACGAATTCAGGCAGAACTCGTGTTCCGCGCATAAATTCCGACACGGTGCCGCTGTCATAGAAAGGCGCACGTTGAAAAACTACACGCTTGTGTCGCGAGAGAGCGCGTTCTTCGCTCTTTTTTGCCGCGGTGTTGCCGCGTTGTCAACTCGGCCGAGCGGCTCGTGCACGCGTTCGAATTTAATTGGATTAAAATATTCTTTTCTATCCCGAATTTTCCACGTTCTTTTGCAAGAAAAAGAAAAATAACGTTCCTTTCTTCTTTGATTTGCAGGATTTAAACTTTTGAATCGTCCCGAAAGTTTGCTCGAAAAATGAAATAAAAGGAAAATTGTTGGGTTCTTCCCTTATCGATCGGTTACTTTCTACGATATTTGGTTTATTCCGTTATTTGTATATACGTATAGATATATCGTTGTCTCTCCGGGCCGGAACAAGAGTTTACTCGACATATCGACGCCGTTCGGTTATTATTGTTATAAATGGAATTTCGAATGTTTGCGCTCGCTATTAAAATTCAGGTGGGTAAAAAGTTGGCACGAAACGTAAATTGAACGCGAAAATGCGCATCGCTCGGGATATATGTATATAGTACACGCGCATGCGCATACACACACACACACACACACACACACACACACACACACACACACCAATCAAGATTGAAAGCTCAGAGATCCGCTGATTTATAAAACACCGTGCTAGAACGGACGCTGTTCTTTATGCCGTTAATGGTTCTTCGTAATTTGTATAAATTGCCGAGGAATTTATGCTTCCCCGTCGATTTCTGACCGGGCTGCGAACGCTTTATTCGATCGTATTGAAAACTCGTTCCGGTTTAACTACTACTTCCAATCTTCGACTATTATCTTTTCTTCTTCTTCTTCTTCTTCCTCCCTAAACTACTATCTTAATTCTATATATATAGAAAAATACTTTACTACGAGTTAAAATTTTTCGAGCTTCAAAGATAAGAAAAAAAAAAAAAGAAAGATAGATGCATGTTGGAAAATTCGTTTGGCATTTTTTTTTTCCCCCTCATACCATACGTTCGTAAAGTATTTCGTGCGCAAAAAATTAGACTTTTTGATGGCGAATAAACGGCGAATTCTTTCGAGATATTTCTCGTTTCGTTTCGTTTCGCTCGCGCGTTTGTCGTCGTGGAGGATAAAAGTGGGGCAAAAGTTGCGTATAAATAGGTCAAACCGCGCTTCTACGTGCGATATCAAAGGAACCAGTTGGAAAAGGTTCATCGATTCTTCTGTTGCCGCATTATCGGCGTAACATGTCGAACCTCTTCGCTCCCGATTCTCGCGATAAAAAACCGCATTCGGGAAGAAGAACGAACGATCGTATGGAAAACAAAAATAATCGGCATTCTCTCTCTCTCTCTCTTCTTTTCCTCCCGATTAGGGAAAGCGTGGAATTTTCGAAATTAATTCGTTACGTTCGTTATCTCCTTGACGATGAACACGAATTTTTTCCACGAAATTGATATCGCATGCGAGGTGCATAGACGGGACACACGCGTCGATTGTACAGTCAGAAGCTGCGTTCGAGGGTGATAACCGAATCGGACGGTGTAATTCGATTTTCCTCGTGCTCGTTGAAGCGGTTTTCTCGTCTTTCCATTCGACCGTGTTTCCGATCCGTGTACACGCGCACACCGATGCCTCGTAACTCACGGGATGATAACTCGAAAACTCTCTCTCGTTTATGCCTGGCGATGCGATCGATCTGGCCGCCGAATCATCGGGGGGTTAATTTTGATAAACACGGGCCGAGTGTATCTCCCCGATAACACCGTTTGATTTGTTATCCCTTTATCGCCGCCGATTGATTATCGTCTCTCATTTTATCCAGCCGTTTATTAGCCGAAATTAAATCGAACAAATCTCCCGACAGTTTGATCGATCCAGTGTTTTCGCCCACGATATTTTTCTCCAGACAATTTTTTCCACCCTTTTTAAGCCAAGCTTGAATCATCTCCTAAATTCGCACTTCACACGTGATACGATCAATAAGAGCGATTTAAATACGAAAGGAAGATTGACGTATCCCAAGAAAATGGAGGACAGGCGTTCGTAACACAACGGGAATCATCTCAGACATGCCTTCTCGTTAAAATAGTTGAGGATCTGTTACAGCCTCGTAACCGCGACTATACACTCTCCGTTAATTCTACTCCTCTACTCCAAGCTGGCTGATAACAACGGCGAATATCAACCCCTCCCCAAAAGTTTAGCGACTCTTAGCAACCGCGTCAACCATTTTGATGGTTCCAGATTCGGCCGCCGAAAAATTTCGACAAGCGTTGTACTTGTTGTACTCGAACCTATATAAATTGAATCGATACTTCCAGGGCAGAGATTCGAGAGATTCTGGAATTTCTAAAATTCGAGCGACGGAATATATGCATGAATATTAGAGGAGTATTATATATACATATATAATATTACATGAATTATTTATGTTTCGCGTATTTCGCATAAATACATACGTATAAAATTGTAGAGCAGAGCGGAGTCGTTTGACATTTCGTGGCTAATGTAATGCTTCGTTTCATTTTTTTAAAACGTCGTAAAATTGTCGAGAATGGTTTCGAAGAAAAGGGAAAGATAATATTATGCTTTTATTAGTTTTCGCAGAAGTATAAGGATCAAATTATTATTATTTTTTTTTTTTTTTAACAGAATCGTGTATTTTTCAGGTACATTAATACGTGTATTAAAGAATTTTTTTAATATTACGAAAAACAAACTGGAGATACTCCAGATATAAAATTGTGAAATATTCTTTAAAATTTAAAAGATAAAAATGAGAGACATTTGGCCTTGCAAAAAGAATTGATGTTTGCAATAATATACAATATAAATATATAAAATTTCATAGAAATTTTTATTTTCAAGAGTATTAAAGGAATATTGCGCGCCACCTTCTATTCAATTATATTTTCCTAATAGAAGGTGGAAAATTCGACGAGAGAAAATTTTCGGCCAGAGTTCTTGTTAAAATTTTGCGTGCCAACTCTTATCCAATTATATTCTCCTAATAGAAAGTGGAAAATTTAATCAAAAATTTCCGGCCAGAGTTCCTGGTGAAATATTGCGTGCTGCCACCTCCTATCCAATTATATCCTCCTAATAGAAAGTGGAAAATTTAATCAAAAATTTTTGAATTTTGAATTTTTCAAAAAATTCCCATCCCCTCGTTTATATTATATTCCTCTTGATACAAAGATAGAAATTTTCGGTTGGAAAAATTTTCTGAAACTTGATGTGTATACCTTTTTAAACGACTAAATTTTTTCAGAAACATTTCTTTTTTTTAATCATTTTTAAACATTCCTCTTATCTTTTTATCTTTTACTTACCTGTTTAAATATGTATATATTTTCTGAAATTAAGCGTTTTTTTGTCCTCTTTGAAACATTTTACTTAACTCTAAAGAACTGTGCATACATTCTTATCTACGTTTTATTCTTACCTTTTACTTATCCATTTAACTATGCATATATTCCGGAATATAAGCATTTTTTAACATTTATCTCAATTCCAAACAACCTCCCTTGGAATTACGAAGAAACGTGTATATTCATTTTTTCCTTATCTTTTATTTATATATACACGTTTCTTCCACTTGCTAAACACTTTTTGCCACTTTTAAACGTTTCTCTTAATCCAAAGATCCGAAGAATACATCTCTCCTTTTTCATACTTTCAGTTGTGGAAAGACTTTGTAAAAGTAAATTTTATTTATTTTCCTTTTTTTCTAAAATCTTTTAATACGTTTATTTCTCCTCTCTCCCCCCCCCACGTTTCTCCATATCATCCAAAGTCTATTTTTTCCTTTGCAACGTTCACAACACTTTTTCGATGGTACGCTAGCAAATTGAGTTTTGCAGTTTTAAGGTTTAGAAAAGAAAGAGAGGGAAAAAAGCATGGAAAAATACCATCGAAAAGTCGAGAAGACTCGTGCAACAACTCGGATACAAATTACATCACGGCCGATTACACGCGATGGTCGTAAAAGTTTGGAACACCGGCGATATAGTGCGAGAGAGGGAAAGAAAGAGAGGATGGCGATATAGGTAAAATGCGTTGGAACGGTTGACACAGTTTTTGCCGAGGAGAAGGTGTGTATATATATATATATATATGAAGGTTCCGGGAATAGACACCGCCCGTAGTTGGCAACAAAAACGGGCGCTATAGTCGTCGACGTGTTCGCGCGAGAGACCGCAACAAAACCGATGCCTCGAAACCAGTCTCGCCTAAAGTGAACGATGAAACGAAACGCGCTTCCGTTGATAACGACCGCGTCCAAAACAAAATAGCGAAGCTTGGAGAGGGAGCCACTTTCAGCTGTCTCCGCCACACTCATACCACGAACGATGGAACGAGATTCCATCGAGCGTCTCTCTTTCTCTTCTCACCTGTAATTCGTCCGCGTGAGAGAGAGAGAGATTTTACGTCGGGATTGTCCTGTTGAGAAAACTGCTCCCGATAAATTTACCCTTCTTAAGTGCTTTAGACGTCACTTGACGCTGGATTAAGTTGCGGGCAAAAGGAAGGAGAGACAACAAATTAAATAGGATAAAAATGGAGATGGTAAAAGGGGTTCGATCAACAACAAAACAAATCATCCCCTCATTCGAAATCGACTCTCTGTTCTCAGGTTGTCAGTCCTTTAATCCTCCAAGTACCTGAGACACGTACCTGGTTTACGATCCCTGGTGTTGTTCAATTTTGGGAAGAATCGTAAATTTAATTTTATACTTTCATCATTTCGTGACAAGTAAAGTAAAATTTTACTAAAAGTAAGGAAAAAAAATAATAAATAATTTTCCCTTTTTATTTTGTTCCCTTCCAAAATACCTTCCTTCGCAATATTCGCAATATTGTTTCAAGTTTGGCGGATTTCCGCACTTCTTCCCGCACTTTCTTAAAATTCTTTGAAAAAAGTTGAACAACGACGAACTCCTCCCCGCGTATTCGGTATGCTCTTTCACCGGGGACCTGCTTTTCAGATATTTCTCAGTCTTTAGGATTTAAGATAGCGCTTGGCCCCGACTTGTCGAGTATGTCCTTGCTCGATTGTTATTTCAGAGACCATCCAAAGCAATCGTATTCGTGTTATTTCAGGACCTATGGGCTGCAAGCCTCGACCTCCTAGAACGAACTTTCTCTCTCTCTCGTGATATTTCCTCTCTCGTTCGACCACTTTTGTTTGCCCCGGGAGGGAATATTTTCGTTTTAAAATCGGGATCAAATGGAATGGTATATTATTTTGGTATAAATTATTCTTTTTCTCTCTCCTCCTCTCCGATCGTGGACACACGATTTTTTATTCCACAAACACATCTCGTTCCCCAAACAAACAAGGGGAAATGAATCGAAACGTTACTCGAAACCGTTGAATTCATCCAACGAATCGTATACGAAATTATTATAAGAAATTCGTTTAAACGCACGAAAAATTAAGATACTCGAAATACCTGTCGTCGATACCTTGGGTCACGTGCATCGTGATAATTGGCGAAATCCGATTACCGCACGCACGCACGCTCGAACGTGGTGGCGCGCCTTAATCCTTCGAGTACATCAGAGATCATTTAGCACCGTGTGTGTTTACACGTAATCGAATCGATCTTACAGGATCACGTTATGCGACTCATTTGAATTTTAACGGGTTTCACGCGAATCTACACGTGTTGTACACATGGAACAATATAAAAGTTTCGACATAATTAATTATCCGACTAATGTTCGATTACACGACGTAATATATTCGGGGGAAACGTCATTTAATGTATTATCGATCGTGTAAAACCAAAACTCGTTCGTTGGAATAATAATACCGAACCGCAGAGATTATGTTTACGATCGAATTAACAACTATTAGCGATAACCGCGATAACATTTGATGACAACGTGGCAAAAATGATCAACACGCGCATTCGTTCGCGTGCGTTTCTCCCGTTCAATATTTAAAACTCGATTAAAATTAGGGAAAATTTCGAATCGCTGCAACTTGGAGGATAATCATCGCGTTGGAAGCGCCCAACTTTCCTCTTTAAAACGCTTCTTCGTTTATCCCGATACAACTTTCGGTTGCTGAGATACCGTCGCGTAAAGAGAACGGTAATTTTTCATCGCTCCGTCCTTGTCGTTTATTCGGACCTCTCGCTCGCCGAGCCATACATATTCTTGTTGTCGACGATACTTTGATTCCTCGTATCTCGGTTGAGATATCGTGATGGATCGAAAAGTGACTTCGATCGTTTCCCCTGTAAGAATGGAACGGCGAGCTTCTCTTCTCTTTTTTTACGACTCTCTCTCTTTGCGAAAGAAAGTTTCGAAGTTTAATTTAAAAACTTTAATTGCAATTGCAATTGTATATTTATCATTTGCAATAGCGCGAGTTTAAAGAGAAATTTATTAATTTACAATTAGATAATTGTGGAAATGTTAAATGATAAAAAAAAGAAAAAAAAAAAAAGAAAGAAAGAAAAATATACCTATAAAAATAAGTGGACGTATTAATGGAAACTGGTGGAATGCAATAGTGCTACCTACGATGCTATCTATACGCGCTATCGATCAATCAATCGTGTCATCGCCAGAACTTGCTGTTTCAACGTGTATTGGTTTTTTCCCAAACAATGCCTTTTTTTTTTTTTTCCATCTCGGTATCTTATTTTATAGTATTTCAGTTTCGCTCGTCAATAATCGATACGCGATATTTCGTTTCATTGTATTTTTCTTTACAACGCGCACGCGAGGGGTATCTATTCGTATATATACATATTCGTTTCACAAAATGAAAGATAAATAAAAAAAAAAAAAAAAAAAGAGAGAAAAAAAACGAAAGAGACAAATCTCGATACGGGATTACTTTCGATCGATATAATTGAGGAGACGAGCGAACGATGAGGAAGAGTAAACACGAGTAAACGCGGAGAATGGCGGCGGTATATAATCGAGGATATAATCGCGCCGAGTCTCTGGCGAATATTCGTGGCGAATGCAAAGTACATTTGGGCACAAATCATGCGATAGAAATGGCCGATAATTCATCACGGCCGTTGCGCGGGACGACGTAAATCGAGAAGGTTGCGACAATGAATCACGCGTAGCTTTATGCCTCTCCCTGTAATTAAGTCGTATCCGATGAGCATTACCTATGCAAATGCGGGGCGAATCCACATTTCCTCCACGCTCGTACTTCGTTCGCTCGTAGTCCCTCGTAATCGGATCATCCCATCTCGCGGATCCCCTCCCTCCGATTTTTTGCCACCCTTTGCGAATATTTATTTCCTACCCCTTTTTATCACTTATTCTCTCGATTACAGGCGAATGGATATCACGCGCAATAAATATCAAGCGAGGATCAATCGATAGATCGAGATATCACGCGATCGATCGGTTGTTTCATATTTTTCAAGGAAATCGAGTATATATATATATGTATATATTATACGTATAAAATGCCTGTTCGAATTCGTATTAATAGAGTCACGGTAAGTTGCCACGGCTTTTAATTTCGCGAAGTAACGAGGCTTTAATTCATAAAGGGTCTCCAACTGGCTGGGACTTTAACGAGGACATTAAAGTGGTTTCGAGTCGTGACGGAACCGGTATTACGCGTTACGCGTTCTTCGCATTGGGGGCTGCTATTAAACATTGGGAAAGCGAAAGAATTTTTTTTTTTTTTTTTATGACGAACCAACTCCTTTAATTTTGTGATTAATGAAACGCGCGAGTTAAAACCGTTGAGGCCAGCTTGCCTCGTCTCTGTCTTCCGATTCGCCAAAAATATTCCTTCCGCGGACAACATTGTAACAAATATTCCCAACGGACGAGCAAACGTCCGTTTATATGTTTTATAAGCTTTAAAAAATTCTAACGTTTTACAGCGTTTCTAAGAATAAAAGCGAGAGCAATACGAGACAAATGAGGTAGAAAACTTTTTGCAGCGTATCTTTTCTCTTCGAGCGCGTCGACTCGTCTAACTAAATATCTTTTTTGTCTCGAGTTTTTATCTCCTTGTGTTCTGCGAAACGATTATGACGGAGGAAAAAAGTTTGACGAAGACCATCCAAGGTAAGTTGGGACAAGTTAAGGGCAAATTTGCGGAGATGAGAAACGATCCAGAAATTAGCCCGGTTAAAACTATTAACCGCTCGCTTAAATAATAAACTTTTCCATTGTTCTACTTTCTTCTTCGATGCATCGATCTTCGAGATCGTGTTTCGACAAAATAAGTACAAAAACCGATAGATATATCTTTGACTTAGCGGTTGGAAATTTTTTTGTTTCGAGAAAAGCGTAGCGCTTTTTAACTTTTTAAGGGGAGGACAAGTTTAAGCGCCGTGCTTTATGTAAATTATCGATAACCGAATACATGTACTTTCGTCTTTTTATGCGTACTATATGTGTAAAAAAAAAAAAAAAAAAAAAAATAAAATACGATATCTTTCAAACTCTCCAAACTGGCCCGACACTTTTATCGGGTCGTAAACTTTGTTTCGTAATTTCACTTCGCGTCGAACAACGAACGCAACGAAATATACGCAACGAACTATTTTATCGTATTTGCAACGTTAAAATGTTGAAGGAAGGGGCGTGCAAGTGATAGAAGCTCGGTGTTGCGAGTCGAATGTTTATCAACGATTGTCCGTTAACCGTGTTGCAACTTGGTATTCCCAAACGGTGAACTTGCTCTAAATTACCAATTGGTACGCGTTAGTGGCGTGAACTTCTCCCACGGGTACATTGAAATACTCCCTTCGGCGAACGATAATGAGGCTAATGAACGGTATCACCTTGGCCATGTATTTTTATTATTTATTTCCGTCCTTCTCTTTTTCAACGCGTAAAAACAACGTGGCAACGTTGAAACGCTTAAAAACTTAATTGTTCGCGCTCCAATGGCGAAACGCTGAAACATCACGTGGTTTGAATTCGACGAGCTCGAGAGAGCCGATTCTCCACCACGACTTAACTTTTTCTTTATAAGCGTAGAATACGTATAACGTCGAATAGGTAGACTTTCTTTTCTCAAAATGGATCGCGATCGAGTTTGATAATCGTGGGATAATAGAAATATTATTTTCAAAGTTTTCGAGTTTTCTGTTCATAAAGAGGAGGAAGTGTAGAAAGGAGAAAAGCAAGGATAATGTGAGAGGTGAATGTGAGAGCACGTCACGCGTTAACAGGAGTTAAAAAGGAGTTATAAGGTTCTGATACTTAACGATACTTGCATAAATATGCAAAAGAGCAACGATATAGAGTTTAATATTCGATAAATTACGCATAGTTCGGAAAGGCTCGTTAATAAACGTTAGAAATACATAAGAAAATGTTAAACTCGAATTTCATTTCATTTCATCGTGTATTCTCGATGGACGGACGATATTAATTCAATTTAATTCACAGCTTGCAACAGCGGACTCGTTTTCGGAGGCATTACTCAGTAGGCAGGTCAGGCCTACGAGCTCTCTCGTCCCGCGAATAGCGGTTGAAATTAGAGGCTGCGGAGCAATTACAAGGGTTAAGACGTTTCCCGTAACGACATTCCACGAGGCGGGCGTGCAGAAGAGAGAGCCGACCCCGATGAACAATGAGTTTTCGGCCGTTGGCAACGTTAGACTCGCGCTGCCTTTTCTTCCATTCATCTGTTTCTTCTCCACTTGCTCCTTATATACTTAACCCACCACTCTCCCCCGCATTTCTTACCCGCATTCTTCCATTTTATCCCGTTACTCTTTCTTCGACCATCGGCTTCTTTCACGTCGGCTCGACCCGACCCGACCCGACTCGACTCGACTCGACTCGACTCGACTCGGCTCGACTCGGCTCGGCCGGAAGTACGCGGAGGCCTGACCCACATTCGCCAACACAATGGCCACACTCGACTCGCCCGTCCTACCTACGGCAAAAGTTGCCTCGTTTCGGTCTCGATTTTCCAAACGACTCTCTCTCCCTCTCTCTTTCTCTCTCTTTTATCCCTCGTTCTTCTCACCCCCTACGGCTACTCGCGCTCCTATTTTTCAATAATTTCCAACCGCCACACCCCCGCCGCACCCCCTCACCCTAATTTCAATCCTTTCTTCGCGGAGAAAAGCAACTTCCTCCGGTTATATTCGAGAATTGATCTCATCGGAACTTCCACTTTAAACTCATTCGTCTCTCCTCCTTTTCCTCGTCACTCATCGCCCCGCGTATTGGATATTACGTAGATATTAGATACTCGAGATTTCAAAGGGTCTTCAATTCAAATTTGACCAGATCCACTTCCGAAAATTATCGGAATTTTTACTTGGCCAATTCTATCCGCGGCTGAATTCTCGGTTTATTAATCGAACTTTGACGATCGGCAAGTAGGAATGAATCTCTACTTCGCGTTTCGATCGATTCGAAAAATAGATATTTGACGGGTGCTTCGACGAGAAGAATTGTCGTAGCATCGAAATTATCGTCCCCTTCTTCCGTTCTCCCGCCACTCTCGCCGTCGACAGACCCGTGATCTTTGTTTCCTCGGGAAGAATAATATCGTTCGAGGTGGAGCGGGCGTTGAATACAAGCGGCGATAAGGCGATTGTTGATCAAAGAACCGTTCATCGTGGCCGACGAGGCAATTTATTCCCGCGTAGAGGGAAGGAAGCGCGATGAATTTCGTTATCCTCGCTCGATCTACCCACGACTCGGCACGTTGCCTGCTTTCCTCCTCCGCGTAATTCAATGTCGTCGAATTAAATTCCGGATCACGCGTCGAAATTTATTTCCGATTTAATTCGACGTTTAATTTTCCACCGCGTTCTTCCGCGATTCTTCCATTTCTCGAATTATTCCTGTCGAATTCCGACGATTCGTCTCGCCCTTGTTATCTCCACGCGCCATCTCCTCTCAATTCGCCTTTCTTCACCGTCCCTTAATCGTGCATCTCCTCGAGAATTATTATTATTCTCGAAATCGTTCCGTCCCCTTCCTCTTCTTTCTTAATTATAATAAAATTCGTGTTATAATAAAATTCATCTCGAACGACGAATACTTTCGTGCGATTCGTTTTCGAAAAAAAAAAAAAAAAAAAAAAAGAAATTGGAAAAATAAATTTCGAAATCGAATCACGCGTGGCTTCGTAGTTGTCGAGTTTGATTAACTTTTTTTAAACGTAAACGAGGAGGGCGGGTCTTGCGGCGAAAAAGTTGGACGTTTCGGGCTTCTTGTCGGTCGGGCAGTCGATAAGAGGGGGGAGGCGAGCGTTTCGTGTGCTGAATTGTTCGTGACTCCGCCACCGAACTCGGCCCACTCGGAGCCACGTCTCCGTGAAATGATCACCGCGATTCGAGACGTGATCCGAGAGCCGAGAGGGCTCGCCTCGAGAAGGCCATCCTTAAATTTTCTCTACTTCTCGCTTTATAGCCGACCCGACCCCGCACGCGACGAGATCCGCTTTTTACTCGCAGTTTCATCGATACCTCCAGAAGAGTTCCAAACGATTCGATGCAAGAGGATCGATTTGGGAAACTTCTTCTCATCCGTTTGTTTCGATATTCGTGTATAATATTCGTGTATTAAGGTTAACCAGTTCTTTTATTTCCTCCCGTTTACTTTATTTCGTCTCGTTGTATTATATAGTTTACGCGAAATATTTCGTTGGATATCCACTTTCACCCAGTGTTAAATAAAACGTGAACTCGATTCAACGCCACCTTGGCGTTCTCTGCATCTACGCATCTTTTTTAAATCGTTACACAACGACTGTTTCGTCGACTATTACATCGAAAGATTTTTTATTACAATACTTTTGTAATACCGCGTAAATATTCCACTGTCGAAGAAAAAAAGAAACGACGTCAAGAATATATTATCGAAACCTTTCTACTTTCTAGCCAGGATTAATCCAATGCGAGTCGATAGAATCGAGGGTTGCTCTACAGGTACGGTAGGATCTTTTTTTTACCGACTATAGTGGGCGCTCGTTAAGGAGAAGAAAGTAAGAGAGGTTAGACGGTTGTTTCATCACAACATAGGAGAGATACGTTTCTAATTTACTCGTACTCGTGATAAACGTTAATGAAATATCAGTTTATAGCATGGCGCATGTGACACCCTGACTGTAAATTTCGATCGATACGATACGTGTACGCGATCGTGTATCTATTATAATCTTGAACAGTATTAGGCTGTTATATTGTCACGTGGCGTGATCAAGTATACCATACTCTACATTTCATCGAACCGGGAGTGAAGCGACGAGGATCGATAAGTGAGGCGAAATTGGTGGTGAAGCGATCGACAATTGTTTGATTTTCGGACCAATTTTCAATTCTCGATAAATCACATTGAATCGTGTAAATCGTATATCGATTTTTTTTCTTTTTTTTTTTTTATTATTCAACTTTGTGTACAGCATGATTGATCGAAGTTTATACGGGAGGGGGGGAGGGAAAGAGGGACTAGCAGATTTACGATGATTTTCCGCTATTTATAATTCTCTCAATTTTTTTCAAATTAACGGGCGTAAATTAAAAAAAAACCACGATTCGTCGTCCTCCCCAAATTAAGAGTAATGAATCAAATATTTGCATTGCGATTTATTCGTTTCGCGATTGTGCGTTTTGAGGCGTTTTTGTAAAAAAAAAAAAAAAAAAAAGGAAAAAAAAAATGGCCAGGAATGAAATACGAATTTCCGGCCGGCGAAAAGGGAGAATGCGAAAATTGTTGGAATAATCGAAAGGGTTTAATTAGATGAGAATTTTTCACGATAACATTGCGACGAACGCAGCGCGCTTTGACCCCCCCCCTCCCCCCTAGGGGAATTTTCATAATGGCGCGAATGTTCGAGTTTTCTCGCGGCGAAAATTCGAAAATTCCGACGATCCATCGCCAATTTTAATCGCAACTTCTCGATTGAACGTTTCGAGGGTCGAAATCGCGAAAATTCTCGAAAATCGATCTAAAAAAAAGAAGAAAGAAAGAAAGTCTAGCAACTCGAAGTGGTGGAGGTAGAAAATGAGGCGACGTGCGACGATAATTTATTGTCAAAGAACGTAGGAAAACGGGGGAAATTAGTTTCGAAGTGAAGACAAAACGATACTCTCCCCCCCCCCTCCCTCCCTCTCCCCGAGGAATCATGTTCAAAAGCGGGCGATCCAACTTCTATCCAAATTTCTAGAAATTTAGGAAACTCGTTTTCATCGTTCCGCCTGGAACCAATGGACGTGAAATACACTCTCTCGATATAACGCGTTATTATTATTATTATTATTATTATTCGTACGTTTCCAACAATGAGAATTTTCTATACTCGCGTGTTCGACGACTTGAACGAGGAGGAGAAAGAGACAGACAGAATGGTGAATAAAGAATAACCACGAGTCTGAGGGAAAGGACGCCATCTTCAAAAGCGTTTTTTGCCGAAAAACTGGGTCGCGCTCGTTACACGTTCGATTGATTCGCTCTACCTTTCCCCGCTTTATCGTTTTTCATCCTCGTATCGGCCTGCCCTAATTTGAAAGAAGAAAAAGATGCGATTCGTACGAAACGTTCGTACACGTTCAATAATTATTATGGAAGAGAAGAAGAAGAAGAAGAAGAAGAAGAATTCTCGCTCCCCTTTTAATCATCACTCGATAATACATTTTATTCTATCTCCCCTTTTCACGGTTCATTTTTCTTCCTATTACCTCCACCACTCTTTTTCTTGTGTGGGGGAAAAACCTTGGCTGGGAAGTTGAATGCGCGAGTTCTATACGCCGCGAAAAAACGCCTGTTTCTGTGACGACGCCACGTTTTTCCACGGAAGGAACGACACATTGGAACACGCAGATTTCCGGCCTTGCTGATTAATCTCGTGCATTCACTCTCTCTCGTTTCACCGACTGAAAATTCGATTTCTGCCTCCAATGTTATTTAATATAAGAAAAATGTGCGATTGCGATTATTCTAACCTCGTGTTACTCGATTCTCGTAAGAAATTGCTTACGATTTTGTACTGTTTCGTGTTATAGATACGTTTAAATTATAGAATTTTAATTTTGTTGTTGAACGTTGGCAGCGCCGCTATTTCGCATTTAAGTTGGTACCTGTTCGTTTTCTTTCACGCGTTTTATTTTCCATCGTCTACGATTCGTTGTCGCTTCGTTTATGATCCATACTTGGAACTTTGATCCAATCCATCGGCGAAAATTCGATTGATCACTTTCAGGAGGAATAATATCCTCGTGTTATTTAATTCTGTAAAAAAAATACGATTTTATATTCATTCGTGTTCACCGAAGTTGTTACATTTTTACTCGTGGTTTGTATCATTGAACGTTGGCAGCGCCGCTATTTCGCTATTTTTAAGTTGGTAGCTGTTCGTTTTCTTTCACGCGTTTTATTTTCCATCGTCCACGATTCGTTGTCGTTTCGTTTATGATCCATACTTGGAACTTTGATCCAATCCATCGGCGAAAATTCGATTGATCACTTTCAGGAGGAATAATATCCTCGTGTTGTTTAATTCTGTAAAAAAAATACGATTTTATACTCATTCGTGTTCACCGAAGTTGTTACATTTTTACTCGTGGTTTGTATCATTGAACGTTGGCAGCGCCGCTATTTCGCTATTTTTAAGTTGGTACCTGTTCGCTTTCTTTCATGCACACGCGTCGAGTGTTCTCGTTTCAGCCGAATCAGTGCGTTTTATTTATCGTCTCGTCCGAAACTTTGACGATCGATCGAAAATTGATCCAAAAAATTGATTATACGCTCATTCGTGTTATACAGATACATCTAAAGTTCACAGTTTTACTTCGCTTTTAATAAGCTGTTCGTTTTCTTTCATACACAAGCGTCGAATCGAAGTGCGTTTTATTTTCCATCGTCGACGATTCGTTGTCGTTTCGTCTACGATCCGAACTTTGACAATCCATCGACGAAAATTCGATTGTGAAAAATTTTATATTCAATTTTATTCGTGATTTTGTCGCGAACGTCCTCAACGCCGCTATTTCGCTTTTAAGCTGTTCGTTTTCTTTCGTGCGTCGAATCGAAGTGCGTTTTATTTTCCATCGTCGACATTGTAACGAGTCCATCGACGATACCACCAACGTTACACGTTGTCGGTTTCCAACTTAGCATAACTTCGAAGTTACAGCCATTAATGTTGAGATTCGATTCGCCAAAAACTCGAATAATCTTCGTTCGATAAGAAAACTAAACTTTGTTTCTTCGCTCGAAAAGTGAAAATGGATTTTTCTACAAAGAGAGACAGAGAGAGAGAAAAATAATATTCGTTCGAATAGCGTTTCACGAACGAATCGTGGGTTTATTTACTTGGATTTGGTTGCGGTGATCGGCCTAATTAATATTCACCCGTTTCTAGATGCATAAATCATGTTACGCGAATCACTCTATTACAATCCGGCCGTGTACTTGATATTCATGACCCTGAGCTGTAATCAATATAACACGATTGTCGCGATTCTTCCAAACGCCAATTACGCGCCGCGATAATTTGTGATTCTCTCTGCCAATTCTCCCCAATATTATTTCTCTCGTGTATTAAACGCTTTCCCACGCGCGATTCCGAATTGATGAAAAAAGAGTAACTGCTTTTCTCATTGATCACTCTTCGTACTCTTTGTACGAAAGCATTTGCAGCAATTTTTCACGAACGAAATGTGGAAGGAACTTTAAGAAAACGACAATTTTCTACGATGTTCCACCAATAAACGTATCCGCATAAAATCTTCTTAATATAAAGACTTTTATATCGTGATCATCAAAATTTTCTTTTCGCTTTTGAAATGACACAGCAATTGTTGGTAAATACAATATTTCCTGTAATATTCTTCGTAAGAAAAATTTCGAATATTTTTCTTGCTCACTGTTTTAAAAGTTTCGCGGAGATCACGATACGTTTATCAGTGGAATATTACCACCAACGATCGTAGATTTCCCGTGCAATCGAAGTCTGTATCTTAACAAGCTTCAGTAGAATATCATTGAAAATAATGCAAAAATTCCACTACTCTTGTATTAATAAATGTATCGTAACTATTGCCACATTTCGTTCGTGAAAAATTGCATACGTTTCGTTATCCAGTGTAAGCACAGTCAGTTTTAAAAGTTTCGAAACTTAGCTGTAATAGATTTATTACAAAAGTGATGCTCGAACGCTTCATTCATTCGACCGCCTTCGATTTCGTAAAATTACGACCGATGCAATTTCCATCAATTTATTATTCAAGCACCGGCTTCGAAGATATTCGAAACTTTTTTTAATTGCCCATTAATAAATTTTCCTTCAAAGTGTTACGCCTGCAATTTTTAATAGTGCATATTAAATTGGCCAATCATTTCCAAATTTTCCTTTCTTAAACAACCTCCTTTATATTTCGTTCGTGAAAAATTGCCAACGTACATATATATATATATTTTACTCGAAATTCAACTCACCTTGTTCACAAACTCTGGTTCCCTGCTGAAAAAGAGAAGAAAGAGAGAGAAAGTGTGCAAGGTCATCAGAAATATTGTAACAAAATTGGAGGGATTCGTGGATTCGCGGCCGATGTTGAGGAGGCGTGGATAACATTCTATCACGGTGTGTTAGTTCGGGAGAGACTTTACAGGTGGATCGAGCGGATGAGCGGGATTCCACGCGTTTCTTCGCCGACCAACCACGCCGGGAACGTTGTAAAATACTCTCTCTCTCTCCCCTCGTCCGCCAACTTTCGATATTGCCGCGATTTATTTACTCGTCCCTCTGATAAAATCGAAAATGGAGAAGACGGGGGCTTCCCCAACTTTTCTTTCCTCCACCTTTCCAAGAGTCGTCCCCCATTTTTTTACCTCGTTCCAAAACTTGCGCGAGAGAGAAATCTTCTTCTTGAAGAGGGGGGTCGATCGTGGATTCGAATTTTTCGAGTACAACTGCGATGCAGTCACGATTCAGGATGCACCAACGATCGACAAGCTTTTGGAAAACTGTTGAAAGAGTGGTTTCAGAAACGAGGTATAAATGTACATCGTTTTCGAGAATATACGAAATTTTTGTTCCTTTCTTTTTTTTTTTCACGAGTTCGTCGAAGCTTTTTTCTTTTTCTTATAAAAGTTCACTGAAACTCTGTCTAATTCTATTATTAAACGTTGCTAGCAGTGTCACTATTATTGTTCGGTTGCTGTTCCGACACAAAAATGTATCCGTTCTAAAGCTAAATCGATATATTTTCTTATTTATTGTTCATAACCAGCTTTTAACGCCGTATCTTTCAAACCTCTCGCGAAATTACTTTTTGCAACCACCATGTGAAACCAGTATTTGTTCCGGGAACGCGTCTCTTCTTCGAGGAAAGGAAAGGAATCGATTAACCATCTGTCAACGATTCTTCGTAATCTTCGTTATTTATGCTACGATTTCGCGATGCTGTTTTCGACTCGAATAAAGGGAATATCATGTTTTCGAATGGATTTGAGCGAGGAGTTTGGAAAAGTTGGACGGGGTTTTCGAAAGGGTCAAATAAACCGCTCGTGGAACGGATCCTTCGAGTGGCTCGCGATTTCGCTCGAGATTTCCCCGCTCGGCAAATATCGATTCCATCTCGATCGAGCGTAATGGAATTTCCGATGCAATTTTCAATTCCTTCCTGTTTCGAGGAACAATACAACCGAAAAATAACGGTTGAATAATTTCAAGATGAGAGAGTGATGGAAAAAAGATACCGGATAAATTTTACGGCCAGGAACGCCTTCTGAAAATTTGAATTTTCACGGACGCAGAATTATTCGTGCCTTGGGAAACGAAGTTTGCCAAAAGTTCGAGTTCGAGTTCCAACCTGTTCTTATCCCTCGTTGTCAAAAGTATAAAACGTGAAAGGATACCATTTTTTTTCCCCTTTCCTTTTCGATTATTCGAAAATTCGTCCACCTCTCGTTTCGCATTTAATCTCGATATCGTGGAAATTGCATTCATCAGAGGATTCGAGAAATTAATACTTGATTTTCTTTTTTTTTTTTTTTTTTTTTTTCACCTGAAAATATTCGATTCGTAACGTAAAAAATCAAAGGTAAAATATCATTTCTTTTTTTTTTTTATAAAATTTGTCTATGCGTGAAAAATTCGAGCGAAATTTCGATCCAGCGTAAAGTCAAACGTATAAAATATAAAAAAAATACCTTTTTTTTCTCTCTCTCGATTACAAAATTTGCGTTAAAAAATTCGAATTGAAAAAATTCGAATACGGAAGACGTGATTTTGATTCAAAAATACTATTTTTCTTTCTCGATTACAAAATTTGTCTACGCGCGAACGACTCGATTCGAAAAACGTAATTTCGATTCAAAAGTAAAGTCAAAAGTGTGTAAAACGTGAGAGATTACAAAATCTGTCTATCCCTTTGAATTTCGATATCGTGGAAATTGAATATTTATCAGCGATTCGAGAAATTAAAATAACTTGATTTTCTTTCTTTTTTTTTTTTTTACACCTGAAAATATTCGATTCGTAACGGAAATTTTATAAAATAATATCATTTTTTTTTTTTTTTTCGATTACAAAATTTGTCTACGCGCGAACGATTCGAATCGAAAAAACGTAATTTCGATTCAACGTGAAGTCAAAAGTATAAAAAAAAATACCATTTTTTTCTTTTCTTTTCGATTAAAAAAATTTTCACCTCCTTTACATTTAATTTCGCGTATTTATCAGCGAATCCGAAGAAACGTAATTTCGAGAGATTCGTGAACGTGAAATCAACATTCGCGTATTTCATAACAGACGTATCGTAATTTTATTTAAACTGTTTAAACTAATTTTCTCCCCTGCTAATCTCTTTCCTTTTTCTTTTTTTTATTTTTTGCAACGCTGGATTTCGAAGAATTAACACTACGAAAGGCTTGGAAACATCGCGTAACAATCGACGATCGATCAACAAAATGGTGAAACGCAAATGGACATTGTATTTGCCGGTATTAAGCGAAGGTTGCGGTTTCATATCCGGTTTTTGCGGTCACAATTGCGATCGATGATACTCGGAAACTTGCGTATTATTCCTCCGAACAGAGGAATCGAGTTTCTTTATCGATCCACTCCTCGATCGAACGAACTGAATCTTCGCGAACGATTTTTTTTTATTATTTTACAGCGTTTGAAATTCATTTGATTCGCGTGCTTGAAAAAAAAAATATATATATATATACATATTAAAAGAAACAGCCGGTGAAAATGAGCTCAGCCGGAACGCCGATTATACTTTTAAATGCAGCTTTTTTCAACGCAGACCACTGCCGGTACTCGATACCCGTCCAATAATCGATTCCATGTAGCTTCCCGCGCTTTTAAATTCGTTATCCGCGAAGAAAAAGGAAAAAGAAACGATCTATGGTGCTTTAAAAAGAAAAAAAGAAGAAGAAGGAAAAAACACCACAGAAGTACGAAACGTTATTTCGACGAATAAGATGGAAAATTTTCATTTCCACCGGCCTTAAACTCGTTGTTAAATTCGTTAAGCCTCGACAAGTGAATAATCAAGGCTTTTTAACTCGCTCGATGGGGGAATCGAGTTGGAAATTGTCCCGATCGATAATCGAGCCTACAAATTCGTGACCGCCTTTGGCGAAATTTCCGGACCAACAACAGGGAGAAACTTAATAATTAAACGGGTGTGATGCGCGCTTTTTACGAATAAAATCGGCTCCGATTAACCGATCCTCCAAAGCGTAAATGTTTTTTGATAACCGTTGTTTAAATCCCCCCCCAAATCGTTAATCAAACCGTTTCTCGCGAATTTCCATCGCCTCCCCTCCCGAAATTTCGAATTTTCTTTCGGAAAACGACCGAGTGGTTAGATTCGAGCAATATTTTTCAACCCCTTCTCGACGAAATCCGAAGCGACAGAGGTGAACAGAAGGGCAGATGATGCTCGAAAACAGTTGCGATACGAGTCGAGATGCGATGTAGTCGTTTCCTCCCTGCGATACACCTCTTTTTGCTTTTATATTATAAATAAATCGGTTATTTTTTAATAAACGACAAATAATTGTATTTCGTAAGTAAGGATACTTTAATAACCTAACCTAACCTAACCTAACCTAACCTCACATAATCTAGAAAACATAACCTCACCTAACCAAACCATTGTTCCAAGGAATGTAATAATACTACGCCCAAAAGGTGAACGTGAAAAGGACTGGTCTTGAATCAATATCTAATAGGACTAATACTTGATCTAAAAATTAATAGCCCATAATTTAGACGCTTTCTTATTACTTTCTTATTACACGACACGTCGCTGGATCGCTTCCGTGTAAACGTGTCGTTGCATTTTGTTTATTAAAATTATTAAATCTTGCTTCAAAAAGTAAAGTACGAAATCACTGGATAATGGAAGAGGCGAGAAAAGTTCCATTCGAAATCTTCTTCGGATATAACGTTATGAGGTTATTGATATATTCCAAAATTCGGAAGATTTGGAAATAGCGCCGACCAGAGATCGTTCAGGATTTTCCACGCCTGCCCCTTCGAGAAATCAATATTCGACCGAGTTTGGCCGAATTTGTTTACATTTTAAAGCGGTTTACGTTTAAATCGTCCGGATTTGAGTTTAACTGTCGTTCGAGAGTCAGTAAGAGAGAGAGAGAGAGAGAGAAAAATTACTGGATATTTCGTGGAGGCAGAGATCATACATTTTCATATTTCACCCTGTGTGCACCCTGTTTTTCACGGACTTAACGTTATCTCGTTGAAAAACGACATCTTTCCCGAACGCTAATCCCGGATTATACTCTTTAATCGGTAATAACCGAGGGCAATATCCGGTCCAGATTCCCCCTCCGTTATTTGAACGATGCCCCCCAGTAACTAACTCTCTCTCCAATCTCGGTAAACGCATGCACCAATGGAATAATACTCGTGGTTGAAAAGTTTACGAGCGATCGCAAATATCGGCCAGAATTGTATTCATCGGTGATATACGTCTTTCGAAAATGAAAATAGCTCGTTTTATTCTAAGAAATAAACTCTCGATAATCCAGCAATTCGTTGATCGCTCGTCGCCACGTGTCCAATCCGCTTTCTTCTTCGAGAAAGATAAGATTTTAACCGTTTACATTTGTATCGATCAAGTAAGAAGAGAAAAATATAATATAAAATATATAAGAATTTAAATTTAAGACAATGAAACAGCGTATTTTGTACAATTTTAAATCTAAAATTATAGGAGGTAGTATTGAAGTTGTCAATTAGAGGCTTATATCACACCGAAATACTTTTTATTAATTTATTAATTTAAATATAATAATAAAATATAGGATAGTTAAAAGACATTTAATGGAATAAGCAGCGAAATATAAATATAAAATATATCAGAGAATTTAAAATTTAAGAACAATAAAAACAGCGTGCATTTTACAATTTTAAAATTCTAAAATTATACGAATTTCCACCGATAATACAGAACTGAGTTGGACAGCCAACACTTGAGATCGACTTTGGAAAACGAAGGAGGCAGTGAAAACGACCAATTAAGAATCGGTTAATGAAAACTAAAAACTGAATTTTATATTGAAATGTACATAATAAAAACTACTTCAGTTTATTCCTATGTGTAATAATAAAATGTAGGATTACATGGCGAATGCAAAGGGTTGAAGCGGAATTTTAAAAGAAATTTAATGGAAAAAGCACCAAATATAAATATACTTTGGAAGAATTTAAAATTTAAGAATAATAGAAACACTGTGCATTTTTATACAATTTTAAATCTAAAATTAACTGAGTCTAAGTTGCCAATTACAGGCTTATCATATTCGAACCGAAATACTTAAAATTGACTTTGGAAACGAAGTAGGGAAATTTCATATTGAAATATACAAAATAAAAATAATAAAACTACTTCAGTTTATTCCATTATTTCCTATGTAATAAAATGTAGGATTACATGGCGAATGCAAAGGGTTGAAGCGGAATTTTAAAAGAAATTTAATGGAGAAAGCACTGAAATATAAATATACTTTGGAAGAATTTAAAATTTAAGAATAATAGAAACACTGTGCACTTTTATACAATTTTAAATCTAAAATTAACTGAGTCGAAGTTGCCAATTACAGGCTTATCATATTCGGACCGAAATACTTAAAATTGACTTTGGAAACGAAGTAGGGAAGCTTTATATTAAAATATATAGAATAAAAACATTGAAACTACATCCGTTTACGTTCTTGCCACCTTCTGACAGTAAGATTTGGACGCCATTTCGCGACGAAATCACGCTGGCCGACGTACTGGTGTTAATTGATCGAAAGTGACGTAAGAGAAAGCAAGAAACGAAACGATACAATTTCGTCAGAAATGACGAAATGAAAAGAGGGACGGAGTGTAATCTCTTAGCGAACCGCTCTGCTCTTTATACAATTTTCAAATCTAGGAGGCTTACCGTTGTTACGAATATTTCCAGCGATAATACAAAACTGAGTCGAAGTTGGATACCTAAGATCGAAGTAGGGAGCGAAGAAGAGATAGAAGTAGAGGCACTGAAACCGGTGTTACAGAATTAATTAATAAAAACTGACAAGTGATATACACGCATAAATATATCCCAAGAAAATTTTTACATTAAAAGTAACATGTGTTAAAAAAGGTATAAACAATCGACGCCAAAGCTTCGTTCGATCTTCTCGACATTTTCTCGAGAGGGGAGGGGGGAGGGGACACAAAGATGGAACACAACGCGGGCAAAATTGAACGAGCCACGAAGCCGGCGGTTTGACGCGGCTCCAACCTCTGGCAAGATTTCACTTAGACGTCTCGGGTACAAAGATGCAGAATACGCGACGAGAGCACGTATCCGGTTCATGGCTGGCCGCAAAGGAAAAAACCTGGTACGTGCAAAGTGGTAATCGAACGACGTGCACAGCACCCTCTACAAGTATCTTCTCGAGCGCACGTTCATTTTATCGCAGTTCATCGAATCGAAGAAAGTTGAAATTGCGCGAATTCTCCGCTTTCGAGAGAAGGGAAAAAAGGATATTTCTTCCCATCCACTTTTCGAATTTCGTTAAAGATCTCTGTATAAGTCCAGAAGAAATTTATGGGTGGAAAAAATTAAATAAATTTCGAGTGTCTTCGGACGGTTGAAGAATAAATGATAGAAATATGATGGAATTGATGGTAATTTTACGAAATCGGATGGATGAATAAAGCGTTCGAACGTACTGCACGAATCGAATCATTTTTAAATTTGGCCGACTTTTAATCTTCAGATTTCTACTGTACACTCGTCAACTTGTCTCGAACAAGTTTGTTTTCACGTGTATTTCAAGGTATAGTTTTAAAAGTTTTGCGTAATGATAAATTTATTATGATTCCTGCGTAATCAAAAAGTGAAAGTTGTGTTATGCGAAAATTTGGTCGTAATAAGTTTGTCAGTAGAATTGTCAGAAAATTTTGTTCTGTCAACGTAACGATTCAAATGTCTGTTTTTCGCAAAAACGTTGATACGTTTATCGGAATCTTTACGCGTCTTAAAAACTTTTATGCGGATATCGTGAAGAAAATTGTGTGAAAAAGGCATAAGTCGAAATCATTTTTTCAAATTTTACTGAGAATAACCTTCAGATTTCCCTCTCGTTGTCTTAAACAAGTTCCTTTCGTTACCCATCGTAGTGAATATATATTTTTATAAGGAAAATAAAATTTAAATTTAAATCTTTAAAATCAAAAATTAAATTTTTTAAATTAAAAAATAATATTATATCCATAATGTTGGAACTAAATAAAATAAATTTTTATTAAAAGTCGATAAAAATCCTTCATCAAACTTTACCATAACGCTTTTCCGTAATATCTCCTCAGAATTCGTTCGATCGACGAGACACGGTTTTTTTTTTGGAGCTTTTCACGAGAATAAACAGTTTCGTTGAGAAAGGGGAGGAATTCGATCGAATTCGGAAAGTTTGCCGCGTAAACAAAGTTTCGTAAGAAAGTAGCGAAACGTAGAGAGAAGTAAGGAGTAGCCAGAGATTCCGTTTCGAGCATGGAAAAACGCGTATGTATATATATTTAATAAGAAAAGTATTGAAAGTGAGCAAAATTTGAAAATGATTTTCACCAATTTATTAACAAAATTTTCGCATAACAACACTTTGAAATGAAAGCTACAAAATTTTCTACAAATATTCTAATGAACGTATCCGCACAAAACTTTTAAAACTGTATCCACGGTGAGCGAGGAAAATATTTCAACATTTGCAATTTCTTATGAAATGTATGTGCCAGAGAAACTTGTTTAACGCAACGAGAGGAGATCTGAAGATTATGCGAGTAGAATTTGAAAAAAAAATGACTCGATTTATGCAGTACAACAAAATTTTCTATGATGCTCCACTAATAAATACGTATTACGATCCGCATAAAATCTTCTTATAAGATAAAGACTTTTTGTATGATCAAAATTTTCGCGCAACAACGCTTTGAAATGACACAGCAATTGCTACGTTGGTAACAAGATTTTCTGCAATACCATCAACTAATACCACGATCTGCACAAACGTTTTAAAACTGCAGTGAGCAAGGAAAGTATTCGAACGCATACATTTGCAATTCCTTACGAACGAAATGTACCTGTCGGAGGAACTTGTTTAAGATAATTTGAAAATGACTCGATTTATGCAGTACAACGAAATTTTCTATAAAACTTTTTAACATAACGATTTTTGTATCGCGACGAAATTTTCGCGCGACAACGCTTCGACTTTGAAATACGATTACGCGACTAATAAATTTATTATCTGCACAAAACTTTTAAAACGTACAAGGAAAGTGTCGGAACGCTCACGATACGAAATATGACGTGTGAAAGGAACTTAAGACAACGAGAGGGAGGTCTGAAGATTATGCGAGTAAAATTTGAAAAAATGACTCGATTTGTGCATTTACGCAATTTTCTATTCCGCTAATAAACGGATCGGCGTAAAACTTTTTAAGATAATGATTTTTTCGCGCGACTCGACCTTGAAGTACGATTATCACGTCGTTGATAATAAAATTTTCTATAAATATTCTACTAATAAACGATCAAATGATAGGTGCACTACGTTCACATTTTATTTGAATGGATAATGTTAAACTTATTATATATACGTTGTTGCGTGTTATTTTGTTGTGAATATATTTGAGAAATTCTGTGCACGGGGATAAATGCTTTTAGATGATTACGGCGAGATCGAGGGTGACGCGGCGAAATGCATGCGTTAAAAATAAAGAGAGGAAGGATTCGAGAAACGTTAAAGCAACTAAACGCGTTTTATATAAGGAATTTTTGCCCCGAGTTTATCAATTTTTGTAACTCGTTTGTAAGTCAAATTACAACTCGAATAATCCCTTTGGAATAAAAACTCGAAACGAAATTAGAGGAGAAGGAGAATCCGGCTTTAATTGTAGCTGCTAATGAAATTGTGAGATTAATTTGCATTACAAAATCAAAAACGTCTCCATTCTACTTTCGACACGTTTTTAACTTATTCTATGAATACGAAAGCGTGGAGGAATTTAGAACAAAAAAAGGGGAGGAAATAAAACGGGAGGAGAAGTTGAAATTTTTTTTTTGTTTTATTCCATTCGATAATATTCGTTGAATAGAAACTGTTTCTCAAAACAGAGATCTCCACTCGTCCGATTGTTTCTCCGTAAAAATGTAATCGTAAATATTCGATTCTCTTTATACGTGAATTATTCATACGGTTGTTTTATCTAACCGTACGTTTTCAAACAAATTTCCACCAATTGGAGTTCTCCATTCGTCCGAATGAAATTTTGGTCAACGTCCAGATCGAACGCGAGAAAATATCGAAGAAAAATCATAGGATGCTTCAACTTTCGTTACGAACGAGTATTCTATCTTTCCTTATTCGAACGCTACGAATATTCAACTAGACACTGCGAAAATTGCTAATCTTTCGCAAGTTTATTTCAAAAATTCGAATACTTTCGTTACCCACTGTACAGTCACACGTTTTAAAAGGTTTTCTGCAAATCGTGATATATTTATTTCCTGTATATTTCGAAGTCAAAATGTTTGTTGCGCGAAAATTTTGTCGCGATATAAAAGTCTTTATCTTAAAAAGTTTTATGCCTGTCGTGACGCGTTTATTAATAGGATATCGTAGAAAATTTTGTTATGCAAAAATTGCGTAAATGTATTACTTTTGTAATAAGTGTGTTATTGCTGCATTTCGTTCGTGAGAAATTGCGAATACTCCCCTTGCTCACCGTAGATACAAAAGTTTTGTGCAGATCATAATAATAAATTTATTAGTAGAATATTATTATCAACGTAGCGATTCATGTGTAATCGTATTTCAAAATCAAAGATTTTGTTACGCGAAAATTCGTCGCGATATAGATACATTTATCGAAGTATTTACGCATCTTGAAAAGTTTTATGCGGATTGTAATAAGTTTATTAGTAGAATTCAAACGTAGCAATGCGTATTTCGAAGCCGAAGCATTGTTGTACGAAAATTTTGTCGCGATACATTTATTCGAAGTCTTCACGCATCTTGAAAACTTTTATGCGGATACGTTTATTAGTGGAATATCGTAGAAAATTTTATTATGCACAAATCGAATTATTTTCAAATTTTTATATAATCTTCGGATTTCATCGTCTTAAACAACTTCCTCTAACATTTCGTTCGTAAGAAATTGCAAATTGTAAACGTTCCAATACCTCCCTTTACTCACTAGTAGGTATAGTTTTAAAAGTTTTGCGCAGATCGTAATACAAGTAGAATATTATTATTCTAATTTCAAAATCAAATACATTTATCTTGAAAACTTTTATTCGGATCGTTTATTAATAGAAAATATCGTAGAAAATTTTGTTTGTGCAAGCAATTCCTCTTCGACTTACTCCTCGTTGACCGGTTATTAAACCAGAAATTATACCTGTCAAATTTCTTAAAAAAAGCATACCTTGCAACTTGGAGAATCGAGTTTTCCAATCTTTCCTTTCATTTCCATTCTCTCTCCATTCTCGTCCACATACAACAAGAAAAGTTGGAAGCGAAGCGAGAAAGAAAATCATATTCGCTCGCGTTAAACGTTCAATTTCCCCAACCCGATGCTTTGTATTCGAACCTGGTTTCGCAACTTGCCTCTCATAACGTCTCCAAAAATGTGAAAAGCTGGAAAACAAGCGGGAACGTCATTCGAATTAACGTGGACGAGACAGGTAGCGGGGCCAGAGTTCATTTATTGTCTGTAAAACCTCTCTATTCGTCATTGTCGCCTCTCTCTCTCTCTCTCTATATATATATATCTCTCTATATATATATATATATATATATATAGAAACAACGCACCCATTCAGCAAGACAGTGAGGGGTGTGACGAGTAGAGGGGAAATGGTGGAACACTGAGACCGTAGAACGATAAATAAATGAACGAATCGCTAGGCGCGGACCCTTGCGATTCCTCTACACTGGTGAAGAGTACGCGCGTTTATTAACGGACATTTTTCTTCTTTTTCTTTTTTTCCCTCGAAATCGATGAGCCAACTTCCACGAAAAATGTTTCCATCCCCGTGGAAACATTTTCTATTATTTCTCCACGCATTTTCCAATAAGTTAATAGCGAAATTTCTTCTTATACGTCGTGTTAAGTAATCGAGATCCAGATCCAAGTTTATTATTATTATTTCTTCACACATTTTTCAATAAGTTAATAGCGAAATTTCTTCTTATACGTCGTGTTAAGTAATCGAGATCCAAATCCAAGCTTTTTATTATTATTTCTTCACACATTTTCCAATAATTTAATAACGAAATTTCTTCTTGTACGTCGTGTTAAGTAATCGAGATCCAGATCTAAACTAATTATTTCTTCACACATTTTCCAATAATTTAATAGCGAAATTTCTTATACCTTATTGCTAATCACATTTTAAGTAATCGAGGTCCAGATCCAAATTAATTATTTCTTCACACATTTTCCAATAATTTAATAGCGAAATTTCTTCTTATACGTCGTGTTAAGTAATCGAGATCCAAATCTAAACTAATTATTTCTTCACACATTTTCCAATAATTTAATAGCGAAATTTCTTATACCTTATTGCTAATCACATTTTAAGTAATCGAGGTCCAAATCCAAGCTTATTATTATTATTTCTTCACACATTTTCCAATAACTTAATAGCGAAATTTCTTCTTATACGTCGTGTTAAGTAATCGAGGTCCAAATCCAAGTTTATTATTATTATTTCTTCACACATTTTTCAATAAGTTAATAGCGAAATTTCTTCTTATACGTCGTGTTAAGTAATCGAGGTCCAAATCCAAGCTTATTATTATTATTTCTTCACACATTTTCCAATAATTTAATAGCGAAATTTCTTCTTATACGTCGTGTTAAGTAATCGAGGTCCAGATCTAAACTAATTATTTCTTCACACATTTTCCAATAATTTAATAGCGAAATTTCTTATACCTTATTGCTAATCACATTTTAAGTAATCGAGGTCCAAATCCAAGCTTATTATTATTATTTCTTCACACATTTTCCAATAACTTGATAGCGAAATTTCTTCTTATACGTCGTGTTAAGTAATCGAGATCCAGATCTAAACTAATTATTTCTTCACACATTTTCCAATAATTTAATAGCGAAATTTCTTATACCTTATTACTGATCACGTTTTAAGTAATCGAGGTCCAAATCCAAGCTTATTATTATTATTTCTTCACACATTTTCCAATAACTTAATAGCGAAATTTCTTCTTATACGTCGTGTTAAGTAATCGAGGTCCAGATCTAAATTAATTATTTCTTTACACATTTTCCAATAATTTAATAGCGAAATTTCTTCTTATACGTCGTGTTAAGTAATCGAGGTCCAGATCTAAACTAATTATTTCTTCACACATTTTCCAATAATTTAATAGCGAAATTTCTTATACCTTATTGCTAATCACATTTTAAGTAATCGAGGTCCAAATCCAGCTTATTATTATTATTTCTTCACACATTTTCCAATAACTTAATAGCGAAATTTCTTCTTATACGTCGTGTTAAGTAATCGAGGTCCAGATCTAAACTAATTATTTCTTCACACATTTTCCAATAATTTAATAGCGAAATTTCTTATACCTTATTGCTAATCACATTTTAAGTAATCGAGGTCCAAATCCAAGCTTATTATTATTATTTCTTCACACATTTTCCAATAACTTAATAGCGAAATTTCTTCTTATACGTCGTGTTAAGTAATCGAGATCCAGATCCAATCTTACTAATTATTTCTTCACACATTTTCCAATAATTTAATAGCGAAATTTCTTATACCTTATTGCTAATCACGTTTTAAGTAATCGAGGTCCAAATCCAAGCTTGTTATTATTATTTCTTCACACATTTTCCAAAAACTTAATAGCGAAATTTCTTCTTATACGTCGTGTTAAGTAATCGAGGTCCAGATCTAAATTAATTATTTCTTCACACATTTTCCAATAATTTAATAGCGAAATTTCTTCTTATACGTCGTGTTAAGTAATCGAGATCCAAATCCAAGCTTGTTATTATTATTTCTTCACACATTTTCCAATAATTTAATAGCGAAATTTCTTATACCTTATTGCTAATCACATTTTAAGTAATCGAGGTCCAAATCCAGCTTATTATTATTATTTCTTCACACATTTTCCAATAACTTGATAGCGAAATTTCTTCTTATACGTCGTGTTAAGTAATCGAGGTCCAGATCTAAACTAATTATTTCTTCACACATTTTCCAATAATTTAATAGCGAAATTTCTTATACCTTATTGCTAATCACATTTTAAGTAATCGAGGTCCAAATCCAAGCTTATTATTATTATTTCTTCACACATTTTCCAATAACTTAATAGCGAAATTTCTTCTTATACGTCGTGTTAAGTAATCGAGATCCAGATCTAAATTAATTATTTCTTCACACATTTTCCAATAATTTAATAGCGAAATTTCTTCTTATACGTCGTGTTAAATAATCGAGGTCCAAATCCAAGCTTATAATTATTTCTCCACACATTTTCCAATACCTTAATAGCGAAATTTCTTCTTATACGTTATTGCTAATCACATTTTTTCCTATCGTGTTAAGTAATCGAGGTGCAAATGCAAGCTTATAATTATTTCTCCACACATTTTTCAATGATTTAATAGCGAAATTTCTTATACGTGCAAGCTTCGTGAAATGGACGAAGAAGAGGAAGCGGTCATCCTCTCCAGGAACCCGAATTCACTTTTCCTCCCTTTGCAATTCTCTTCAGCTCCGCCTTGCCTTAATTCCTGCAGGAAAGTTTAACCAGCCGACACCACTTTCTACCGGATCTATTTATTTCTCGATCCCTTCCTTTCCTATTCCTAAATCGTAATAACGCGATGCGACCGTTTCACGGATATCCGTGCCGGAAACGGAACTGCTCTCTCCCCCCCTTTGGGAGGGCGAACAACTTTTTCGAAAAACACGTTTATAAACTCTTTGCCCGGCTATTATCCCCGACACGATGAACGCGAGAACTCCGTTTGTGGCAAACTCCGCTGTTCCCTTTCAGAAAGCCTACTACTTCTTTTCGCTCCCTTTTCGAACGATATGCTCTTCTCTCCTCCTCTCCTCGTGTTTCTTTATTAGCACGCTTGCCAGCCTCCGCCCTTTGAGAAGACCTCCTCCTTCCTTTTTCCCCAACTTTTCCGCTCGCTGAAGATCCTCCTTTGCCTTACCGCATCTTGCTTACACGTGCATTGCCTCGAAGAGAAGATCGAGACCGTCGAGTGGTTTTGCAGCTCGCTCTCCTCTTCTAATCTTGCGGTGTGTGTGTGTGTGTGTATCGTTTCCTCGTAAAGTATTTCTCTAAATCTGAAAGGGAGAAGGAGGTGGAGGAGGATTTTATTTGGACTGCAACTTTGCTTAATCAGTGAGCTAGATATTTCTCATTGATTTTTTTTTTTTTTTAGCTTGATACGTGTTTCGGTAGTAGAAGAAAGAAGAAAAAGTAAATTCGAAGATGAATAAATTCAAAATTGAATTTTATCGACGTTTCATTTTCTATTCCTTTCCCAAAACTTTGCACGTTTACACTTTGGTGAGCCAGATATCTCTCATCGATACGTGTTTTGGTAGTAAAAAAGAAAAAAGTAAAAATTCAAAGATGAACTCAAAATTCAAAGTTCTCGATGTTTTTCGAAAGCAACTTTGCACGTTTACACTTTGGTGAGCCAGATATCTCTCATCGATACGTGTTTTGGTAGTAAAAAAGAAAAAAAGGAAAAATTAAATTCGAAGGTGAATTTAAAACAGAATTTAATCGACGTTTCATTTTCTATTCCTTCGTTGTTCTCGAAAAAACTTTGCACGATTAGTTTGGTGAGCCAGATATCTCTCATCGATACGTGTTTTGGTAGTAAAAAAGAAAAAAGTAAAAATTCAAAGATGAACTCAAAATTCAAAGTTCTCGATGTTTTTCGAAAGCAACTTTGCACGATTACACTTTGGTGAGCCAGATATCTCTCATCGATACGTGTTTTGGTAGTAAAAAAGAAAAAAGTAAAAATTCAAAGATGAACTCAAAATTCAAAGTTCTCGATGTTTTTCGAAAGCAACTTTGCACGATTACTTTGGTGAATTGATTACTTTGGAAAAAAGTGAAGACTGAATTTGAAGGTGAATTTAAAATTTGATTTTTATGATTTTTCTATTCCTTCGTTGTTCTCGAAAGCAACTTTGCACGATCCGCCAATGTTGATCGAAATCAATCAATTTAATCGAATCGATTATTTGTTCTTTGATACTCGAAATTCCACTTAAAAATCTTTCTAATAAAGATCCTCTCCTCTCTTTCGTTACATCAGCTGTCTTTCCTTGAACGCCGATATCTCTCTCCAAATCTCTCTTAAAAAAAAAATAATTCTCACGTTTCAAGAAACTTTCCCCTTTTCGTGTACGATTCCCGGGAAATAAATAAAATCCCCACCTTACACTCTTTCAATCGTGGAACGCCGTCTGGATTCGTTTGGAAAATCGTTTCGATCCGTCGAGGCGGATCCTCCATCTCTTCTTAAGACGCCTCAAGAGCCGCTCTCCCTCGTCGAGCATACTCGTCCCTGTTTCTCGGTTGTTGCAACACGCAGAGCTCGCCTCGTTGCGGAAGATTGGCGCGGCTGAAACTGGACAGAAACGGAATCCGCGGCTGATTAAGGGAATTAGACAGCCGGACTCTCCGTTCAACCGGCAACGCCGCACCGCGTCGCTGTATTCGTCGAGTCGGGGATCCTCCAACTGCGCGACAGCTGCCAGTCGGATGAACGCGTTCCTCCTTTTCACTCGCTCGATACTCCTTTCGAGTTTATCACAGGCGATTCCTAAGATACATGCCAAATTTTCGAATACACTCTGTCTCCGTTCTTGTTAAAGACGAATTTATTCATCCAAGATCGTTCCTATTTTTTCGTGTAACAGAAATTTCATGAATTTTAGGTTAAATAGTAACTAAATGTATTACATTATGATCAGAGGTATTTTGTTAATTGCATCGTTGCCAGTTTTAAGTGGAGCAGTTCACGTATCAGTTCGATGTTTTGGGTATGTTCGAAAAGTATCTCGATCTAAGATAATAAATCCTTCGACTTTTTTCGTGGCGCGAATTTTCGAAACTCGAAATGCGATTTATAATAATTTTGTTCGTAATATTGTAATGGTAGATGAAAAGCGTGTTTGCTAGAATGCTCTTCGATAGTAATACGTTTCTTAAGAATAAGCGAATTGTGTTGTAACAGCATTAGAGGAAAATTCCTCGATCCTTGGAATGATATTGGCGTCTAAACTCTTTTCTTCAAAATTGGCATCTTCTTGAATGTGACTATCATCCTTTGTTTAAATTTAATTACGAGTGTGATGTATAAACGACGTGTTACTTTTTGCCAATATCGAATAGCGGCTTATATATAAAATAAAAATAAAATAGATACGATAAAAAACATCCTTTAAAATAGAATATAACTTCGATGGTAATATGATTTAAAATTTTTTATCCTATTTCTGTCCTGGCACAAGACAAAAGTTTCATTTTGACCGCTACTCGAGCCTCTTTCGATGTATATATTTTTGTGAACTTTTCCTTCCTTCTGCTTCTCCCTCGAGAAAAAGGCGAACGAAACGTTGACGAACGTTTTTACGGTACAAAATTTTGAGATTTTAGGTTTACTTGATAACAACTTGCATACTTAATTTTATTTAATTTACAAACTAATCGGAATTGTCACGATTCGATTTCACTGAAATATTTCTTTTCTTTTGTCAATGAAGGAGGTCCGATAATAAGAGAAAAAGAATTTCTCCCGAACTCGAGATTATATTTATTAATAATAATAATATTAGTTCAATATTGATATTGGTAGAAATTCTATATATATATAGTTCCGCGTGTTCGATGAATTTCTTGCAGCTTAACTTAAAATGATTTCACGCACGAATAGTTCAAGCTAAATCGTTTCTAATTTTAATATTCAATTACCCGAAATATCGATTCGTGGAAACGCATCGATCCCTCGAGATCCATTAAAGTCCAGCCATCGTCCATAATCCTCCACGGATATTCCTCCGCCAGATAGATCCACGATCTTCTTCCCGCCGCAAAATCAAAAGCGTGTCGCAAAACTAGTTTCCCGACGAAAGCACGGTGTTTGTTGTTCGTGTAATCGCGTTTGCCTCGCGATCTCCCAGCGGGGAAACGAGAATCCCATTATACGAGAAACCGTGTCCAAACCGTGTCTCGGGTAGAAACGATACTCCTTCGACGATTCGTCTCGATAAACTCTCGGATCGTTTGGACGTGAGCCGCGTCATCATTATCCACCGGCGAGGCAAAAGTTCTCGCTGTTGTAATATATAAAGAGAAAATGCAAGGGTGAGGAAGAATATACATAAACCGGCCTCGTTTACCACGCGCATATCGCGTGGCGGGGAATTTTTCAACAACGCGTATATAAGTTAAAATTGAACAAGTTTTCCTCCTGTTCTCCCCACGCATCCGAAATATGAAATATTTAGTTCTGAAATATCGTTCGCGGTTATTTTATCGTCCTCTCTTTTTCCATCTCGCGTTGTTCCACGAGTGGCGTCGATGCGTCCGTTCGAGTTATTTTGCGAAAAAAGAAAAATAATGGCGATAAACTTTCGAAACTCGAAAAAAATGATAATCCGGGACGTTTAAGAGCCCGTATTATGTTCGTTTCTTGAAAATTTATTCAAAAATATTATTCATTCCCTCCCCGTTTAATTAAATTAATCCCGTTCCGGTGTTGATGATAATTAACGCGAATAATAATTCTCGTTTCTTTTCCGCCTCGAAAATTTAACGTATTAATATTGCTCGTAACGATGATATTTATACCATCAGTGGAGAGAGAAAAAGGAAGAAGAAGAAGATGGCGATATATATTGAAATTTATCCTCGCAGAATCCAGGAACTAATTTATGAACGAAATTCAGCCGCAACCTTTCTACCCGCAAACACTCTCCCCGTCAGCTATTTAACCTGGCGGAATTAGCATACCGAAATAAAATTACCATCCTTGCTTGCCTCTCGCCCGCAGAACTTTTTCGATCCGCCAACTTTTTCGTTCTCTTCGAGGCTATCTCTCTGCCGCGAGTTCGAAACGAGCGTGAAAAGGAAGGAAAGATTCGACGAAAGGAGGAGAATCCTCTCCTCTCTCGAGGTAATTAGCGATCGAAGAAGAAAGAAGAGGGTAATCACGATTCTGTTCCCTCGTTTTATGGAAACGTCAACCGATTTTTATTGAAAAATCAACAGCGGTTGAGCAGCGATTTCTCTACGAAAGATTCGGACGTATAACGATTCTCGACGAATTGTCAGCGGATCGATGGAAAAATCGATAGAAAAACGTGTCGTCGTAGCTTCTATTTCACGATCGAAAAAGTGCTCGAGAGTCTTCTCGTGCAGAGTTTTCTAACCGAGTGTTCCGCGATCTTCATCCTTTTCGGAAGAATAAGAGAAAACGACGAGAGTTTTTATGGCTCGAAGGAAAGTCATTCGAGTCGCAATTTTTATTGAAAAATCAACGGTTCTCGACGAGTTATCAACGTTCGATGGAAGAATTGATAGAAAACGTAGCCCCTGTCTCACCCGAGTTTTCTATAACGAGTGTTTTCCATTTCATACATTTCGCTACTATAATCGTGAAAGAAATTCCATTGAACAGGCTTCCCCTGTAACGGAACGCAACGCACTCGCGCGAAGAAATCGAAGAATTTAATCGAGGCTGGTGAACGAAGGCGGATAAACCGAAAAGAAAGGCGGAATGAATGAACGGATATCGCGCGATCTTATTAGAGAGACCCTTCACCGCGCCAAACGAGTTATTTAAGTTGAGGGGCGGGGCGAAGAGGACCAAGATAAAGGAGAGAGAGAGAGAGAGAGAGAGAATTAAAGCAGCTATCCCTCCCTCTCTTTATCACTGGCGCCATTTTAAGGGGATATATATATTAATTAAGAAGCTGCATGATTTAATAACGTCGCAATTACCGAAGTGGTTTGCTTCGACCGCCATAACGTATACACCACTCGACATTCCAATCTTCATGCAAATTGCCATCCCCCCCCCCGGATACAAACTTGGCCACTGTCTAATCTCGATAATATCTCTTATTTATGCTTCAAAATTCACTCTCCTTCCATCTGTCTCTCGCTTTGTTCGAATCTTATCGAGGATCAAAGGAGAAGAGATCGAATCACCATTCCCCATCAAACAACCGAATGGTTCTTAAACGAATCCGTTTTGAGCCAAGCCTGGCCAACGACGTATCCATCCTGCTAATATTGGCCGGCAGACTGTTTCGAGATAAGGGGAAACGTGTCCTCTCCCACGTTCTATCTACGTGTGCTTAAGTCGCGCAAAGTGAAATTTACAACGTGCTCCACGACTTGTTCCGCGCACATGGAGCTCGCCAGAGGGCGGCCGTTAGAATCTCGCTTAATATTCCGTCGACTCTCTTGGGTTCGCGTTACTTTCACGGAGGTCGCGCCAAACGTGACCGGTGACGAAAAACGAGCTGTACCACCTCGCCTAGCAGCAGGTGTATTATATATATAGAGAGAGAAAGAGAGAGAAATATTTTGCTTTATGAATTTTTCATGCGACACGTCCGACCGAGAATTTTAAACGTTCCAAACTATTTCTTCCTTTTACCCAGATTTCCCTATCCCTATTTTTCTTTTATATATAAATTATTTTCGCCCATTTTCAGGGCGAAGTGAAAATCGAGGAAAATAACAATTTTGTCGGAAATTTATCGCACGCAGCGGTGAAAAGGCGATGAAATCGTTATAAGCGGGGAATTTGCTCGGGGATCCGGTGTTTTTCTGGCTTCGAGATATAATGGACGCCTCGATACGACGAAGGCAATTTTATTAAGACGATTCGATTTCGACCGGCTCGATTCGAATATTTATTCACCGCGAAACTTGAACTCGATCGGATTTCTAATAAGTCCGTTTCTTATTCTAATTTATCGTTGAAAATGTATATTATAACTTGGAAAGTGGAGCTATTCTAAGGAATTAAAAAAAGAAGCCAGATACACGGGCCTTAAGCCTTGATTTATAAAATGAAAAGAGCACCGTAACAAGTAAATATCTGAATTTCTAATAATATTTTTAAGTTTAATTTACTGAAAATAAAAAAAAAAAAAACGAAGAGAAGAACGATTAAATATAAAATTTCGATGGTTGTTGACACGTTACGTTAATTTTATCAGATATAATATCGTTATATACGCATTCTTTCGATTTACGCCGAGCAAGCAAGCGATCGAGGATGAATCTTGGCCGATTGTTGGGGAAAAAGAGAGAGAAAAGAATCGGAATTCCTTTCTTAGCGCGTGGTTCGAGGCAGGAATAATCCCGAAATAATTAACGGGAGGGAATTCGATGAAGAGGCTTTGATCGAGCGAACGCTTCTACGTGGGTGGAATACGCGGCCGGTACAAGGTCGATAAAAAAGAGGCTGATAAAGGCGTATAAAGGGAGGGGGAAGCTTTGCCCCGGTTCAATCTCCTCGTATGGAAACTGATATTCTGATAAAGCAGCGCGCGGTGCTCCGCCACAGCTCGTCCCCTTTCGAAAACGCAACTGCGACGCACCGTGACAAAGGAAGGGGATTCAGGGAGAAAAGGGATATACAACGATATCGGTCTTCCGAGAGGATGCTCGCGCTTCTTTCTTCTTCCCCCCATTGTTACGTGGACATCGTTTTCCCCGTCCGTTTATTTACGCGCCTTTCGGACAGTTTTATTCGCTTTTAGTCCTTCTGCAAATTGGACTAGCCGCTTTAGACTCCGTGTATATCCTTCTCCTTTATCTCTCTTTCTGCCTCTCTATCTATCCTCTATCTCCCTCTCTTTGCATCTACTTTTAACGCGCCGTCTCTCTCTCTCTCCCCCCCCCTCCATTATTGCTTCTCGTCCCGCGCATACTCGGACGCGACTGTTTGTTATTTGCTTATCTCCATGTCGCCATTCGTTCCCGTTTCCTCGCTTTATTATATCGCTTTATTATCCTTTTTCACGGCTGTTCCGGACGAGTGGAGACGGGACGAGAAGAGGGGGGAAAAAAAACCGTCCACGTGTCCCAGCTGTGGAACGTTCGTTCGCACGCGAGGATACGAATTTCTTACCTCTCTCGTTCTTAATTTCGAATAATTCTCCCGAGGCGAAGACGCGTTTTTCTTTCTTTCAAAAACCAAATGAAAATTAATTATCCTCCGGTAATTTAGAGGTCCGCTTCAACCGCGGACGATTCAACATCGTATTGCCCGATACATCGAGCAAATACACGCGTATCGTTCGATGCACGACTCGTACCCGCAGGGAGTTATTATGCGACTCGCTCGCCTATACGACACGACGATCGTCTCGTCCATCGTTCGAAATTTCCCCAATAACATGCCGTGTGTGCATCCACCTGACGTACAAACCCCTGAGACGAGATAGTTAGAAGAGATTAAATTATTAGGCGCGCGAATAACTTTCTTTTCTTCGTACGATCGTAACCGAATTCGAGTCGGTTTGCCGCTCGTGGCGCCATCTGAAAGATTCTTTCGTTGTTAAGAAGTGTACGATTTCAATATGGCGCGCGTCATTGCTTATTTTTCGCGTTCCAGCTTAGTTGTATCTCGCGAAACGTGTGAAAAGTCCCGGCAAAGATTTAAATTTGGAAGAGGAGTTAGAGAAAGTTCGAGTCTAAAAATCCGATCCTTGAAATCTTGAATTTGGAAGAAAGAACTTGTTTCCACGTCTAATAATATCACCATCGACTCGAAATCGTAAGTCTTCAAACTTTTTCCTCAGCTGGTATTGCGTGCAGCGCAGAGTATTCGAAAGCGATTTATTAGTTTGTCGCGAAGCTTATTATTTTCGATTCTTCTTTCGGTTTTTTCTTTCCCCTGGAATTTTTAAGCAATACGTAACTGTACGAAAGAACGATTTGCGATTAACGTTTATTTGGGAAGAAAATAAGAAATTATACGAAACGACAACTCTCTGGACAAGTACAAGTTAAGGAATTTTCCGGCTCGTTAGCTCGGGGATATCCTGATTCAACGTGAAAGTGGAAGAAATAGCGTCTTTGGTCTTTGCTTTTGTGCTCCCGTATCAGTTTTCCTTTATTTCGCTCGATCTTTCGCCCGCAACGATCGTATCCCCCCTCTTCCGCTCCACGTTCGTACAAAGTAGCAAAGTAGGATTCGTTTCTATGATAAACGATTCCGCGTTAAAAAAAAAAACTGTCCAATCCGCCCCTTTTTCTTCCATTTTCATATCCTCGTTTCGATCCGAATTCCAGATTCCGCCGTGCCTCCTATTCCAAAAGAATGAAAAAAGAAATGAATTAAGACGTAAATTTTAATAACGCGTGTCGTGGCACGAGCGAAGTATCCGCATCGTATTTCGCCGACTTATTCGTCTCGATCTCTGGATGGAAACAGGCCGTAACTACGTACGTGGAAACCGAACAAAGTTTACGCTTTCGCCATCTCGATCTACGTTCACAACGTTTCTCTCCCCTTTTAATCCTCGAGCGCGCGAATCATCGTCGAATTTTGAGTCTGTGGAGAGAGAACTGATCGAAGAGTTAACACACGTGTGCGTGTAACGAAGTAGAGTGAAACGATGCCCTAAACGACGAACGGCAGTCAAGCATGAACCATAAACGGTTAGAGAAGGATGGCATTCATCGTTGGGCACGTATTCGATGACTATTCGCTCGCTCTTTCAGCGATTCGATCTTCTTAGGACACCACGTCGAATTGCCTGAATAACACCTGTACCATGTACGTGTATATATATATATATATATATAAAGAGAGAGAGATGGATGAAAGGATCCTTGTCCACGTCCCAAGTATCGCCCTTGGAGGGGTTATTCGATATAGCCAGCGTACAATTTACCGCTTACTCGACCGTTTTAAATCCTTCTACCGGACGAGCACCACCACCATTCGCCCTTTCCTTCGTCAGCCGTTTTTCACCCCCCCCCCCCTCGATTCTTCCCCGAACCCACCAATCGCCATCCTCTTTCTCGCTCGATTAATATTCCCGCGAAGCGCGACAGCGAGGAGGGGTGCAGTGTCTAGGATAGAAGAGCGGCTAGAAGCGCGGCGCTTCTTCTTTTTGCCCCACTCCTCCCTCCCCTCCCCGTTACTAATCGGTACTGTGAAACTCGGTAATGGATTCAGGGGTCGCGCCGTTCCTCCTATGAATATTAAGTCTCGGCTTTTCGGAAGGAATTCTCACAGAGCTCGTCTTTCGAGCGGAATAATTTCGCGGTTTGTTTGAGAAAAAAGGAAAATTCGTTCGTTGGATCAACGAGATCGTGTAATTGAAATCCTTTTTGAAGGAAAAGAAAGAGGAAGGAGGGGATGCGTGTATATTTTGGGATGAATTTGTTCGAACGCTTAATAACGTGTGGGAAAAAGTTGGGAAATAAAAAACGCGTTGTACAATAATAAAAAAGAGGGGAAAAGGAGAAACGAGTGGGTCGAGTTATGGAACACGACATTTCGTACGGCGGTTATATCATAAAGTCGTTACTCGATTTCGAGATACGGGCGCTGTGTTCAAAAACAGGTTTAACGTGGAAATTATTCCAAGTTCTACGCGATATCGAGGAAATAAGTGACGGGTCCGGGGATCCTTGCATCCTTTCCTTCTCCACGTCCGTGGAACGGTGCTTCCATCGCGATTAACCTACTGTGGAGCGCCTACAGGCGCTTGGAAAGTTTGCGTTCGTGAAAACGCCTGATCGTTTGTCGAAAACGTTTCAAAAGAAGTGAGACGTGTTGAGAATGTAAGAAACGTAGGATTGCGTTTTTTATCCATGCGTTTCTTATTGGATATATCGATAGTGAAAAGAATTGACGATAGAAACGATAGAGAGAAAGAAAATAGTAATGAAAATTGAGATGCAATAAGGGAAGATGAAAAATAAGAATAACAGGCAATAAATGAGAATGTTATTAGGATTAAAGTAAGTTTATAACGATATTTTATTGTGCCTTTTTTATTTGCCTTGACAAACTGAGAATTACTTCTTAGCAATTTATTATTAAAATATCACACAAGATAGATTTTTAATATTCAACAATTTAAAAGTTTTATACGTTAATTTGTGCGTGAAAATATCATTTTAAATTAGCTAAGAGATTCACCGAACGAGTACGGCAAAAATGTGGAGTTGGTCGCCCGAACGAAAAAGGATTAATATCAAATTTTTAATATTTATAGTACCAAGTTAGGTTCAGAGAAATAAATAATATCGTTTTAACGTAACGAAATTCAGTTTTTTTTTTTTTTTTTTGGATTATTGAAACGTTTTGACTGAACTGAATTCTTATCTACGTATGATGCGTCTCGAAGGATTTAACACGTTCGTCGGCCAGCGTGATTTTGTCGAGTTCCTCGTGAGGCCCAGATGTTACTGTCGGAAAACCGAAATTAAAATTTAGTTCTTAGTCTTCATTAACCAATTCTTTAATACTGAATTAGTCGCTTTCAGTGCCTACTTCGTTCGTTTCCAAAGTCAATTTTAAGTATTTTGGCCTGAATATAGTTGCTCTAATTGGCAACTATATTATACCCTCCTATGTTACTATATACGGTATAATTTTAGATTTAAAATTGTAAAATGCACACTGTTTTTATTGTTCTTAAATTTTAAATTCTGCGATTCCAAAGTATATTTTATATTTATATTTCACTGCTTATTCCATTAAATTTCCTTTAACTATCCTACATTTTATTATTATACATATATTTACATTAATAAATATATCTCTTCTTACTTGATCGATAACTTGCTTCTTAAATATAAACACAAATGTAAATGATTAAAATCTTATTTCTCTCGAAGAAGAAAGCGTCACCCATACATGACGAACGTGTTAAAAATCGATTGGACACGAATTCGATGGAAAGGAAGCCTGGACGCCCCCCTCCCGTGGCTCTAAACATCGGTGGATTGTTAGTGTCGGGTGCAATAAACTGTCGCCGGAGGGAGGGGAGTGGACAGAGAGCTTAACGGGCTGACCATCGCGGGCCGTTCGCCAAACCGACTTCCCCTTCCCTTTCGCCGATCGTTTCTTCCAAACCCTCCTCCCCCCTTCCCTCCGTATCGTCGTTAGCATCGTCGCGTCGAGGACACGTTCGTGTCACACCCTTAGACTCGTCGCCACTCCCAAAGCTGCGGTGGCTGGAAAGCGCAAACCTTAGCGAACCTTGGCTCCTGGGGAGAAGAGAGGGGGTGGCTGTGTCCCGCGCCCGCCTTCCTTCGCCTCCCCCCACTTCTTTGCAAGTTTGCGTCATCCGATCCGCAACTCGCCCAATGTATGGGTACGTGTGTGTGTGTGTGCGTGTATCGTCGAACGTGTTCGCTTCTTGAAATTGTCGACCACGTTTTACAGGATCTCCTCGTCTACTCGAAGATTTGTTTCAATCTCCTCCTCGTGAATTCTTCGCCTGAAATTGCGTATAATCTCGTAATATTTGGCGGGCAAATAAGTTCTTTGATTTGTAAATTTTGAAGATTTCGTAAATTCCGGGTCGGATTTTCGTCCAGCTTTCTCGATCGTCGTCTGTCGAGTTAAAATTTTCGGCTTTGGTATCATTTTTCGCACGTTTCATAACCGCAAACTATTTTGGTAGGCGACATTGTTTCAGATGGCAGCACAAAGTGATTCGGTCGAAAGTTACGAAAGTTCGTAGAAGAAAAGGGAAAGGAATTTATTCGCACGACTAATATTCAAGGCATTCAAAGTCGTAAAAATTATCTTCATTCATCGAGTCACGTTAGGATAATCGTCCAAGTTTAGAAGCTGAAATATTTTTGAAATTATTTATAGTACACAGATAATTAGCCCACAGATGTCGAGATAAAACAATGTTTATATCGATACGTTAGAATATGCCTCTTCTTCTTGAAAGCAAAAGAACGCTCTTCTAGATGGCGCGACGAGCGATGAAACGATTCGAATTGAGAAGTTACGATCGTAGAAAAAAGGAGGGGAAGAAAGAGTTATTCGCGCGCCTAATAATTTTGCAAAATGCAAAGAAGAGATTGTATCGAAGGAAATTTGAGTTGAGATATCAAAGTTTCTTCGTTATTTACGACGGGAACGAGGAAGTAATCGAGGAGTAAAATGCTCACGGGAAATTTCACGTATCGGGTATGCTTGTTTAAAGCGACTCTCGCATCGAACATCTCGCGATGAAGAATCCCTCTGACGTATCATTTCTCAAGAGAGAGCTTCGATCGTTTCGTTAGATCCTCGAGAATGAACTCTCCTCTCCTCTATAAAATTACTCGTTAAATTCCATGAAGCTACGTTTTTCTTCTTTTTTTTTTCTCTCTCGTGCAACCCTCTGTTGCATGAATTTTTATGACGAGTTGAAAAAAATATATGCGGCTGTTAGTTAGTTACTTAAAAATGAGCGTGGTCATGAAATAAATAATAAAATTGCATTTTATGATGCTGCGTCCTCGATGGCCTTTTGCCTTTTTCGGCTCCTCGAGAAAAAAGCGCGTCGAACGAAATGTTGACAAACACAGTTGACGAAGTTTTAATATACTTTGTACTTACTTTTCGTAATTCATAAAACAATCAGAATTATACCGTCTAGTATTATGACTTAATTTTTCTAAAATATTTTTTTTTACGTTTTTCTGTCTGACGGCGATCCTAAAATAATTTTCAAATATCGTCGAACGAATGCAACTTCTTTTCCCCTCGACTTGGTTGGAAAAGATTTCGTGGAAAAATTGATCGATACAACTGGGCTTTACTGTAAAACCCTTTCTTCTTCGTTCCAAACTTGTTTGCGGCGAGGTGTTGGATTTGTGAACCGGCTTGTTCGAATCGGCCGAATTATTCCTCGAACCGCGAGATAATTAAGGAAGTTTCGTGTTGCAGGGGTTCGTCACCTTCCCCCTCCCTCTCTTTCTATCCGAGTTCGATACGTCTTCCCTACGATCCAGGGAGGACGACAAACGAGACGCGCCACGTCAGAAACTTCTTGAGATTCGGCTGGAACAATAGCGCGCCTCCTTTCGCCTCGCAACTTTGGGGCGAGTCCCAGGTGTCGTTGCTACCAGGTTTCCCGACGATCAATCGAACGATCGAACATATCGAGAGAGAGATTTAATTTTTTAATTTTAATTGATATTTATTTTTTTCTATAATTATTATTACTGTAGAATTAGATATCGAATCGATTTTCTTTTCAATTTCAATTTGTGCATATATTAATTCTTGGACCAAATTATATTATCATAATTATTTTAAGTTTAACTTGTTGATCACGAGTCATTGATATTTATTTTTTTCTATAAATGTTGTTACTATAGAATTAGATATCGAATCGATTTTCTTTTCAATTTCAATTTGTGCATATATTAATTCTTGGACCAAATTATATTATCATAATTATTTTAGGATGAGATGGATTGTTGTATTTAATTTCTTATTGTTTAGTTTCATTTGTTGATCACGAGTCATTGATATTTATTTTTTTCTATAAATGTTATTAATGTAGAATTAGATATACGGGTCGATTAATCGATTTAATAATTTTATTTCCAATTTCAATGTGTGTATATATTAATTCTTAGACCAAATTATATTATCATAATTATTTTAGGATGGGTTGTTGTATTTAATTTCTTATTGTTTAGTTTGATTTGTTGTACAAAAATAAAATCTTTTAGATCAGGAACAGTGATTATTATTATCGTTTATTATCGTATATGAAAATTATCATCGCGAAATTCATTTACACGCACATTTGACGAGTTGAATCCGCGTAGGATTCCATTAATCGTAGCCATATATACGTGTCTGTATATTATTTATCGAACGACGATTAAAATAAGCGAGTGACGGATGTGCTTTCGTGGGTGACGTGGTTCTTGTGAGAGGAAAAGTAAGATTTTAATTTTATTGTATTTATATTTAAAAAAAGGTTACCGATCGAGTAACAAAAGTTCCTTAGAATGTAATTATACTAATAGCGGGTGCAAAGCGAAATTTTAAAATAATAAATTTTAATAGAACAATTCGAAATTTAAGAACAGTAGAAACAAAAAAGAGGGACAAAATTATGTGTTGTTACGTATTATTTCAATCGATAATACAGAACTGAGTCGAAGTTGGACAGCCAGTTAGAGCCACTTATATTCAAACCGAAATACTTAAGATCAAAAGTGTTGGAACGATTGAAACGATTGAAGAAGTAGAGAACAAGTGATTGAAAATCATGAACTTTTCTCAAAATCAAAACTTCATTTTAAAAATATACAAAACCACTTCGCTTTGTCATTTACGTTCCTACTTTTTCCATTTCGTGAGAAACTCGAAACTGGCGCCACTCTTGGCTGACGACGCGAAAAAAAGAGGAGAAAAAACAAGGAGAGGATCAAAGTGGCACGAACGATCCTCGCCTCGAAACGAGGCGGTGCGTGGAAATGGAAAAGACGGAAATTTCATTTTGCGCCCGTTTTCCTCCCTTCCAAATTATCCACGCGCTAACCGCCCTTTGCTCGTTTTTAAATATCGAGCTGCGTGCTCTCCTCTCCGCCCTCTCCCCTCTTCGATTTCACGCGCACTTTCTATCCCGTAAGATTTTTAATACTGAACGAGTGAGAGGAAAGAAGATAATTTATAAGAAATATCGTGAAAAAGTTTACCACGATCCCTTTGACGGGCCAACTTTGAAATTAAACGTGAAGAGTAACGGATGGGTATCGGATGAAAATAATTACGAAGATCGGAATTAATTGGTTTAGAAACGAGTTCAGAAGGCGAGTCCCTAAAACACGCGGATTTAGTTCCCTTCTTTCGAGCCCCTTTTTCTTCAGATATCGCGAGGCTTTACGGTACCCTTTCACCTTACATTTCCACCTATCTCTCCTCTCGACAATAATTCCGATCGAAAGTAAAACTTTTACGCCGATTTTTACTCTCTCCAAATTGATTCGTCCCCAAAAATTGTCGAAAACTGGAAATTTCTAATTATCAATCGAATTTGTTCCGAGTCATCGATCCGACAAATTTTCTTTCGTTTCTGTTTCCAGGCGACGGAGCAGGAGAGACGAAGCTTTTGAAAAATAACTGGAGGCATTGCGGGAATCCCATGACTCGACTATTCCATTGTCCTGAGAAGAGGGTACGACGAGGAGACGTAGGTAGGATATTTTTCCACATTCTCCTCCCCTCCCTTCTGCTCTTCTTTTTTCCCTTTTTTCTCCTCCTTTCGAGGAATTGTAGGATGGAATGGATGGTAATTTTTGCATCGAATGCCGCGGATCGATCGCACCAGGCCGAAACAAAGTGATTCGAAAGGAGTGAAGCAGAGTGGACACGGCACGCTCCGCGGAGTGGAATAAATTTCAACCTTTTGATCGGGTGTCGATCGTGGCGGCCTCTCGATTTTCCCCTTCCTTTTTTCTCTCTTCCTTTCGCTCCTCCCTTCCTTCCTCTCGCTATCCACGATCTCGAGTCACTTTGTCGCTCGTCAAGGAACAGTTTCTTTAACGCGTTCGTCGGCCAGCGTGATTCCGTCGAGTTTCTCACGCTGAAACGTTATTGTCTGGAAAGATAAACGAAGTTGTAATAGTGTGTATATATATATGTATATAATTCCGAATTAGTTCTCTACCTTTACTTCTTCGCTCCTCAAGTATTTTGGTCTGAATATAAGAATCTCTAATTGGCTGTTCAATTAACATTTTAGGTTTGAAAATTGTAGAAAGATGCAGAGCTGACAGATCATATTTATCCCTCTTCCCTGTATTTATTGTCCTTAAATTTTAAATTCTGTGAGTCCAATGTATATTTTATATTTATATTACAGTACTATTTATACTTATATTAATATATGTATAATTACATTCTTTTTATTTGATTGGTAACTTTCTCAAATATAAAGGATTGAATGTATAATAATACATTGCATAATAATAATATAATACGTAATAATATAAAGGGTTAAAATCTTATTTTTCTTGAACAAGAAAGCGTCATCCATGAATATTTTATCAGTTGGATTTCTTTCTTGTTGCCATTAGTCGTAGCACTGTCTGTTCAACAGTTTCGCTTTTCAGGTAGTATTTTTTTGGTAATTTCGTGAAAGAGGCGTGCAAATAAATTCCTTCCCCTATTTTCGAATCACTTCATCGTGGCGCCATCTGAAACAGTTTTTTTCGTTTTTAAGAAGAGAGGAGCGCTCTCCAAAAGAAGATATAAAAATTGTTTTATCTCGACATCTGTGGGCTAATTTGTAACTTGATAATTGTATGCAGATACGCGAAACGTATCGTAAATAGGTTCAAAAATATTTCAGTTTCCAGTCTTGGACGATTATCTTAACGCGAAGAATGAAAATAATCTTTGAACATTCGTACTCGTAGTTCTTCTCACTGAATTCGAATTACTTGACGGTGGCGCCACCCGAAACAGCGTTCTTTCGTTTCCAGTCGACAATTTCAATATGGCGCTCGCCAAGAGAAGCGTGCTTACTCTTTGCTTAGAAAATCTCACGGAAAAGTGTTCGAAAAGTGTTATCAAAGCCAAGGAAATTTTAATTAGGAAGACGACGATCGTCGCGTCGAGAAAATTCTCAAAATTGAGTTTGAGAGAAGAATCGGCAGAAGGATCTTATTACTTAAAATCTTGAATTTGTAAAAAGGGAGAAACAACTTACTTTCACACCGTTAATATATTTCGAAATCGAGGAGAGAAGAAGAAAAGACGAGGCTGGAGCTCGTTTCGTTACGAGATTTCGAAAACAAAAGGCAAAACCTGTTCTTCTCCATCGAATTTCCTCCGTCGAGATCGAAGCCGAAGAGAAAGAAGGTTTGACGTTAAACGCATATCGCGTAATACGATGGAGGGACGATAAGACGCGCGAAGAGGGGCGCGTATCCTTTCGGTTCTATTTGTATTCATGGCCGATACCGTTTCTTTTCTCTCTCTATCCCCGTTGAACGAGCACGGGTGGGGAGCCGCGTGGAACTCGAGCACAGACCGTTTCGAGCCATTGTAGGCGAAACGAGCGCCACGCAAACTGAATACACGAACGGCCGCTCTCGAAACCTTGATACCACGGTATTTACATGGATCCCGCGAAAGCCTCGAGTCGATTCGATAGACATTCATGACCGTGGCAATCGAACGTGCAACTATTCACCGGGATGGATACTCGTCGTATTATCTTCCAAACATCCGATCGACATCTCGATTCCAACTATTTCTTTTTACCTCTCAACTTTTCCTCGCCTCGTCGAGGAAAAATTTTTCTCCCCCATTGTAAAAGCAGTTGCATCGGTTGTTAAAACCGTTAACCCCCCCTGAGAGGATTGTTGTCGTCGTTGCCAAAAACTCGAACTTTTATTTTTAACGCGGAAAGATTGCACGAAACGCGCATCGATACGAATTCCCTAGGAATTTCTAGTAACTTTTCGGCCCTCGAGGAACGGATCGGAAAAAAAAAAAAACAGGGGGGAGGGAAAAAATGTTTTGCGGAAACTGGATTCTCGCTGGATCCTCTCTTTTTTATTCGCGCCGCTCACTTTTTTACGAGACTCGCGAGGAATGGCTTCCGCCACGATAAAAATTCCCGCGCCTCTAACTGTTGTCCGTCTTTGTCACCCGTCCAATTTCTCCAAACGCATGCGTGTTTTGCTCTGTTCCCTGAAATTTCACTCGACTATTCGATCAAACTTCGATCTGCGCGGAGTAAAAATTCTTCCGGTTGAATGTCGTACACATCGAAAATCTTCTTCTTCTTCGTTTGGAAATTCGAGAGAATAGAATTCGTTGCCGGGCAAAAGCGACAAACTAATCGTGTGTCGAGTCTTACAAGATTAACGGGAACGAGGGTATTTTTCGACCAATAGCAACGAGCAATATTTCGAGTACGCACAAGTCTTGTTCGTATGGAGGAAAAATAAAAATCGTGAAATTCAAAGAAAAACTCTCTTCACCTTCGTTAAACGAATCACGTTAGCTCGACGATAATAAAAATCAAACTCGTACCATTTTCGTGGCGATTTTCATTGTTCAAAAAAGAAAGTTCGTCGCGCGAATTGGAATAAATTAGAGTGGCTCTAAAAGATTATTCCGCGGTGGCATTAATGTCAGGATTTACCACCGCTTCGAGGTGTGTAACAACGGTAATAAAGCGACCGAGGGAGGAGGGTCGTCCAGCAGGATTTCCGGATACACTTACGGTTAATCTAGAAAATGGCCCCGCGGCCGACATTTCGCTTTTCGTCGGTGTTTACCTTAGATTCGGTTTATTATTATTCGGGAATAATGGCGGAGATTTCGATCGAATCTTCGAAGGAATTCGTGGAGGGGCGATGTTATGGACAAAAGTTGGCGGTGATAAATTATGTTAATTACTTACGAATCTTGTCCAACCTAAATTCCCAAGTATTCCAAGTTGAATTCGTTGATTAAAGGAGAACCGCAAGGCGGGAAACCGTGATTGTAAATCTTCGAGTTGGATAAGCGAAACTTCTGCGCGTCTTTAACGCTATTAAGATGGCACGTTTAGGACAATCACGCTCGTGAACACGTGCCTTTCTACTCGCAAACCTATTTACCTTGTCTCTCCTCAAAAGTATATCCTCAAAATGAGCGAATTTTTATAATTGATCGAACGAATTTGGTTCGTTTATAATACGATTTTTCTTTTTTGTATTTTTTTAATTGTCAATGTAATTACACAACTTAAAAGTTATTATTCAGTTCAGTTTTGCTATTTTTTTCTTTATCGAAGTAAGAGTATGTATTTGAACTAAATTTCATTTTATACGGATAATTGATCGAACATTTGTAATACGATTTTTCTTTTTCATATTTTTTAATATAATAATTTTTTAAAAAGTGTTTCCAAATTACCGAAAAATAGAATTATTACTCACAGTTTTGCCATTTTTTTCTTTATTGAAGTATGCATTTTACGAATAATTGATCAAACATTTGTGTAATGATTTTTCTTTTTCATACGTTTTAATTGTGGCTTGAAAGAAGTCAATCATTCAAATTACCGAGAAATAGAGTTATTATTTACAATTTCGTTATTTTTCCTTTATCGAAGCAACAGTACTAGATATTTGAACCAAATTTCATTTTACGTGATAATTGAGTCGAACATTCGATTCACTTTGTGCAATAAATATCTTTTAATCGTGAATGTAATTACACAGCCTCACAGTCAATCTTTCCAAATTATCCGAGAAATAGAATTATTATTATTTACAATTTCGCTATTTTCTCTTCATCGAAGTAAGTGCACCAGATACAGTATTTGAACGAAATTTCATTTTTGATATTTTATTTCCAACCTTAATCCGATCCACAAATGTCCCCTTTCGCTCGAGCGTGAAAATATAAACCGCCAAGATATAAACTCTTTAATAACAACGATGTTTCGTGTTATCGCGATCCTCGACAATTCCATATTTATCGTAACCGCGAGCGATTCGAACACTCTGCCGGCTCGTCCCTGAAACACGAATACCTAGGTTTTCCAAACCTTCCGCAAATTTCCCAACGATGCACGCTTCATTTTCCCACAAACTTCCACCTCCCCCGTGTATATAAAACGCGAACCATCCTTCCGTGAGCCATAAATTTCAAAGATCTTTTCGAAGAAATCTCTTCGACCGAGAGTTTCGAAACTTTCGGTCGGCGAAAAAATAAAAAGAATATCGTATAACGATGTGGAAAAGATCTGTTCTCTCTCTCTCTCTCTCTCGTTATTCTTGAGAAAATATTCGAATGCGCTTGGCTTATCGTCGTCCAGCCTGGTGATATTACTAGAAGAGGGGGAGGTGCGAAGGAAGGAGACGGACAACGGAATAGATTTACGGCGACCGATTTGTCCGCGGGGGAAAAGTTGTTCCTCTTTTGGCAGCGGCCACCTTCGCCTCTAATGGACGCTTTTTGAAATAACGAGCAAACAAAAAGCGGGGGGGCCTGCGTTTCCTTTTACGACCGCCATCTGTCGGCGCGAACGGCCGAGGACAATTTTTATTGAAAAATTTCACGAGAAGAAGGGGGACCGGCCTGGTTTTAATAAAAGTTTCGCTCCAATCTTTCCTCCCCACCATCAATTTTCTCTACATACATTCCAGATATATCGTTTCCAAACGCCGATCTCTCTAATTCTTATCCTTCGCCCAGCGATGGAAGAATGCCGATTCTCCCGTTTCTCTGATTCTTCTCCTTCGCCCAGTGATGGAAGAATGCCGATTCTCCCGTTTCTCTGATTCTTATCCTTCGCCCAGTGATGGAAGAATGCACGATTTTAAGAAATCGACGATTCTTAAAATCGGTATTTCTCGCGAAAGTTGAAACGAAAGAAAACGCCGATTTCTCTAATTCTTATTCTTCGCCCAGTGATGGAAGAATGCCGATTTTTCCCTTTCACTGAATCTTCTCCTTCGCCCAGTGATGGAAGAATGCCGATTTTCCCGTTTCTCTGATTCTTCTCCTTCGCCCAGTGATGGAAGAATGCCGATTTTCCCGTTTCTCTGATTCTTCTCCTTCGCCCAGTGATGGAAGAATGCCGATTTTCTCTGATTCTTATCCTTCGCCCAGTGATGGAGGAATGCCGATTCTCCCTTTCACTGAATCTTCTCCTTCGTCCAGTGATGGAAGAATGCCGATTCTCCCGTTTCTCTGATTCTTCTCCTTCGCCCAGCGATGGAAGAATGCCGATTCTCCCGTTTCTCTGATTCTTCTCCTTCGCCCAGTGATGGAAGAATGCCGATTTTCTCTGATTCTTCTCCTTCGCCCAGCGATGGAAGAATGCCGATTCTCCCGTTTCTCTGATTCTTCTCCTTCGCCCAGCGATGGAAAAATGCACGATTTTAAGAATCGACGTGCACGTTCAACATCCGTTTCTTAAAACCGCGAGAGTTGAAACGAAAGAAGAATGCATCGCGATTTTGAAAAGCGAGTATTGTTCCTTTAAACGCGGTATTAATCGGCTCGCGACATATTTCGCCTACTTGCAACAATTGAAAAAAGAGGGGCGCAAAAGAAGCGGCATTATATTCTTCGACGTTGTTCTCTAAACTGAAACTCTCGCTTTACGAGAAAAAAAAGATGAATTTGAACATCGTTCCTTCGACACGATCGCTGAGAATATGTATGAAAAATGGGATAAAGATGGGGGAGGGGGGGAAGGGGCGGGAATAAAAGCATTTGAAACAAATGCCCGGCAAACTCGTTTCGTATCTCGAGATTAATTACCTCCGAGATAAGCCATGATTTATCGAGCGAAAATCGAGTTTTTTTCGTTTACCCTACGTGACGTGATATAAGATTACAAAGAATCTCGTATCCGACGTGGAAGAGAGATTGAGAGATGTTACTCGGCTAATTACGATGCTCCGCTTATAAAATTTGAAGTTTCTTATCCGAGAGTGGCATCTGGCGTCTAAGCGATACACGTGGAGGAGGAGGAGGAGGAGGAGGAGGGTTAGGTTAACCAGGAAATTGCCTCTGCAGACCTGCAGACAGGTGTTTCCTCTCCCAGTCAGTAACGTCTCCGATGATTTCTAATCGCAGTGGCGGCGGTGACATTTCCGACATTTAAGTCCACAGACTGTCGGATATCGATCGATCGATCGATCGATCGAGTTTATTTTCAACCGGGAATTTTATCCCCTCGAAGGAGGAAAACTTTTTCTCTTCGAACTCGGGAAGAGTATTTAAGATACTCGTCGACAAATCTCGCGAATAAATTTGTGCCCGAATTTACAAACTTTCGGCGAAAGGCGAAATTAACTTGTCCTTTGTGCCTCGTCTCTTGTGCATCCTTCGTTCCACGGGAAAAGATGGGGCCTCGAATTACGGACGTCGAACAATCGTTGTTTCGAAATCGAATATCTCGACGCGTCGAGAAAGGTGTCGACGAATTGACAATTGACGAGAGTCGAACAATCAAAAAAAAAAAAAAAGAAAATTTAATTACGTTGATGTATCTTTAACGATTTTATATTTTATAACAAGAGAAAATTTCTTCATACAATCACGTGGAATTCCATGTCTCACGCGTTTTTAAAGAAAATTCCACACTACATTGATACATCTTTTAAAAGATTTTATATTTCATATCAAAAGCGTTGTTTCGAAGTCGAATATCTGGACGAAAATTACCCTCGACGTTGGTTTTCTTTCCCCCTCAAAAACTCGTCGAGAAAGGTGTTGACGAATTGACAATTGACGAACAATCAAAAAAAAAAAAAAAAAGAAAAACGTCGTCCATCGAAATTTTCACGGAAACTTTCTTCACCAATCGTCCTCTCTGCTCCAAAGATCTAATTACCTAAGATCTAAAATATACAGGCTTGGTTGGGATCGCCAACAGATCCCGGACAAATGCGCCTTCTCTTCTCTTTTGCTTCTCCAAACTTCGAAGGAAGAAAAAAAAATTTGCCTCGACTTGGTGGAAATGCTGGAAACTTTTAACCGAGTTTCTTGGGGGAGGGAGAGAAAAACAGGTGGAGTCGCGCGATTAATGAAATTATCGAGGGGCAGCATTTAAACGAGGCGGCGTTCTGTTAGCTACGCACATCGAGGCGTGGTTAATCGACTCCGATCGAGCGTAATCGAAGGGGTGATGAGTTATTCTCGGGAATAAGATTAACGAGACGCAAACACGAGGTCTAATCGGGGTAGATGTGCTCGAATTAACGCGTTCATTCGAGAGATCAAGGAAGGGAAGAGGATTTTTTCACGTCTTTGAAGGAAGTGTTAAAATTTCTTAATGCAATTCTACGAGAAAGGAATTCGTTGATTTAGCGACACGAGGATCGATGACGTCGAGTCGATATAACGAAGGAAAATTTCTTAATGCGATCACGTGGAATTCTGAATGAGAAAGGAATTCTCGTATGTTTTTAAAAAAAAATTTAATTACATTGATGTAACTTTAACGATTTTATATTTTATAATGCAATTACGTGGAATTCTAGGGGAAAGGAATTCCGCGTTTCACGCGTCTTTAAAAGAAATTCGATCGCATTGGTGTATAAAATTTTTCGTTGCAATTATCTGGAAAAATTCGATTACGTTGGTGTATCCTTAACGATTTTACATCTTATAATAAAATTTCTTAATTCAATTACTTAGTGAAATTCTACATCTTACACGGTTTTAAAGGAAATTCGACTGCATTGGGATACTTTTAGGATATTTTATAACAAGAGAAAATTTCTTAATACAATCACGTGGAATTCCACGCGTCTTTAAAGGAAATTCGATTGCGTTGCTGTATCTTTAACGATTTTATATTGAAGGAAAATTTCTTAATGCAGTTGCGTGGAATTCTACGCGAAAGGAACGTCTTTAAAGGAAATAAACTTTTTAATGTGTAATTACGTGGAATTCTACACGGTTTTAAAGGAAATTCGACTGCATTGGGATACTTTTAGGATATTTTATAACAAGAGAAAATTTCTTAATACAATCACGTGGAATTCCACGCGTCTTCAAAGGAAATTCGATTGCGTTGCTGTATCTTTAACGATTTTATATTGAAGGAAAATTTCTTAATGCAGTCGCGTGGAATTCTAGGCGAAAGGAACGTCTTTAAAGGAAATAAACTTTTTAATGTGTAATTACGTGGAATTCTACACGTTTTTAAAGGAAATTCGACAGCATTGGGACATATCCTTAATGACACGAGGATATCGATAATAAAAGAAAATTTCTTAATTCAATCAATTTTCCAATCTCGCACGTTTTTAAAGAAAATTCGACTACATTTAATTTGTATCTTTTTTAACGACTTTGTATTTCATAATAAAGCAAAATTTCTACGAGAAACGAATTCCACGTCTCACACTTGGTGCACTTAAACCCTTAACGAGGATCGATACATATACTTCGTAATAAAATTTCTTAACGCGATTCTTCTTAACGTGCAATCGTTCGAAGATGCGGCGTTTTCGAGATCGAAGGGAGGAAAATTCGACGATAATTTTCACGAAGATGTATCCAGAACCGGTTGAAAGTTTCTTGCTACTGTAATTCTGATATTACATACGAAGATCAGCCGTATTAATAACTGCTATTATCGAGTTTGGTCCGATAAGATAAGCCAAGGATAAGAGGGAAGATTGGACGGGGCTAAACCAGATCGCCATACTTCAAGTAGTTTCGGTAAGTCACTCACAGCCACTGCCCTTTGTGAGCCTAAGTAGCCATAATTCAGGCTATATCACTTGGTAATATCCTTGGCAATAAATTAAATCAACGAACATAATCCAGATGGACTCTCGGTCTATGGATATATACCTAACGATCGATATCGCAATCAACAGTTCAACTCTCTCTCTCGTCTTCGACAAACACGATTTAAACCACCATTTTTTTGAAATTTCGTTCAGAATATCTCTTGTTATACAAAGTTACTTGTACTTGTATCGACTTACGGACTTTTTCTATAATTTGTAGATACTACAACCCAATATTCTTCAATATTTCTCTATCGTTTACTTTACGAATCCAATTGGCTAAAAATCTCTTCCCATATTAAGATACAAATGTTTCATGATTGGTGTTATTAGTGTTAAATCACCCATACTTAATACTAAATTCTTCACGTTCAAAAAAATAAAGTTAATTCTAAACTTCAACCCCTTCCTCCTCTTAATTCTTCTCTTATAACGTCGATATAAACCTCGTCATTTATCCCCAAACGCTCAAGAAAAGAATGCCAACTGAAAGTCCAACTTCTTCCGTTTTTTGAAATTTCTTGTATACAAAGTTTATCGCCGTACGATAACATTCACAACTTTCTCCATTCTTTACTTTACGAATCCAATCGGCTAAAATCTCTTTCCGTATTAAAATGTTTTTTTTTTTTTTTTTTTTTTGCAGCGCTCATTTGAGCGTTAATTCGAACGTTATTTATTATCCGCTCTTCGTTCGAAACAATCCTCCACGTTACGCATACAGCATAACTTGCTCGCCAATTTCCAAGGGGAGAAATCGAAACGAAATTTCGCAGATTAATTGGATCACCTTCTCCAGCGATTCTTCACGAGAAATTATCGTAGCCAGTTCCCTCCAGTGGAAGGAACTGCTTTCTCGTGCGCGAGACGATATTAGGAGGTGTTCAGCAGCGTCCCCCACTCCCCTGTAACAATGCGTGCGTAATAGATGCGCGGTCGTCTACGAAAGCATAAATCTTGCGCGTGTATATTTGCCGGGACAATATCGTCGCCATAGACTCCTTTTATCATCTCGCCGTGAATCATCTTGCATCGATTTATTTCGGGAGAAGAGGGGGTGGGGGAGAAATGAAAATTTTATTTCGATCCATTTAATTCTTGAGAATTTTCGTGAAAATATAAGGAATAAAATCGTGTTATTCTACACTTAATAAGATTATACTTAAAGAGCTTAGGAACCTACTCGTGAAGCGATATTTAAAAAAAAAAATCGAAGAAATAAATAAATATTGCCGCATCGATCCAAGTGATGCCGGAGAGTCACCGTTGGAGCGCAAAGGGTTAAGAATAACAGATTTATAATATGAAAGCAAAAACATCACGTTTATTTCTACATCTCGACTCGTATCGCAACTGTTTTCGAGCATCGCTGCTCTATCTTCGGGCCTTCGTCGAGCTAAATGGAAGAGGTTAATAATTATAATTATCTGTTTACAAAACATTCGCAAAGCACGTGAACAGAACGTGTTCTCGCATTCACACACGTCCACTGTTCTTATTTTCATTATACTTCATCTCTATCAACGAATAGAAATAATTTCGTTATTTAAGAACGAGAAAACTTCGAGAATAATATTTCTATCGCCACGCCATCTGTCGAATATCATTCTTCAACAGAAGAGAAGTTATTCTCGGGAGGACAAAGAAAAGGAGGGCGGCTCACCTGTTTGTTTTCGATGCAAAAAAGAGCGGCGGCGAACCGCGAGATTTTAACGATGACATCGTTGTTGCCGCTCTTTTCTTTCTTCCCTCTCTCTCTCTCCCTCTCGTCTAACCGGTGTCCAAACGATTCCACGTTGTTCCTTCTATTTAACAGCGCTTTCTCCCTTTTATCTCGGAATAAAATATCGAATTGTCGCGATGAAATAATCCGAGAGAATTCGAGAAAATTGTTGATGCATCGGGGAAAAAATATTTCCAACATTTCACAAATCGAAGATTCTTAACTCTTTGCGCTCCGATCGCGAGTCTCGGCCACCGCTTGAATTTATTTATTTACGTTTGGTTTTTTTTTTTTTTTTTTAAATATTCGTTTCGTGAATAGATCCCTAACCAGATTTATAATCTTACAAAGTAGAATGATATTCGACAGGCGTGGCGATAGAAATGTTATTCTCGAAGTTTTTCGAGTTTTGTAATGAAATTAGTTCGAAGACGAATTTGATTTTTCGTTATTAATTAACGAAAAAATTATTTCTATTCGTTGACGATAGAGATGAGGTATAAGAATAGTAGACGTGTGTGAATGTGAAAACACGTTGTTGGGATATTAGATGAGTTATTAAATAATATTAAGAAATTGAGAACAATAAAGAGAAAGAAAATAGTGATAAAAATGTGGTATAAGAAGGTGAAAAATAAGAATGCGAGAACGCGTTATTGGGATATTAGTTAGTTCGTTTCTGTTCGTTGAGAAATTGACGATAGAAAGAAAAGGAAAATAGAAACGAACCGAGGATGCATCTTGATAATTAAATTATTATATTAAAACGAAACGAACAATATTGACTTTAATATTCGACAAATTTCCATTCTTCCTACCTAAAGACACGTAAAGTATTAAACGATAAAAATTTTTTTAAAGAAATTCATGAAATAGATGCCTCCATGAAATCGTGTGGAATTATTCGTTTAAAAGGAATAAACCATCGAATAACGCGGTGCCAAACAATTCGTTTCTCGAATTTTTCTCGCCAAATCTTTTTTCCATTTCATCGTCGAAAAAGTATCGGGCTCCCCTCCAAGCGAGCCGATCTTTCGAAGTTGGGGGCCAACTGTCGGGTATCCGGAGATAACTAGCGTGCCACCATCTCGCGAACACCTCCAATAAAAACTTTCCATCGAAGCCTCTCCTCGTGCATAGATCTCGTCTTTTCCATCCCGCGTAAAAAGAGGGCCAACTTTTTAATTCGTACTTCCTCTTCTCGATTATTATATCGTCTCCTCTTCGATGATTCGTTGGCGAAACAACGTAATTATTATTATTATTATTAGGCGCGCAAATGAGTTGTCTTCTTATTCCAAATTCCAAGATTTCTCTCTCTCAAATTCGTCCAACTCTCTCGACTGCAATCGAACTTCCATGTTAAAATTTCCTTCGCCTCGAACCAACCACTTTTCAAACGTTTCGTGAAATTTAATAAATTTCGATAGCTTTGACAGTCGATTTCCTAAGTTGGTAACAGTGCAAAAAGTACGCTGTTTCAGATGGCGCCACGAGCGATGTTAAGCGATACGAGTTGGGTGAGACGATCGCAGGAAAAAAGAGGAACTTATTTGCACATCCACTTTTCCTTCCTCCTCTCCTCGTTTTTCGAGGATACTTTTTTCTTTTCAGCCTTCAAGGTTGATGGAAAATCGGATCGATGAATATTCGAAATATCGGGAAGAAAAGTTTTGTGATATTTTTTTTTCGAACGATCGGTTAGAATCTCAACTCTCTCGTTTGATATCGTATTAAAGTTTAAAGCAAGAGAAAACGGGTAAAAGTGCGATAAATATTTGCGCTCTTAATTAATTTCGAGCGCAATCATTTTTCTCTCCCAGAAGGGAAGATGCTTAATAAGGGAGGGTTTTATACTCGAATATTAAACGAGAATGTTTTTTTTACCTTTTACAAACTAATCTTTCAAATATTGATTGAATTTATTAGATCTCGATCGAATATATTATCTCCTCTCTTACTTTAAAATATTCTTATTCTTTTTTTTTTATCCAAATTAACTTTAAATTCCGTTTGTTCGTCCACGATACGATTTCTTCATACGTTTATAATTATTAAAAATAAAACTTGACCTTTCTTTTTTTTAATTTTTAACGAGTTTCCCTGTCCGTCATTTCCTTTCGCCGTTTTATTAAAACCAAGATTAGCCCCCATCAGCTTCCATTGCTGGAAATGCATTAAGAAGTTTCAATTAAGAAGTTTTAATGACCAATTAAATATGACAATGCTAACGTCGTTTCAGACAGATTTCATTATCCATAAGATTTATCTATATAATATTATCGTTGAAATAAAATCTCTCTCGCTTTTTCCCTTTAACATACTTTCCATACTTTCGATACGATTTTTATTTTCTATTAAATTTCTACACCCATTATTAATAATAAATCGTTTTATTAAGTAACTTGTTAACGTTAATTTTTATCTCCCCCATGTATAATCGATATTAATCTTTAAACGTTATCTATTAAATTATTCGAGAGAAAGAAAAAGTAAAACTGTGTTATTTGAAAATGGAACATTATATTAACCGTGTCTTAACGGGGCAAAAGAAGCGCGCGTTGTTCGTCGAGGCAAAAGTAAAACGATATTTTAATCGGCGAGATATCACTCGAACAAACACTGGAATAAAATCGTCGACTTTAATCAACAGGGAAGGGATTATTTTCTCGTATCCTTTTCTTCTTCTTTATTTTTAATAATTTTTTATTAAAAAAAAAAAAAGATTTTTATAAATATTCGAGAGACGGTTGAAAAAAAGAAGAATAATAATATCCAAACTTTATTTTCCTTCTCCCCTTCCCGCCTCACGTGCGATTAGTCCATTAGTCGGGAAATACCGTTTTCATTTGGAGAAATCATCTTCATAAGCCAACTCCATTTACGGATAGAGCTCTTCAACAACACCTAATAATCCTGTAATCTAAGGTAATCCTCTGAAACTAGGATGGAGTGGCGTATATATATATATAAGCTCGCGAGCTTCGTAATTCCTCGTTTCATATTCAATCGGTGACGTTCTCAAGCGTGCGACGTTTATTGTTACTTTTAAAATCGTTCTCGAGTCTTTTCTTCGTCCCTTGATTCCGAGGAGCGAAATTTCGAGTAATTAAGCTGTCCCGATTAAACGTAACGAGTGGAAAATTGGAGGAAATTCAACAATGTCGCGAGAGGGAGGAAGGGAGAGTTAATGTTATCGATTAAAGTTTAAGGATACGACCTGATGCAACTTCCTCGCGTATAAGCCTTGGAAAGGCTTGATAAGTTGCGATTAATTCCCCTGTCCTCGGATCGTTTTCCTTATTGCCCTCCGCGACAAGGGAAATGGATAAAGATCGGGGCGAGGGATTAAAGAAACAAATGGAGAGCGAAGAAGACGGACGAGAGTAGTGGATAATCGGGTAGAGTGGATGAGGGAACGAAGAAAAGAGGGGAGGGAAGCGAGGATAACGTCTTGGTAATTAAAATAAAGAGTTTTAAATAATTGTCTCGTTGGTTGAAAGAGAGTAGTATATCACTCTCGTGGATGATGATTTTAATACGGTTTCAAGCGAGTAAGTTTTTCAAAAACTATCCCCTCGATCGATTTTATGGAACGTGTACTTTTTCCCCGATCCATGATCCAAATCCAATTCTCGTTTATTAAATCGCGCTTCTTTCTTTCGATCGAATTATCAGATTACTTATTTCGAAATCTAATTTATTCGTTTCAATCGACCATTTTCCAATCCCTTCAGGACAATAATCCAGATCAATTGTAATCGTTGTATAATATATTTAAACGAGCGACCTCTCTGCTCGAGAAAGCAGCAACTCGAGTTGCCTTCACGGAAACGAGCTCGCTTCGAATCACACTTTCGAGTCCTTCCGATAATAACCGTTAACTCCTTGTCCTACAACAACGAGCGAGACTCGTGGTAAGAAATTCGTGGGCCAAAAACTATAAACACCGAGCCTGTGCTTCGTAGACTCATCGTACTTCGTTCGGACGAAACGTAAACAAACGCGAGCCTGACTCGTCGTACTTCGTTCGAACGAAACGTAAACAACGCTGGCTCGACGCGTGACCTTCTTGTTTATTATGGTCCAAGAAATAAGCGGGTAGGACAAGGATACGTCTTCTATCTTATTTTTCGTCGTTTTAAGATAAAGATAAATTTGAAAAATAATTATCCAAACTGATCTGGCATTTCTTTTTTTTTTTTTATTGATTTTTATTATCGAGGAATCTCGCGAGGGACGAATGATAAAGACAAACGTATCTCTTGCTACGTTTCCAGAGAAAGATACTCGAACTCGAATCGCTCGAGAGAGAAAAAATAATCGTCTCCTTCGCATCTTATTCGTTCGCCTAACGCGTTTACGGATGGATTTTCGCCCGTCAAAGATAGACGCGCACGCACGCACGCCGTTATACAGGATACAAAGGATGCACCGTTTGACCAATTAGAGTGAAACGGAAACAGAACTTGAACCGCCGGTAATATAATTCCCTACCGCTTGGCGTTTGAGTTCCTTTGGCGAGCCGGCCGGCGAGTAATTATCGCGGCCAGAAACCTGTTAGGTTTTCGTTGTTGCCGAGTAGCCGTAACTTTCGCCCGCCTCTAAATTCCCGTTCGAATTTAATTAATAATCGGGGAATAAATGGGAAATCGATTTCCTCTCTCTCTCCCCCTCCCCTCCCCTCCCCCTCCCCCCGTTCTAATGAAACGTTGAACACAATAGAACGTGATTAACGTTTCGATCGACGTTACTCGTCGTGGATGGACGAAGGAAGGAAGGAGGAGGATCGTGCGAAAAGGTGTCGAACGGTTTTACATTCTCGCATCCTCGTAAATGGATGGAGGGGATATCAAAGGGAAAATTAATAATTGGATGGGACGGCTTTCGATTCTCGCCTCGTATCCTCGCTCGAAAACTTCGTATTTCGTTGCCAAATTCCGTGGAAAACTGCGTAACGGGCGTAGACAGCCGCGGTCTCGTTTCCAAAAGGGGAAATTAATCTCTCGTCGAAACTTTATTTTTTTAGGAAAATTCAGAATCGACGGAGCGTAAGAACGGCGGATCGAAATTAGAATAAAATTCAATGGGATCGTTGCCTCGCGTTTGAACCGCGTCCAACGACTCGATAGACAATCTAGCCGCCCAAGAATCGGTTTAATCTCCTCTTCTCCATTCTTGATATCGCAAGATTTTCTTTCCTCCTCCTCCTCCTCTTCTTCTTCTTTCTTGCACAACGTTCTCCGATTCGTGAGATCCGCTTAAAGCTATAGTTGCACACCGTCGTGGAATTGTTCTTTTTCGTACATCGCGTGTTACTTTCTTTTCCCTGGCAGTTCGAAACTCCGGGTTGACAGGAGCAGCCGAAAATGCTGCGATTCGAAAGAGGATTAAATAACGAAATCCGACCGGATTTACGACCAACTCTGGTCATTCGAAAATCACCCGCCCGCCTCCTCCCCCAGTTTAATACGCTTAAATCCTCTCTTTTCTTTCTTCCCGTGGTCGGCGAAGAAGAAGCGTGCTTTGATATCTCGAAAGAAGAATGAGATATAATAAGAGTCAATTAACTTACTTGTCATTTTTATCCCTCCGTGTTTTTATCGTTTCTCGATAAATTGAAAAAAATTGAGAGAAGAAGAAGAAGAAGAAGAAGAAGAAGAAGAAAGAACGGTATTTGAAAATCTGTGTATATCTTTCGATATCTTCGTTTGGATTTTCCTTTTTCCCTCTATACACAAGTGGAACAGTGGTGTAATTGAAATGGCTTTTTTGGACACGCGCCAATCCCAGAAATCTGTAAATTCTTTTCACCGGTGAATGCGAATTCGGTGTACACACAATAAACACGGATCCGCAAAATGACCAACGCTCCAAATAAATAAATAAATAAATAAAAGTAACGCATCGAGTAATTGTAATTTCTCCCTCGACTTTCTTTCTCTTATCACTCTTCTTATCACCGACAACCCTCTCGATCGACGAGCACACAATTTGTCGGATCAGGACTCGATGATGAAACCGAGGCTGGGGGAACGAAACGATGAAACTGCTGTTTCTTTTCGCTTCATTTTTTTTTTTTTTTTTTTCATCCTTTTTATTTATACCACCACCACCACCACCACGCACGAGCAACTCGGTTTTCGGGATAACGAGGTTGCGGAAGGCGTCGGTAATAAGATCCCTGGAAGTAGCGTTGTATATCAAGAAAGATGCCTTCGTTATTCCACCGTTATGGGTTTTGTTCTTCTAACGAGGGAAAAGTAATCTGTCCATCGTTCTTCCCTCCCCTCCTCTCTCACGGTTCTCAAATTCTCCTTCCATTTTTATCGAATCGGGAACTTGTTTCTCGTCAACTCGTAATGACGATTGTATCCGTCCTCTGCTGCTTAATAATCGACAAATCGATAGGACGAGACCAATTATCGTGCGCGAGTGAAACGGGCGTGTAGCAGTTGAAATTATTCTCTTTTTCGTTCGAGTAATTTGGAATAGAAATTTATTTATTTTCGTATCACGAAACGCAACAGGATTCTTTTATTTTTATAAGATTAAAAGCGACCAATCAATTCGATAAGTAATGTACATTTTAAAACTGTTTAAAAGAAGGGATTGTTACGAAGGAAGGGAATCTTATCTGGGTTCGATTGTACTTCGAGGGAGAGAGAGGGAAGGGAAGTAAACATCGGTTAGATTCGTAGGGTTAATCACGCGTGGCTTGCTCCTCGGAAGTTGTCGAATCGCTTCCCCTGCAAATTATTCGTCGAGTATTCCCGTTTGAAGTATGAAAACGTTGTTGCCAAGTTCCAAGGACGCGCCAGCTGCGCCACCTTTCGCATTCCGCCGCAGTCTTGAACGTAATATTCACTGCTGCCTGGATCGTCTTGTCTTCACCTATTTCCTTCAGTACTAGTCGACTGCTTGAGTCGAGTCTTGCGAAGAATGATCGTAAATTACGGGCGTTCTGCTTTGATCGCAACCGAGTTACTTGGGTATCCAGTTTTAAAAGTATGATGTACTACGTTCTTACGTGAATGAAAGTGTATCTCCTGTTGTATTTCCTACGCTTGATATGTGATAAATTGATATGTAAAAAATTTCTTTTTCCAAGTAACTTGAACCTATTTACAAACAGGTATGATGACAGCTTGTGAATAAAAGGCTTGATAAATAAATATTTTTTTCCAAGTAACTATTCTGATTGAATCTCGAATCTTAAAATTATTGGATTGATTTGTCACATTAAGTAATCTTATGAATAAAAGAATCGTGTTGTATTTCTCAGATTTGATGTATAAATAAATAAATAAATTTCTTTTCCAAGTAGCTATTGTGATAACTTGGATCTATCCACAAACGGTTTTAAAATTATGATATACTGTGAATGAAAGAATCCTGTTGTATTTCTTAAATTTGATATATAATAAATAAATTTCTTTTCCCAAATTACTTATCACGATGGTGAATAAAATTACGATGAATCCTGTTGTATTTCTCACACTTGATATGTAATAAATAAATTTCTTTTTCCAAGTAACTGTTGTGATAACTTGAATCTATTTACAAACAGGTATGATATACAGCTTGTGAATGAAAGTATCCTGTTGTAGGCTTGATAATATATGATAAATAAATATTTTTTTCCAAGTAACTATTCTGATTGAATCTCGAATCTTAAAATTATAATTATTGGATTGAATTGATTTGTCACTTTAAGTAATCTTATAAATAAAAGAATCCTGTTGTATTTCCTAGACTTGATATGTAATAAATAAATTTCTTTTTCCAAGTAACTGTTGTGATAACTTGAATCTATTTACAAACAGTTATGATATACAGCTTGTGAATGAAGGTATCCTGTTGTAGGCTTGATAATATATGATAAATAAATTTTTTTTTCCAAGTAACTATTCTGATTGAATCTTGAATCTTAAAATTATAATTATTGGATTGAATTGATTTGTCACTTTAAGTAATAAATAAAAGAATCGTGTTGTATTTCTTAGATTTGATGTATAAATAAATAAATAAATTTCTTTTCCAAATTACTTATCACGATGACTTGGATGGTATTGACAAACAATTTCAAAATTTAAAATTATAATATACTTATAATGTAATTATAGTATAAATTTTTTTTCAAATTACTTATTACGATGGTGAATAAAAGAATCTTGTTGTATTTTCTGAAGCTTGATATATGATAAATAAATTTTGTTTCCACGATGACTTGAATACACCCACGAATAGTTTTAAAATTATTGGATTGATTTCGAGTACATCCTGTTGTAGATTCGACAAACGTGACGAATGAACTTTCTTTCTTTCAAAACGATGAATTCCATTCATCAGAAAGAGAATCATCGAGTCCGTTGCATCGTTCTTACAGAAACTGAAAACGGAAGAAATCATTAAAGATCGCAAAAGTTCATAGAAGAAATAGAAAAGAAAAGGCGAATAAAGAAAATTACACAACGACAGTACTCTTGCCAAGGTATTTTCCGTAATACCGAACTCGTATATCCTCTTAAAAACATCTATCCCCTTCGTTTCTCTTCTTTTCCTCCTCTTCCTCGCCAATCCTTCAACTGTGGAATACTTTTTTAAAAAAAAAAAAAAAAAAAAGGAAAAAAAAGTCTCAGAAAAATTCGATCGCGATCAATTTTACGATCGATGTATGGTTTTACGAACCGAAATATGGTTATCGAATATGGAACGATTTGGAAAGAGAGAAAGAGAGATCCTCCACATGTTGATTTATCCCCTTTTCGCGAGTTTCCCTTTTTCCTACTTTTCTCGTTGAAACTTACGCCCCCGGGAAATCGAATTTGTCGAATTCATGGCCACGCGTACTTTGAACCTTGAGGAAAGATTAAGAGGCGGAAGTGGCGGAAGTGTTCTCTCTCGAAGCAAACGAGAAAGATGGAAAAAGTTTAGGTTGGGCGTGTAACGCGTTTAAAGGAACCGCTTTTATGACGGTTGCTCCGAACTTTCCTCTTCTTTCCAAAGGGAAGAAAAACTGCGCTTCTCTTAACTGCTTCGTGAATATTTTATCGATAATAACCGAGCCTGGTTTATTTGTTTAAATATTCTCGTAGGTGGAAAGGAGATGAGACTTTATTCGAGGGAAGTCATTTTTCTTCAGTCGTGCATGTCAGGATTAACGTCGTCCAGCATCGGCTTCCTGTCTCAGCTTGCTTCTCCTCGCTTGGTATACGCGTTTACGTGTCTCGTTACATCGAAACGTATCCCTCGAGCACGATTCTTCCCCTCGAAAACGATTTTCCACCGCGGTTCTTGTAATCGTACAGTCAGTCTACTACTGTTTTATATCCGTTGTACGTGTATTTACGTTGGTGTAAATATATAAGGACATTTATAGGGACTCTTAATTGGTAAAGCATTCGCAGAAGAAAGGAAGAAAAGTTATCGAGCGTTAGAAAAACGTGGCAAAAATTCAAATATCGAGGAACGAAACCAAGTCTATTTCCATCTAAAGTTTCGACTCGTTCGAGGAATTGTGTATTAATTACCTTTGCACTCCTGTATCGCTATGATATATGATATATAATTACATTTCTTAATTGGTAAATACGAGTGCAAAGGGTAAACATTCGCGGAAGAAAAGAAGAAAAGTTGTCGAGGATTAGAATCGTGCGAGTCTTTCTCTCGAAAAATTCAAACATCGAAGAATGAAACGAAATCTATTTCTGTCCAAAGTCTAGACTCGATTCGTTCGAGGAATTGCGTATTAATTACATTTCTAGGGATTTTTGATTGGTAATCTTCTGAAATAGGAGTGCAAAGGATTAACATTCGCGGAAGAAAAGAAGAAAAATTATCGAGGAACGGAACGAAATCTATTTCTGTCCAAAGTTTAGACTCGATTCGTTCGAGGAATTGCGTATTAATTACATTTCTAGGGATTTTTGATTGGTAATCTTCTGAAATAGGAGTGCAAAGGGTTAACATTCGCGGAAGAAAAGAAGAAAAATTATCGAGGAACGAAACAAAATCTATTTCTGTCGAAAGTTTAGACTCGATTCGTTCGAGGAATTGCGTATTAATTACATTTCTAGGGATTTTTGATTGGTAATCTTCTGAAATAGGAGTGCAGAGGGTTAACATTCGCGGAAGAAAAGAAGAAAAATCGAAGAACGAAACGAAATCTATTTCAGTCGAAAGTTTAGACTCGATTCGTTCGAGGAATTGCGTATTAATTACATTTCTAGGGATTTTTGATTGGTAATCTTCTGAAATAGGAGTGCAAAGGGTTAACATTCGCGGAAGAAAAGAAGAAAAGTTGTCGATTAGAATCATGCAAGCCTCGAAAAATTCAAACATCGAAGAATGAAACGAAATCTATTTCTGTCCAAAGTTTAGACTCGATTCGTTCGAGGAATTGCGTATTAATTACATTTCTAGGGATTTTTGATTGGTAATCTTCTGAAATAGGAGTGCAGAGGGTTAACATTCGCGAAAGAAAAGAAGAAAAATCAAGGAACGAAACGAAATCTATTTCTGTCCAAAGTTTAGACTCGATTCGTTCGAGGAATTGCGTATTAATTACATTTTTAGGGATTCTTGATTGGTAATCTTTTGAAATAGGAGTGCAGAGGGTTAACATTCGCGGAAGAAAAGAAGAAAAATCGAGAAACGAAACGAAATCTATTTCTGTCGAAAGTTTAGACTCGATTCGTTCGAGGAATTGCGTATCAATTACCTTTGCACTCGCCATCCTACATTTTATTGTTACATATATATTTACATTTCTAGGGACTTTTGATTGGTAACAGTGCAAAGGATTATAGCATCTTTCTTTTCCTTCTCTGGGCCGCGAATTTTTATCCCAATATCTATCCGTTCGATTCGCGTATTAAAATAAAGGAGAAAACTTTCGCCATCGAAATCTATCGTGAAGATAGAAGCGGTTGAGGACGATGAATGGGGACTCGCGTTCTTTCTTCTCTCCCTCGACAGATGAAAGATCGATCTCTTCTCTTTCCCACGTGTCGTATCGGGATAAATGAAAAAAGATTTCAAATATTTCCAAGTCATTGTCTTCCTTTCCAAAATTTCTCCTAATTCTCTAGCAAGATTCGAGATCGATGCTTGAAGAGATATTTTCCCCGATTGATGGTTTATTTATCCGTAACGTGGAAGAATCTCGAAGAGGAACGATTAATTATTATTCAAAGCGTCTGCAACATCGTTGGAAGAATAAATTCGGGGAAAGATGTTGGGGATGTAAAACAGTTATCAAAGTGACGAGCCTCTTTTGCAAAATAGTTTCGCCTCGAAGAAGGAAGGATCCGTTTCAACTTCTTCGAGGAATCGGCTCGCCGTCAAAATGAAATTTCACGACCAATTGATTCCCTTTGAAAAATTCGAACGAGATCTGTTCCTCTCAACTCACCTTCTGAATCGAAACTGTCTGCAATTATTGTTATCATTATTATTATTATTATTATTATTGTTATTATTATTATAGGTAACAGTGGAGTTTCCAGGGTGATTCAGCGTTTAAAGTTGCGCGCATTAACGCCGCCATTAACTCCCATCATTAACGTTAACCGTAATACGGTTAACGGCGTTAACTAACGAATTATCGTCTCTATTGTTATTTCACTTTCATAATTCACTCGCAGTTTACCGAAACTTTAAACTGCCGAACGAACGTTTCCAATTTACACGTGCAATTAATGTCGATAAACTTTCCATTGGCAAATAACCGAGTGATAATTATTCGAAACGATGGGCGAAATTAATTCGAGCGCCGTTTCGTCGAACTTGAATTATTTCTGTTTTTTTTTCCTTTTCAAAAGTTGGCCCACCAGGATAACCGCTCTCATCTATGAAAAAAGTTTAAAGTAGTTTTTTTTTTCTTTTCTCTCGTCTCCTCCCTCGTTCTTGCGTAAATTACGATATCTCCTTCCCTCTGCTTGCGTATTTTCCAATTCCAACGTGTGCACGCATTTTCTCCCGAATTAACCCGAGATCGTTGCTCGATTTTCCTCGAAGAAGGTGAGATAAATTTCTTTCTCCTCGAAAGCACTGTATTCACTTTTGTCCCACGAATTGTCGAACGGTGATGAATTGATTTTCTCTGAAATATCGCGAATAGATTCCTTTCTCTTTTAACCTTATAAAACGAGGAATGATGCACCATCGAGCGGTTCGACTTTTTTTCTTTTATCTCAAATTGGATCGAGTTTGGCAATAGGAATATTACTGTCAAAGTTTTGCAAGCACTGTTCGTAAAGAGATTATTAACGACGAAGAGAGAGAGAGAAGAAGATGACCAGTCGAATCGATATTTACGTTCGATTTTTTGAAATGTCGCGAATAGATTTCCAAGCTCTTGTAAAGCGTATCTAGTTTGATAATCGTGGCAACAGAAATATTATTGTTTTGCAAGTACTTCTGTTCGTAAAGAATGTATTAATTATTAGAAAGAAGAAAGAGAGAGATGAAGATTTAATCTTATAAAGAACGATATATTATCGAGCAGTTGGATTTTAGTGGTGGAATATTATCTTCAAAGATTTTGAGCGAGCACGGAATGAAACTAGTTCGAGCGAAGATGAGTTTGATTTTTATTATAATGACGAAATTATTTCTATTCGTTGAGAGATTGACGATAGGAATTTATACGTAAAACGTTGAAAGTTTTATACATTCGTGAAATAATTTCGAGTCAGCTAAGAAATACAGCGAAAGGGATATCATTTATTCGTTTAAAGATTGAACTATTCCTATTCCAACTTCTTGCTACGAGTTAAAATTTCTAAAAGATCTTTCTCGTCGCAGCTTAACGAAACTGGATATAATCTGGATGACAATGAAACCAAAATCGAATTCGTATAACGTGACAATTGCGTTTGGAATAATTGGCAGTTCGAGTGATCAATTCACGCGTCAAGTTTCGTTTTAAAAATTTCAGAATCTTTCAGAAGCGAAACTCACGAGTGTAATAAAGTGAATCGCGAAAAGTTGTCAAGTTTTTCCACGAGAATGGCAAAAGTTAGGCACGTTTTAGTTAGTTTTCTCAAACATTCGATCCTCGATTTCCCAAAGACCAAATTAATTGTCAAATTAAAATTGAAAAAAAAAAAACGTCCCACGTTTTCTTCTTTTGCCCAGTCGTGAAATCTTCTGAGCTTGCAAAATCCTGTAGGGGCAAGAAACACAAGCTCTCCCACGAGATTTCGAGTACTTGAAAACTTGGGTGACTGGCTTTGATTTATTCTGTTGCTCAACTTTTCACCCAAAATAAAGATTTCTTTTTCTTACCACGACTGTCTATCGGCCACACCCTCCAATGCCCTTCTTTCGACGGTATAAATGGATGTCTTGCACGGTGTTTCGCTTCTTTTGTGCGTCGCAACGTGCCGCCAGAATATCGGTTCTCAACTTCTTCTTTTCTTCGTTTCCTTCGGAGAACAAGAAGCAGTTTCGATCAGAGAAATTTTCTTTTCACGCCTCGATCTCGCTGTTTAAAATTTAAAAAACAGGGAGAGAGAGAGAGAGAGAGATTTCACTTTCCCCCCCTCGCCATTCCTACATTTTCGGCGTTTTGAAACTTTAATCTCAACTTTCTCAACGAAACCCAACCCAAACGATATGATTCCTCGCAAATCTGTTCAACTTTTGTGAAATTCGTTAAAAGATATCGCGAGATACGAAATTTCTCTCGTGCGCATCAAAGTGATAGAAAAAGTAGCGAGTGTATTATCATACTATATCTCGTCCAACGAGTCGTAAGTTAATTTCAAAAAACAAGGGTGTAGCTTCTTAGAGAGCTCGAAAACGCGTCTGACTTGTATACCTTGAACGTTCGAGTTTGAAATTCCAGCGAAGTTTTCCACTTCGTTTCCAAGAAATCAAGGACACTGTTACGTCGAGCTGTCAAAGCTTTTTTAATGAAATAATTGTGGCGATACAAATGGAGTTGCAAACAAACTTTCGTTAGCACTTTCGTCGAATTGTTGAGGTACGAAGAGAAGTGAACTTGAAAGAAAAGAAAGATTCGTAACGAAATTCCAATATCCAAATTCATCTCGAAGAAGCCAGTTTCGAGCTCGGTTTTTTCGAGTTCCTTCGACATACCCAATCTTGAAATTCCACTTCGTTTCATCAAGAAATCGAGGACACTTTTTGCGATTACTGAATTGCAAACAACTTTGTTGACTGGTGATGCAGTGGTGAGCAATAAAATAAATTACGCGGACTACCTGAATGTATTTTAATTACACGCGAATGTTTATTGCCAACTATGAGGTGGTGACACTGCTAGCAACGTTCGACGATAAAATTACAAGTAAAATTTCAGCCAACTTTGCACTTTCGTTGAAGAGAATCACGATGGAAGAAAGTGACACCAGATCGAGAAGATCTTGTGCTCGAGCATATCTCTCGAAAGATGGAGATGTTTTCAATATCGAATTCCCCCAAATGTGGGGGGGAATTTCGATAAGATCGGAATTATTCGCGGGCGGGGAAAAATGATAAAAGTTGGATACGCGAGATATCTGCCGTCCACTCGATCAACCCCCTCCTATTTTTTCCATCCAAACTTTCTTCCTCGCCTTCGCCTCGAGTTTGCCCCGGCTTGGCTTCGTTCGAAAGCCGGCCGAGGAGAACGGGAAAAGTTGATTCGAGCCGCCAATACGTTCTGGGTATATATGTCGAATTCGATATTGAAAAAATACGCGCATCTGTCGATGGAGATATGCTATTCGAGCACAAGATCTAGATCTTCGTACTCTTCCGTCGTATCAATTACACTCCTCTCAACAATTAATAACGAAAGTTGTTTGCGATTCAAGTGAAGTTAAAAAAGCTTTAAAAAGCGACAGCTTTTGATGCAGCAGTTGATCTCTTGGAAATGAAGTGGAAAACTTGGGTGGAATTTGAAAATCGAATGTTGATTCGAGCAGCCAATAAGAATACGTTCCGAATGTAAAATGAACTCGAAAACTGGCTTCTTTCGATGAAGGATTCAGATGAATTTGAATATATTTGGGAATATTTTCGTTGTAATCTTTTTCCTCTTTCGAGTATCGGTTTCGAGTTTGCCATAAAACAACGCTTCATGATCGCGGTTGTTATCGAGGTTAATTCCGGATTTTTTTAAAACGATGATTTTTCGTTGTTTTTTTTTTTTTTTTTGGTTTCGTTTTTTCGAAATCGCGTTGATTCGATCCGATGCTGGAAACGTATCGTATTACGAACGAAATCCGGAACGAATAATTATTCGCAACGATTAGAAGATTATTTTTGATAGTTTCCGATCAAATTGAATATTTCCCGGCGTTATAGTTTTTTTTTCCAAGTTGAACGCGCGATCGAATGTTCGCCGATAAAAATTATTTTCCGATAGATCTTTCCATCTATGAATTGTTCTCTGCGAGCACTTAAATTCGAACGCACAAATCTTCCACTTTCATCGATTAAAATTAAACGCGACGAAATTTCGAAACAAAATGTTTCTTAGCAAGTTGTTAAAACTATTAAAACTTGGCGAAAAAATTATGCGCCTTTCGATCTCTGAATTATTCTCTGCGAGTAGATAAATTCGAAAAAAACCTTGCATCAAACTAAAATCAAATATGACGAAGAAAACTACTGAAACTTGGTGAAAAAATGATGTGTCTTTCTCTGAATTATTCTCTGCGAGTAGATAAATTCGAAAAAAACCTTCATTAAATTAAAATCAAATAGGACGAAGCTTCGAAAGAAAATGTCCTTTTAAGCAAGTTGTTGTTGCTAAAACTATTAAAACTTGGCGAAAAAATGATGCGCCTTTCGATCTCTGAATTATTCTCTGCGAGCAGATAAATTCGAAAAAAAACTTGCATCAAATTAAAATCAAATGTGACGAAGCTTCGAAAGAAAATGTTCTTTTAAGCAAATTGTTGCTAAAACTACTGAAACTTGGCGAAAAAATGATGTGTCTTTCTCTGAATTATTCTCTGCGAGTAGATAAATTCGAAAAAAACCTTCATTAAATTAAAATCAAATATGACGAAGAAAACTACTGAAACTTGGTGAAAAAATGATGCGCCTTTCGATCTCTGAATTATTCTCTGCGAGTAGATAAATTCGAAAAAAACCTTCATTAAATTAAAATCAAATATGACGAAGAAAACTACTGAAACTTGGTGAAAAAATGATGTGTCTTTCTCTGAATTATTCTCTGCGAGTAGATAAATTCGAAAAAAAACTTCATTAAATTAAAATCAAATAGGACGAAGCTTCGAAAGAAAATGTTCTTTTAAGCAAGTTGTTGTTGCTAAAACTATTAAAACTTGGCGAAAAAATGATGCGCCTTTCGATCTCTGAATTATTCTCTGCGAGTAGATAAATTCGAAAAAAACCTTCATTAAATTAAAATCAAATGTGACGAAGCTTCGAAAGAAAATGTTCTTTTAAGCAAAAAGATTGCCAAAAATTATTGAAACTCGATGAGTTTCAATAAAATAATGACTGATCCCGTATCCTATCAAAGTGCAAAGACATCGAAAGAAACGAATGAGAGAAACAAAGAAGAAGAAGAATCGTCGTTTCGATAATTCAGCTTCGCTTATCCAAATGGGAAAGAAATGGTGAAAGGGAAAGGAGATGGGGAATGCAAAGTGAGGAGAGGGTAAAGTTAAGTAAGGAGCTCGGTAAAAGAAGAAGGAATTTTATTAAAATATTTAAGTAGGGAATCGCATTAGGGAAATGGCGACACTATTGTTCGCCTGAAATCTCATTATGGTCGAACACTCGGGTGAAACCTCGGCGTGCCAACTTTTTCATAGAAGTGGAAAAGGAGTGAGAAGAAGGAGGGAACGTGAGGAGAGGAGAGAGAAGGGAATAGGTCACTCTGTCAAAATTATGTCCATATGAAATCACGCGTCGCTTTTCACGGAAGCTTGGGGAAAAATTCTCGAGACTCGACTCGACTCGATTATTCTTTTTAATCGATACTTTTTATTGAGGTTCGACCATAATCTCCCCCCTCCCCGTAAGACATTCTCTTACTTTACGACACGATATCTCGACGGAAGGGCGAGATAAAGAATAAAGTATACTCGCTTCAACGATCGAGAATATAAGCCTATCGAATAAAAGAACGGTAATAATTTTCCATAAGGGAAAATTGCGGGGCGAAACCTTAATATTCGAGAAAATAAATTGTAAAGGGGGTGGAGGGGGAGGGAAAAAAGGGAAGAAATCTGGGGAAATTGCGAGAAACTTGATAAAATTTTCAAATGGCAGCACGAACTTATCCAGGGATTTCATCCGAGCCACTTCCACCGCCCCGGCTAATTCCAATTCTAGATTCTACAAAATTCGACGAAAGATGCGCGGTAAAAATTGATCGAAAGTCGAGAAAGGAAGGAACGTGTAAGACGATTATTATCGACGAAATCGAGAGGGAGGGGGAGGGAGAGATTGCGGAAAAGTCGCGGGGCAATTTAATTCCCAACCAAATCGGCCACCAAATCGGGCTTTCGATTCAACTCGTTGCTCGTTACATAGCCGTGGGGCCAGCTGCATGATCATAATCAAGAAGGCTACGTAATCCTGTGCGGTAGCCTGGCCGGCCGCGCATCGGTTTACTCCGAACAAAGCATAAATCACAAAGCGGCGGGCATTCGTTGTACGGTATGCGGACCATGAAATGCGTATCCGTGTTACGCCGATGCGTGAAACAAATTCATTCGATTGGATTCATTCGGTTATTCGTAAAATAGTAGCAGGGGGGCAGGAGGGGGAAACTTTTGATCGTCCTTTTTTGCACGCGTATCGTTGTAACAGCGTGCAATTTGAAGGCATGAAAGTCTCTAAATGTTAGATGAAATAGGATCTTTTCATTATCTTTCTTTATCGTTGAAACAGTAAAGGAAGAGTACAATTAGGAGATTGAAAAGCCACTCATTTCGAGTTTTGAACGCTTGAAGAATTTCTAAAATAGATTTGTTGATTATTTTTCTTTATCAACAGTGGAAGAAGTATATAATTAGGAGGTGTTCCGTTTGAAAAGCTACTCATTTTGAGTTTTGAAGGCTTGAAGAATTTCTAAAATAGATCTGTTGATTATCTTTCTTTATCGTTGAAACAGTGGAAGAAGTATATAATTAGGAGGTGTTCCATTTGAAAAGCTACTCATTTTGAGTTTTGAAGGCTTGAAGAATTTCTAAAATAGATCTTTTGATTATTTTTCTTTATCGTTGAAACAGTGAAGGAAGAGTGTAATTAGAAGGTGTTCCGTTTGAAAAGCTACTCGTTTTGAGTTTTGAAGGCTTGAAGAATTTCTAAAATAGATTTGTTGATTATTTTTCTTTATCGTTGAAACAGTGGAAGGAAGTAGTATAATTAGAAGGTGTTCCATTTGAAAAGCTACTCCTTTTGAGTTTTGAAGGCTTGAAGAATTTCTAAAATAGATCTGTTGATTATCTTTCTTTATCGTTGAAACAGTGGAAGAAGTTTATAATTAGGAGGTGTTCCGTTTGAAAAGCTACTCATTTCGAGTTTTGAAGACTTAAAAATCTCTAAAATAGATCTTTTGATTATCGTTGAAACAGTGAAGGAAGAGTATAATTAGAAGGTGTTCCATTTGAAAAGCTACTCATTTCGAGTTTTGAAGATTTAAAAGTCTTCATCTTGAATGTTAGATTCGTAAAATAGGGAGAGGATCTGTTGATTATCTTTCTTTATCGTTGAAACAGTGAAGGAAGAGTATAATTAGAAGGTGTTCCTTTTGAAAAGCTACTCATTTTGAGTTTTGAAGGCTTAAAAATCTCTAAAATAGATCTTTTGATTATTTTTCTTTATCGTTGAAACAGTGAAGGAAGAGTGTAATTAGAAGGTGTTCCGTTTGAAAAGCTACTCATTTCGAGTTTTGAAGATTTAAAAGTCTTCATCTTGAATGTTAGATTCGTAAAATAGAGAGAGGATCTGTTGATTATCTTTCTTTATCGTTGAAACAGTGAAGGAAGAGTATAATTAGAAGATGTTCCATTTGAAAAGCTACTCGTTTCGAGTTTTGAAGGCTTAAAAATCTCTAAAATAGATCTTTTGATTATCGTTGAAACAGTGAAAGAAGTGTATAATTAGAAGGTGTTCCATTTGAAAAGCTACTCGTTTCGAGTTTTGAAGGCTTGAAGAATTTCTAAAATAGATTTGTTTATTTTTCTTTATCAACAGTGGAAGAAGTATATAATTAGGAGGTGTTCCGTTTGAAAAGCTACTCATTTTGAGTTTTGAAGGCTTAAAAATCTCTAAAATAGATCTTTTGATTATTTTTCTTTATCGTTGAAACAGTGAAGAAAGAGTATAATTAGAAGATGTTCCATTTGAAAAGCTACTCGTTTCGAGTTTTGAAGGCTTAAAAACCTCTAAAATAGATCTTTTGATTATCGTTGAAACAGTGAAAGAAGTGTATAATTAGAAAATGTTCCATTTGAAAAGCTACTCATTTCGAGTTTTGTTGAAGTCTCTAAAAAGTCTCTAAATGTTAGATTGGATTCACGGTTATTCGTAAAATAAGGAACTTTTGACTATCCTTTTTTTGTCCAGAATACGCGTATCGTTGAAAAAGAAGAAGAAGAAGAGGAACGTATAATTAAGAAGTTCCATTTGTCGAAAAACTACTCGATTTTAATCGCCGCCATCTCGAGTGTTGAAGGCTTGAAAGTCGGTAAACGTTAGATTCGTGAAATAGAGGAAGGAAAACTTTTGATTACCTTTTTTTTGCCCAGAATGATAAAGACTCAAAAGTTCGTAAATGTTAAGTTTAACGCTAGAGAAACAAATCCATTCGATCGGATTCACGATTATTCGTAAAATAGGGAAAGAAACTTTTCATTATCTTTCTTCTTATCGTTGAAACAATGGAAGAAGCGTATATAATTAAGACGCGTTCCATTTGTCGAAAAAACCTACTCGATCAATTTCTTTTTCACCCCGAGTTCCAAATGTTGGATCGGATTCGCTCGCGAAAACTTTTGATCGTCGTTTCTCGAAACACCCTTTTCGTCGAAAAACCCTACTCGATCAATTTCAATCGGTGTCATCTCCGAGTTTTAAAGGAGATGCTTGAAAGTCCCTAAATGTTAAATTACGGCGAGGAATCTGGTGTGCGATAACGAAGGGATGGATTAATCGTTCTCCTCTGGAAATCGATCGAGAAACCGAACATTGACAATTGAATTTTATTCGTTCAATTGTTTCCTCGTCGACGACTCGAATTACTCGAATGGCGAGTAAGATTGGTGGAAGGAGATGGATTGGTCGGAATTATTATTATTATTATTATTATTATTACTATTAGATCTGGGGAAATAGTTATTAAATTAGGAAACTCGTTGGGAAGATTCGGCGGCGCGAACGAACGAAACGCTTTTCAGATCAAAGCGAGAAACGAAGGGAAAATTAATGCATTGGGGCGGAAATGGGACGGCGACTTCTCTCCTTGGACCAATTACATTGCACGCGCGTCTCCAAGAGGAAAGTGAACCGCTTTCCACCCGATCCTTCCTTTGTGCGCAACCGAAACAACAACAACAACAACTCACCGCGGTTATCCAATTCTCCGTTGGATGGCCGAATAATCGAATTACACCGTTATTTGGATTCCCCCGTTTCCAAGAAGACGAACCTCTTGCTGCACCTATTCGGTTAACCGTTAATTAATACCCATTGATCCAACCCAGCGGAAAAGTTCATCCCTCCTCGCGCGCCATCTTTCTCATTATCATCCCTGCTTTCCACGCGGGGTGACAGGTGGACTTAAAACTGCTTATGTAATTTTAATAATTTTTTCTAATAGTTTTTAAAGTATTAAATCTTAAAAAAGAATTAAATTAAAATTTTTCTAATACTAAATTTTTATATTTTATATTAAATCGTTATAAATTATCGTACGTTTATATATAAAATATTAAATTTAAAGATTAATATATAGTTACAATAATTGGTATAATTATTAAACTTAAAAAATTAAGTTTAAAATTAAATAAAATTTCGAAAAATCCTGTCTCGAAAGGTTATCGTCGCGCAAATTTATCATGCGTCTACCGGATAAATCGTTATCCAATAGGGACTGTAATTCGTCATTCGTCGTTTCTCTTCGTGTAGGGAAAGAAGTATGATGACAGAAAAAGGATCGTTTAAATTTATCCGAAACCGTCTATAAATTCTTTCGTTTCCTCGTTGCGTTTCTTGCTTCTCCATATAAAATAATCTCGAGTTAAAAAGAGGCGTAAAATTGGCGACATCCCTGCTCGTTTTCGTCGCCGATATTAATTTCATTCCATCGACTCGATCGACAAAGTTAACACTGGTTAACACGAAAATGAACCGTGAATGTTTATCCAAACATTATTTTACCTAATTTCGCCAATGTTTTCCGACACTTGTCAAAGCTGGCCTTTGAAAATGCCTTTGAAAGCCTTGTAAAATTAATTGCCAAGTTGATGAACGCTCGCGCGATAAATTGTTTGATCGAAACGTTAAATGGGACGAGAGCCGGTTTCGAATTAGTGGATTATTTATACGAGTTAAAGGGAAAAAAAGAAAAAGGTAGAATTAGCCGGCCGAGAAGCGTTTTCATTTTCAAATTTCCAACCACTGGCCTATTAGCTTTTAACGCTCGAGAATTTTATACTTTACCTTTCTGTTTAGAAGAGAAGATGATTAAATTATCGGATTTATAGCCACCTTCGAGCAAAATGTACTTTTTTTTTTCAATCTTTAACAGCCTTTTAGAATATCAATAAGTTCGTCTAACATTTAATTTCTAAATTTATAATTTTATTTCTACAAAAACAATGATATAAATTTAGCTCTCCTATTTTCGAGACAATTAAATTTTTAAATTATTTTTAATCAACCCTGACACGAAATCAAATTTTACTTATCTATATTTAAAAAAATTCATTCACATTACTTTCATTATAAATTTATAAATTATTTCAAAATTATTAATTAAACTTATCGAATTTGACCGTCTCGAGATCAAAATCGAGCAAATTCAAAGCCGGTGACTCGAGCCAGGCATCGATTCGTTTAGAAAATAAAGATCGTCTTCCAAGTTCATCGTCGTATTTGAGGCGGATACTCGCATCTTTATTCTCATATTATTTAGCACGAATAACGAATCAACACTAACACGTTTTTACGCGAACAAAGTATGAAACATCGCACAGAAAACACGATTTTTTTCCCCTCGCTTTCACGAAGATTGTACCTCAATATAATGGCATTTTATAAACACAACATTTTAAATCATTTCAAAAGAATTACAACGTCGAGTTTAGACTGTTAAAGTTAAACGCAGAGGAATCCGATCGAGCAATAATTTTCTAAACGGTTATTTTCCGCTCGTGGAAAAATAAAATTCGGCGAGTTGGAAAAGCGAGGGTGAAGGGGGAAGGGGGTCGCTTTGGAGTCATTAAGAACGGTCATTAAAACTTCAATGGCGGCGTCCTTTTGAAATTACAGCATCTCGTATATATTTTTTCGCGCGCTTTGTCCACGAATCCGGAGTTGGCGCGAAACGACCAGCTCCCTCTCTCATTAGCGTCCCTGATATTTCTGGCTGCCCCTCTCCCTCTCGTCAATTAAGAAAGAATCCAAGACTTTTTTTCTTCTCCTTTCTTTTTCGGAATTGCTCGAAAACTTGTGATTCAGATTTCGAGAGAAAACACGCATCCGTGTGTGAAATGGAATTACGAGCGTTATATTTAATAATTCAAGGAGATCAAGAACGTTTGAAAAAAAAAAAAAGGGAAAAAAAATTCCACGATAATTCTCACGTTGGAATCTCGAGGTTGGTTTATTAACTGGCGGCTGTATTAAATATCAAACGCGCCCGTTTAAACGCATCCCAGTATAAACACACACGTTTAATTAAATTAACGTAGTTTCGTATCGATATAGACATTGTATTTAATTAAAATGGCGCGCACGTGCGAAGCGATTGTTGCGAAGGAAAAACGCCTCGAACGGTGGTGGCGCGCAGATCGCGTTTAACACGACGCGTCACAAACGAAAGAGCGAGGTGTGCAATTAGTTGGGCGAGTTGTTGTCGAACCGCGGTGCGATTCGCGACAGCTGACGAAATTATTATTATGATCTTTTTTTTTTTTTTGTCCCCAATTTGTATTATTATTATTTCGTTGAAAAATGCGGGTGAACGGGGAACGGGTAGTGAAACTTATCGATACAAATACTCGAAATATATCATAAAAATATTCTAATTTCGATCGAATTTATTCTAACCTTTCACTCGCGCGAAAAAGTTGGCAGGCGAGATCAAGCTTTGGAAGTGGTAATTCTGAAGAAACTCTTGAGAACAATCTCGAATTGTGCTCGAATCGAACGTAGTCGAGCGCCTTTCATTTTCTCCTTCGAAAAAAAGATTTCCAAGTTCGAAATTAGGAGGGGGGCGTTAATGCAGTCCGCGACGAATGACAAACAACAAGCCGCGGCGTGGCAGCCGCAGAAGCGAATTTTGGACGCGGCCAGGTGAGGGGGAGGGGTTCGTGTAAACGCGCGCAACGCCCTCGAAATTTGCAAGTAAATGGCAATTAATCAGTGTCCGTATGAATGGGCCGGCGCCGTTAATTTGTCATTTCGCGCCGCGACAATTTGTTTCCCACTGTCAACATCGTCCAGTCCTCCCTCCCCTCCTCTACGCAAGTATATACGTATGAAAACACGCGGAAAATGCTGTGCAGATTTGAAATTTTCTCGTGTCAGACGAAAAATCTTGGAGGCGATGACGCGTGAAATTTCGAGGAAATTTCGACGAAACCTCGGTTTCGAAATGCTTTTTGGTTGTATGTATGTATGTACGTATATTCGGTACGTGTTACGTGCTCGAGTTCGCTCGAGAAAGTTGGAAGGATGTGTTGCGTTAAGAAATATTAATTCAGCGCTTTAAGGTCGCAGTTTCGCGTGATAAATGCGCGCGTTTCAAACTTCGACTCGCGAAATGGTGGGGGCGAGTAACGCGATAAATATTCCTCCCCCCTCCGAACTTGGAACGGCTTCCGTTCTCGGTTGGCGCGAGGAACGCGGTTGGCGATACGTGGAAAAAGTTGAAAATGAAGTTTCTATACGTTTCGTCGTCCGAAAGATGTACGCCACCCGGTTATTCCGAAGGAAACTTGATCGCCGCCCCTTCTCTGAATTTCTGATCATGAAATCGGCTTCTCCAAGGCCGATCGAGGATGGATCGATCCTTTCGAGGATTATGGCGGAATATTATTCCGAAGAATCGAAGCCGGCGTCGCCTACTTTCGAAACTACCTCTCGCTCGATGGGGAAGAAGCTACTTATTTTCCATTTTGCCTTTGTTTCTCCTTTATTCCCGAGATTATTACAGGGAGGTTCTTCTTGTTTCGCGGAGAAAGTTTTACTTCTTAACCCTTCATTCGATCCTGGGAAAAAAGGAATTTCAGTCAGGCTTTGCTGTTCGAGTCGAATTATGACTTTTTCAGTTGTATAAAATATGAGGTTTTTCCTGGATACATTACGTTCAAGCGATTTCGAAGAGATTTCGTTTCGTCAAAATTGCATATATCATAAGCGCGCGTTGTAAAGAAACAATTTTTTCGTTGAATTTAGACACGCCAAGCGTTTACTTGGTGTGTCGTTGTACGCCATTATCGAAAGAAATCCATCCGATTCAATTCGTTTCAATCTTTACGCGATTGGCCGGCATTGGGGGTAGCAAATAAACGAGATAAAAATCGAAGAAATCGATTTTTCGCCTTTCCTCGACTAGAAATGGATTCGCCAATTTCTCTCCGAAACTTTCCCCGCTTTTCCCACTTTCGACAGAAACGGGAGTTTCCGTTTAAAACCGTCTCGTCCCGTCGCCGAAAGTTGCCAGAAATATTTCGAGAAATCCGTTCGAGAGAAGTCGCGAGGAATCGAGCATAAAAATACGATGGTTTCTGTTCGATTCGTATACGAGTCGAGGAAGCGGAGGATTAATTAATTTCCGTTTTGTAATCTCGGTGGATAACGAGGAATCTCGCGTGGTCCCGCTACGGAACGCGCAGTCGGTAATTCGGCTTACCTCCGCTAATGAAGGAGGCGCGCGCGTGGACGTGGCTCAATTTCGACGTTGCATCGAGAATCTAGAATAATACGAGGGACTCGAGGAGGGGAGTTGGAGGGGAGGGGTCGTTGGCGATCGATCGACGTGCCGCGCAATTCGAATTCATTCGGTTAATTCCACCGGCTGATTCGGCAGGTTTGCGCGCGCCCCTCCCTCCTTCCCTCTCCGAACGAGACCAAATTATTGTCATACCGACGATAATTGAGCATAGCCTGCTAATAAACTGAACCGAATTGCCGACTCTTCGCCGAGCGGCCGAGATTCGGCCAATCGCGGCTCGACCGACCTCCTCCAATAACCTCTCTCTCCCCCCCCCCCTCGTCCCTCCGTTTACAGTAAACGCGGCGTTCACGTTCGCTATTAGATATTAACGGAGGATGTTAAAGCTAAATTGGGAAAAAAATGAAACGGAATGGTGTTTTCATTTACTCGAAAGCGATCGAGCTTCTCGTTCCTCGATCGGCGTCTTTCCCTCCCTCTCGAGTTGGTTTCCCTCCGATTATTAATTATGTATTATCGGGAAATTCGATCGATGTTAGTATCTGTTTGCGTTCAATAGAGGAGAGTCTCGGTCGCCACGATGGAGAAAATTCATTTTCAAATTTGTAAGAAATAATTGTTTCGATGTAACGTATATCGTGCGTTTTTAATATCCTCTTTTTTACGGATTAAACTAATCGATAATTGATCGATCATGTTTCGTGTTAATCGAGAAATTTATCAAGAAACGTTTAAATTTATTTACAACCGTCACAATGATATGTACAGGCACAACTCGTCACTTAACAGATTCTTTAATATACCCACTAATATTAATTAATTCTAAACTTATATATAATATATATCGATCATCGCAGTTTGTATTAGGTATGCAAACGAGTCTCTTTCCCCTCTTTTTTTCAAATTCAAGATTTTATTACGTATAAACCACGTATAAGATTACCCGATTGTTTCCGCCAATTCTTCTCTGGGTCAAATTTTCGTCGAGCGATTCCTCCGACTCACGGTCGTCCAACTTTCTCGATGCGAACGTGCGAACGATCGTTGTTTTCCAAATTAAAATTTCAAGCTTTGAATCTTTGCTACGACTTTTTTCAGTAAGATTTCCGGAACGCAAAAAGTAAACACGCTTCTCACGCGCCATATTGAAATCGTTGACTGGAAACTTTTACAGCGCTCCTCGCGACTTTTCTTAAAAACGAAAGAACGCTGTTTCAGATGGCAGCACAAACCGTAAAGTGATCGTATTCGGTGAGAAGTTACGATCGTTACGAAGAAAAGGGAAAGGAACTTATTCGCACGCCCATAGCGATAGAAAAACTATAATTCGAATATTCAAAGTCGTAAAGATTATCTTCATTCGTCGAATCGCGTCAGGATAATCGTCCTTCCAAGACAAGGAAGGTGAAATATTTTTGAAACTATTTACGGTATGTCTAGCTCGTTTGTATACGTACAATTAGCCTACAGATATCGTTACGTTAGAATTCTCTGGATCTTCGATGCAGAGCGCTCGTCGCGACTCTTCTTAAAAAACGAAAGAACGCTGTTTCGGATGGCGCCACGAGCGACAAAATGATTCGAATTCGGTCGAAAGAATTATTCGAACATCTGATATTTGTATCGTAATTCGGCGGCCCCGGAGTTATCGGCGCGATCGAACGCCGCTAAGTGGTTTTGATCGGAGCTCGCTGCTGTCCGATCCTCGAATAATAATCCGTCGAAACGTTTATCAACAAAATTCAGTCGCCGACCGAATCGCTATACCATCGCGCGTCGATGGGGATCGAGAGGTAACTCGCGGGTGATAAACCGTCGCGGTTTGGCAACTCTTTGTAACAGAACTAATAATAGCGATGCCCGGCCCCGCTTGACAAGATCCGACGCGCGTTAAACGTCGCATCGTCGACCAATAATATCGCGATACGTGCACGTGTAACATTCGCGCACGATGTAATCATGGTAAACGATGCAACATTTATACCGGCAATTAACTTCCAATTAGTTCGATACGCGCCCCTCCCCAATGTGATGTCTGTTCATGGTCGACAATGGTCTATATTTTTTCCCCCGCCAGCGGCACGATTTCAATTCCTTTTCGATTCCTTTTATTCGAACGATCTCGCGAAGGATTCGAAAAGATTTAACCACTCGACCCGACTCTCTCGCTCGTCGATGAAAATTTCGAGAAGGTGGAAAAGTCGCTCGGTGTTCTCGCATCGATGAAAATGTACGGAGCGGTTCTCTAACGAGGTAAATCGGTGAAAGGACTCTCTCTAGCGCTCCTCCTGGCGAGTGGCGCGTATATAGAGAGAATTTCGCCTCGAAACACGACGAATTTCGACGATGTTACGTATATCGGTCCGGTTGCGCGCTTATCCAGTATACCGTGCGTGAGGAGGCAACCGGGTCGCGGATTATTTTTCCTTCTTTTCGACCTCCATCTTCGTCCTCTCCGCTTTTTCCATTCTTTCCTTTCCTCCCTTCTTTTTATTTCTTCGCCCGAAAATATATATTCCACAAATATAATTTTTTAAATTAAATCACGCTCGAGATTTTCGACTTTTCAAGTCCAGTCCAGAATAGAGAAGAGTATCGAATCGATTTAAAAAAATTATATCTCCATTTCAACACTTGCCCGGCGGTGCTCTATTTGCCGGAAAATTTGCCTCGCTCTGCTTAAAGGGAAATCTCTCTCTCTCTCTCTCTCTCGTGGAGGAACGAGCCTCGGTCCAATTCCCATTGGTGTAGCGGTGGTTGGTATTGGGGCAAAAGCGACCGGGTAAATATCTTGCAGTGACGGTAAACGGAATTGAATAAACATTTTTCAGCAAATAGAACCGACAATGGTACGAATTTAAAAGTCGCTGAGACGAGCACAGGTGGTTGGTAGGTAGCGCCCGGCCGAGAAATTGCATTTCGCTTCCCCCCCCCCCCCCCCTCCCTCTCTCTTCTCCTTACCTCGCCATTCCTTCGTCGCGTGATCGTCTCACAATCCTCCCTCGAAACTCGGTTGTAAACGTAGCCGATCGCAGCACAGTCGAGTAGTCAAACACCGATACTTTTTAAAAATGAATGGAAAGATTCGTTCGATATTTAAATCATCGGTCGCCGAGAATCCGAAATTGCGAAAATGTGGGACGTTTATTAACCGAGAGAGTTAGTCGCGGAAAGGAAAATTTTTAAACGAATTTTTAATAATAAAATTCCGTTGTGGTCGACGGCGAAAGAGAGAAAGGTAACGAAAAACCTTGGAAGATGCGAGGAGAGGAGGAATGGAAAGAACGAAGGTATCGATCGATGTGGGGACGGGAGGGAGAGACGTGCGAGGGAGCCTCGTAAACGGGCTGCGAAGGAAGAAAAGGTGAAGGAAATCGAAGCGATCCGTGCGTCGATCCGATTTACGATCGCTGGTCTGGTTGGTAGCGGTAGTTTGTTCCAAAAAGAGGGGATCGTTTCTTTGTTGGCGAAAGGCAAGATGGAGGAGGGTGGATCGGTGGACGGGCGATAAATTAGCATCGAGTTAGTATCCGGAAGAAGTATTCGAATTCATCGTGGTTCTTTTTCACGCTCGAGGAAGGGAAACGCGTCCTATGTTTGTGCGGATCGAGCGTGCCAATCCAATTGGCCGTCCACTTTTCCTGTTCGAAGTTTTTATAGATGACCACCGACCAAGTTAAAAATTAAACTTATAAATATCTCTATTTTGTGATCGTACAGGTTTTATTGTGTTATTCAATTTTATTCAAGGATTAATTGCCCGACTCTTCGATCGATATTATTCCTCACGACGCATTTGCTGTTATTTCAACATCTATTCATCTTGATATATCGTCCATTAATTGTCGGTTTAACATTTTTTCCCCGACATTTTTCCATCGACGTTATTCTCGGGATTATCCTGATTCCATTAAATGGAATATTATAATAAATTCAATCGATCGTAGATTCAGAATGGTTATATAAATACATTTTAGACACATTGTTCGTTAATTAGAGAAACGAAAAAGTATAGAATAGTCGTTTTTCGGTGGAGGAAGGGAAAAACGTTTTTCAATTTTCGATTAGAGTTATATACGTATCTGTCGCATACGTATCCCCCGCATAAAGTAGGAAATCTCGCGTGGAATCTTGGAATTTAAATATCGGATATCCGAGTCGTGCGCGGATCCTCGAATATCCACGCGTGAATTCGAGGGCTTTAAACCGGTTGATCTTGCCTATGCATTTATGGATGTCGAGAAATCACGTACTCTATACATATACACACACACACACGACTGTTTCCACTTCAAAAACGAATCGATTTTTCCTTCCCGATTCACGCCTCCCCGATTTGACGGCCGTGCATCACGCAGGATGATCGTCGATTACGCTCCAACCACACGAATTCCAAAGAACTTCTCCGCGATTTCCCAAAGGGCCTTCCTCGATAATTCAACGTCCCTCGTCGCCGTCTTCTCTCCATTGCGGCCGTTCCATTTCTCCTCCTTCTTCGATACGCTTCCTTTCTCTTCTTTTTTTTCAGAAATAAAGAACTCGACCCGTCTCAAGACGATTGAAATGTGACGCGATAGAAAAAATCCTACTCTCTTTCTGTTCGCAGATTATGCTCGAAGGAAGAAGGAAGTGGTGACGATTCGAACACCTTCCGTCCAGGGATGAAAACACGGATGGAGGAGCGGGGAGGAGCACGAAGGCATAAGCGAATCGCGTTTAAGCGGCTTTTCGCCCCGAGTTGTCGTTCCGCGACGCGTTGATACGAGGGAAACGAACGATGAAAGACGGTGGATGGATCGAGTGTACACGAGGCCGCGCATACACGGGGAGGAGACTCCTTGCTCCGGAAATCTTGTTTGTCGGGATGAACGAGGCTTGAACTTGCCTTTCTTTTTCTCGTCCGCCCACCTCTTCCTTTCGAGGCGAGGCAAGAAAGAAGGAGAGAGAGAGAGAGAAGAATGGAGGAACGAGAAACTCGGTTTACGAGGTAGCTTCTCACCAACAGGAAGAAGAGGAAGAAAAGTTTTTAAGCGACGCTTAAGCGGAGACTCGAAATTCCCTCTATTCTGTATCTTCTTTCCCAAGGGCCTGGAAAGGGGAAAAGAATCTCTGGAAAACTTATTGGGAGAACGACGATGGTCGAGTTATGCACCGATCCTTTAATAAGATCGTAAATACCCGTTCTCGCGCACCTATCCCCCCAAAAACGAGGCAAGCTTATCCTCCCCCCACGTTCCATCGGGAGTGAAAAATGACGGGCATATCCCTTCTAACGATATAAGTAAAAATTGGAGAGAGAAGTGAAAAGCGCGCGATGCGGGTTGCGGAGGATCGGCAGCGGGGAGGAGGATCGAGGATCGGGGGGGGACGGTGAAGGGGACAAATGCGAGAGGAGGAGCGTTGTATCGAGGAGTGGTGATCGAAGAGGATGGAGAAGGAGGGGGCGAGGGGGCATTACAGGGCGTACGAGGGGTTGAAGGCGAACAACAACGGGAACACGTCGTCGTTGAAGAGGTGCGAGCGCGGGAGCGACGACGACGACGACGCATCCGTCGAGGCAGGTGAGGTGCCTGTGCTTCGGCGGGGTGCCCGACAAGGCGAGCCACCACTCGTTTCTCAAGGGCTGCGTGATAAACCTCGGCATATGCGCCCTCCTCGTCGCCTACACCCTGCTCGGCAGCTTCATCTTCCTGGCCATCGAGGGAGGCGGGGCCGAGCAGCAGAGGAGCACCACGTCGCTCGTCGCCACGATGCCCGCCACGGCGAGCGGCAGGCGGAACGCCACGGCTTGGTTGAAGCAGGTGAGAAGATCGATCTCTCTCTCATTTCCCATTTTTCATCGTCGTTGCGTTTTTACCATTCGCCTAGTTTCAATATTTGTCGCGCGTAACGATCGAGCGGACGCTTTTTTCCACCGATATTCGACGGATTAAAACGAAATGAATCTCATTCGAAGAGATTGGAACTTTTTTTTTAAAAACTTTTTTACAAAATACAGTTGGTTTCGATGCGAATATTTTTTTTTTTAATACTCGAGCAAAAATAATAAATCCGAAGAATGGTGGTTATCAATCGTTATCGAAATCCGTGGAAAATTTACCTCCTCGAAGGTATGAAATTTTTTAAATTATCGTCTCGAATCATCGTATTTCGGATGCTTTGACCGAGAACGGCGAATCTTGGATTCATCTTGGAATTCAATTTCTCTCCTCGACGGAAATGACAAAATTTTCCTTTTCTCTCGTCGAAGATTGAACGAGCGCGTTTGTTATTCAAGGTTGGCCACGAGGCACGGGCGAAGACGGTGGAGAATATATGGATAATCACGGAGAGTTTGAATATCCTTTACCGGGAGAATTGGACGAGGTTGGCCGCCCAGGAGATCGCGCGTTTCCAGGATCAGTTGGTGAAAAGGATCACCGAGGACATGATCGCGACCCAAAACGGGGGGACGTACGTGGCCAGCTCGGATCCCGTCACGGAACGACGGCTCCCGGAATACGAGTGGAACTTCGCCAAAGCGTTCTTGTACTCTCTCACCGTGTTGACCACGATCGGTGAGTGTTCGAACCGGCCAACCTCTTACTAATCGATTTACAAACGATTTAGAATTTTTATTTCTGACTCAAACGATTTTCACGATTTCGTCTCGATTTCGTTAATGGAACGCGACAAAATTTTATTGGAAAATTTTTTATCTATCCATCAGTATTTTGCTTCTTCAAATTAATGGAAACGAATCGGAGAGTTTTGTCCCATCTCTAGTGGTGGCCCCCAAGGATTTTTTACCTCTCGTCCCAAGTTAATGGAAGAATTTGGAATGATTTATATGATGCGCACGTAAATTCATTTTATTGGATTATTTTTATTCGTCCATCTCTAGCGTGGCTCTTGCCTTAAGTTAATGGAACCAAGATTTCGATTTGCCTCGAATAAAATTTTATCCGATTATTTTCATCTCTCTGGTGTGGCTTAAATTTTCCCAAACTCGTTTTCATTCAATGGAACACGACGTCACTTACGTCCAAGGGGCTATATTTATTTATCCATCTCTAGTGATTTTAACTCTTGTCTTACATTAATGGAACACGACGTCACTTACATCCAAAGGGCTATTTTTATTTATCCATCTCTAGTGATTTTAATTCTTGTCTTAAATTAATGGAACACGACGTCACTTACGTCCAAAGGGCTATTTTTATTTATCCATCTCTAGTGATTTTAATTCTTGTCTTAAATTAATGGAACACGACATCAATTACGTCGAAGAATTTAAAATTTCAAAGTTTTATTGGGTTATTCATATTTATCCATCTCTAGTGATTTTGATTCTTGTCTTAAATTAATGGAACACGACGTCACTTACGTCCAAAGGGCTATTTTTATTTATCCATCTCTAGTGATTTTAACTCTTGTCTTAAATTAATGGAACACGACGTCACTTACATCGAAGAATTTAAAATTTCAAAATTTTATTGGGTTATTCACATTTATCCATCTCTAGTGATTTTGACTCTTGTCTTAAATTAATGGAACACGACGTTACCTAGGTCGAAGAATTTAGAATTTTGCTCGAACAAAATTTTCCATTTTACCTCCTGTCTTAAGTTAATGGAGCACGACATTATTCATGTCGAAGAATTTATAATTTTACTCGAACGAAATTTTAAATTCTCTAATGTCGCTCGAATTTCCCCAAAAATGTTGTCCCTTGTCCCAAGTTAATGGAACATCCAAGAATTTAGAATTTTGCAAAATTTTGTCCAATCATTTTTTCGTATATCCACCTGGAGAATTTGAAATTTTTCCCAAGAATTTTACCTCTTGGCCTTCTATGCTTAACGGAACACCATAAATCCGAGAAGCCAAATTTACGCGTTGCAATTCTTATCGCGCAATTCCGTCGTAAAATCTTTCACGGTCCACCCCGTAAAACGTTTGGGAGATAGGTATGCAAAATTGCGCCAATGTTTGGAGAGAAAAGTTAGAATCGATTAACCACCCTGTTCCTCCAAACATCTCCGTAACAAGCGCGTATCACAAGGAGAAGAATATTACGAAAAAAGGAATAAGAAGGAGGAAGACACACGAACGAGAACAATAAATAAATCGTCCATTGCGATCTAACTGAACGCAACACTTTCCATCGTCGAGGAACAAGCAAGTCCATCGATTCAACTTCGTTCAATCCGCTAATGACAGTTGCTTGGACACAGCCCTCTCATAAATCATCTTCCAAAATATCACGTCCGCGTCCATTGCTCGTCGATCCGACTCTGATGCAATCGTGGAATCGTGTTCCCTTCCTCGGCGAGGATGACTTTCGAAAAAATTAGCGGAGAAAAATTGCAGAATTCGAAGCCAACCAAGCAACGCTAACGAATGGACGAAAGATCGTTTCGAACTCGTCCGAAAACTTGGCTCTGAATTAACTCGAAGAGCACTTTGCGATCTTTGTAAGAATCAAATCTCGATTGAAAAGATTCGAAATAAATTTAGAAATTAAATGTCAAACGAACTTATTAAATTTTATAAAGATTCAAGTTTGGCCCCATCTTCATAATACCGTGAAGCGAAGATGTTGCAGATAAGGTTCTAGAATCTTTCTTTGGATCCGCGCACCGTTAAAATTTGACGAATAAAATTGAACGAAATGACGAACGTCGAAATCGGGAAATCGGAAATTTCGAAGGCACGATCGAACATCGGCCGATCTCTCGAGAAAATTTGGTTAACAAAATTTCTCTTTTATCTTTTTCCCTTTTTCGAGAAATCTCTGATAAAAACGTACGTATCGGTTTTGCGCGTGAAAAACGCGACAAAGGGGAGGAAAAAGCGAGGAAGGAGAGAGAGAAAGAAAGAAAGAAAGAAAGAAAGAAAGAAAGAAAGAAAGAAAAATAGGAAGCAACAAGAGTCGGTGGTTGCGAGAGGTTGGGTCGGTATAGCGAGCATCAATTTTCAAGGCAAACAAAGTCCAACATTAACGTGTAATGGCCGTGGCGTCGGCCGGCCTCCCGTTGTCCGCTCTACATACGCGGCATACCCGGCCCCGGCCAACCGTAAACCGACAATTTCAAACCGTCCGGCTTCCCGGCGTTCGAATCCAGTGACGTCACGTCCGATCGTTTACTCTGGTTATTACTGAAACAGATTGGAAGTCTATGAGTTTTGTGTGGATATTGCAAAAAAGGAGAGGGGAGGAGGGGGAGAAAGTAAATAAAAGAATCGCGAAATGGGCGAAACGTGTGCACGGCAATAAGCAATAAGATACGAACCAACTTATCGAATTATTCCTCTTGTTATTCCCTTTCTCTCTCTCTCTCTCCCTCTTCGTTTTTCGAAAACGAAAATTTCCAACACAACTTGTATTCCGTTTTTCAAAAGAGATCGGTATCGAAAATTGATAAAAGGAAAAATAATCCATAATTTCTCTCCGTATTCTTTTTTCCCTTTTTTTTTTTTTTTTTTTTTGTCGAACATTTTAATATGAAATTTCGTTCGAGCGTCGATATCGATCCGACTAACTATTCATACGTAAGCGAGATAGGGGGAAGAGGAAAAATTTAGCAGTTGGATAGGGTGAAATATTAGGGTCGACGGTTCATTTATCCATGATGGAACGGTGTTGTTGCGAGCGAGGACATGGGACGCGTTGTACGGGAAAAAGTGGGGGGGGGGGGCTCGATCGACCCTCTAAAATCGACGTATAATCTGCATGTTGAATGGATCCGAGCTTCGAAGAGCGCAGATTTTTGTTTTTTTCGCGCTAGTTGAATAGCTTCTATGCCGCGCAAGAGAATTGTATAGAGTTTTTTGTTTAGCACTTTGCCCGATATTGGCAGCCTGCTGCTCTCTCTCTCTCTCTCTCTCTCTCTCTCTCTTCTTTTCATTTCTCGAGAAAATTATTGCCACGATGATAATTATAGCGGCGTGTTTGATTGCACGGAGGAAATTAATTCATTCATAAAGAATTCTCGAACTCGTTGACCCTTCGTTTCTTTCGCTAGTTTCTCGGCAACCACTCGACTTGTTGTCGACGAGGGGCGAGCGTGTCCGCCCATATCTTGTCTCTTTTCCTCGCGCTTAATTACGGAAAGTGAGATTTTTCATCGATTCGTTCGAAGCGTTGCTCCATCGTCGAGAACGTAACGCTTCGATATTCGTGTTCATTTTCGACAACAATTTTATTCCCACTCGTCGAATTGAAAAGTGGCAAATCCGTTTCGTTCCCAAACGGACGTTTATCGTTCGATTTCGTAACGAAATTTGGAACGAAATTGGTCGAAACTTGGAGAAAGTCTCGACACGTCGAGATATCACAATTGGCGAATTTCTTATCCCAGCTAAATTATCGTTTCGCGCAGAAACGCGCTCGTTTCACTTCGTTGTACTTTCCGAAGACGAAACTATAATTTAAAATCCGTAGAACATGCGTAGAGAAATTAACCCGTATGAATGATTGAGCAGGGAAATTAACGATACGAATACGTCGAAACGCTACTATTATCGGCCCCCCTCGTTCCAGCTAACGTAACAAATTATTGAATTTCCACGTAGTTAATGATTCATTACTATACTCGAAATGAAAATATTGAAAGATTAATTCCTTTGGGATTAAATAATACACCGGTATACGCCAATTTCAAATAATAATAACTGTCCAACGTTAAATTTTAAATTTCTATCAACTCTTTCTTCACAATTTCGAACGATACGCTTTCGAACTCGTTTTCCCTTCGAAGGAAAAGAAAAATTGGATCAAACACGAAACGAGCACGTTAAACAGAAATTAGAACAATTCGAATTAACGAATAAATTATCGTTGCGGAGGAGAACGGTGATGTTATTCGTCGCCAGCCGTTCCAAATTAATTCCACGTTTCCCTGGAAAACTTACTCTTGGCGGAGTCGACCGCATCACCCTCGTCTTCGTTCTTTAACTAACCAACTTTTTAATTGGCCTCTGAAAAATCTGATCGTTTCCGACCGATAATTCTCCGACGAAATAAAGTTTTCAAGTGTACACATACCTCAGCGATAACTTGCTCGATTATCTCCACTTCTTATCCAACTTTTTTCGATCGGATCGCATTACAGCTCGTCGATCTCTTCGATGGATAGCACAATCCCTAAAGATATATCGAATAATTTTTAATCCATTATTAAATTCTTTTTTCGTTCTTCGGCTAACTTTGAAAGTGATGTTAAGCCATTGTTGTTGTACGATCGATGGCAATTTAACCCTTTTATCCAAGATTCCGCGATTAAAATTCTATCGAAATGATTCGCGTTTCATTTTTTGCGAGAAAACGAGAAATTGGATCAAGTCGGATGAATAGAACGAGACGTAAATGAAATTGAATTTCTTCGCGAGTCCATTCTGAATTATTAGAATCCGATCGGTATCTCCATCGTCGTTACTCTCACATTTTCTCTGTCGGTGATTCGCACGAATACAGATCGATCTCGTTTCTCGATAATTTTATTTTCCAAATTTTTCTCACGGTTTTTAAACTTTACGAAACTGTAATACTTTTGCCACGAGACATTGTCAGGACTATTATATAAATTTTATTCCCAATTAAAAAATTCAACTCGATTTAACGTGTTATAATTATTTATATTCGATTATATTTCATTCCAATTTTCACTTGCATCTCATTATTCTCCTATTCGTTGATAAATTTATCTTTTCGGCCAAAATGGCAGGTTGATCGAAAAACGACGCGATTCTTGCGCCCCTTCGATACATCGCGACAATTCACGATAATAAATACGATACTTTTCGGGCGACTATAACCACTCTGCATAAAATGCCATTGAGATATTACGGCCGAGTCGCTCTGCACAAGATGCCATTGATGTGTACTATAGGCGATTATAGTCGCTCTGCATAACATGCCATTGAGATATTACGGATGACTATAGTCGCGCTGCAAAACATGCCATTGAGATATTACGGATGACTATAGTCGCTCTGCACAAGATGCCACTGAGGTACTACAGGCAACTATAATCGCTCTGCATAATATAGTCGCTCAGCATAATATAGTCGCTCTGCATAATAGAGTCACTCCGCATAATATAGTCGCTCCGCATAATATAGTCGCTCCGCATAATATAGTCGCTCCGTATAATATAGTCGTTCCGTATAATTTAGTCGCTCTGCATAATCTAGTCGTTCTGTATAATATAGTCACTGCATAAGATGTCACTGAGAGCGACTATAATCGTTCTACATAAAATGCCACCGAAATACTACGGGCGACTATAGTCGTTCTGTGCATAAGATGCCACTGAGATATTATGGATAACTATAATCGCTCTGCATAATATAGTCGCTCTGCAAAATATAGTCACTCCGCATAATATAATCGCTCTGCATAATATAGTCGCTCTGTATAATATAGTCCTTCCGTATAATATAGTCCTTCGGTATAATATAGTCGCTCCGCATAATATAGTCACTCCGCATAATATAGTCACTCTGCATAATATAGTCGCTCTGCATAATATAGTCGCTCTGCATAATATAGTCGCTCTGCATAATATAGTCGTTCTGCATGATATAGTCGCTCTGCAAAATATAGTCACTCCGCATAATATAGTTGCTCCGCATAATATAGTTGCTCTGCATAATATAGTCACTCCGCATAATATAGTCGCTCTGTATAATATAGTCGTTCCGTATAATTTAATCGCTCTGCATAATATAATCGTTCTGCATAATATAGTCGCTCTGCATGATATAGTCGCTCTGCATGATATAGTCGCTCCGTATAATATAGTTGCTCCGCATAATATAGCCGTTTCGTATAACTTAGTCGCTCTACATAATAGTCACTCCGCATAATATAGTCGTTTCGTATAATTAAGTCGCTCTACATAATAGTCGCTCCGCATAATCTAGTCGCTCCGCATAATATAGTCGTTTCGTATAATTTAGTCGCTCTACATAATAGTCGCTCCGCATAATCTAGTCGCTCTGCATAATATAGTCACTGCATAAGATGTCACTGAGAGCGACTATAGTCGTTCTACATAAAATGCCCCGAAATACTACGGGCGACTATAGTCGCTCTGTGCATAAGATGCCACTGAGATATTATGGATGACTATAATCGCTCTGCATAATATAGTCGCTCAGCATAATATAGTCGCTCCGTATAATATAGTCGCTCCGCATAATATAGTCGCTCCGCATAATATAGTCGTTCCGTATGACTATAGTCGCTCTACATAAGATGCCACTGAGATACTACAGGCTACTATAGTCGCTCTGCATAATATAGTCGCTCTGCATAATATAGTCACTCTGCATAATATAGTCGCTCTGCATAATATAGTCGCTCTGCATAATATAGTCAGCTCCGCATAATTTAGTCGCTCTGCATAATATAGTCGCTCTGTATAATATAGTCACTGCATAAGGTGTCACTGTGAGCGACTATTGTCGTTCTACATAAAATGCCACCGAAATACTACGGGCGACTATAGTCGCTCTGTGCATAAGATGCCACTGAGATATTATGGATAACTATAATCGCTCTGCATAATATAGTCGCTCAGCATAATATAGTCGCTCCGTATAATATAGTCGCTCCGCATAATATAGTCGTTCCGTATAATTTAGTCGCTCTACATAATATAGTCACTCCGCATAATATAGTCACTCTGCATAATATAGTCGCTCTGCATAATATAGTCGCTCTGCATAATATAGTCGCTCTGCATGATATAGTCGCTCCGCAAAATATAATCGCTCTGCATAATATAGTCGCTCTGCATAATATAGTCGCTCTGCATAATATAGTCGCTCTGCATAATATAGTCACTCCGTATAATATAGTCGCTCCGCATAATATAGCCGTTTCGTATAACTTAGTCGCTCTACATAATAGTCACTCTGCATAATATAGTCGTTCCGTATAATTAAGTCGCTCTACATAATAGTCGCTCCGCATAATCTAGTCGCTCCGCATAATATAGTCGCTTCGTATAATTTAGTCGCTCTACATAATAGTTGCTCTGCATAATATAGTCACTGCATAAGATGTCACTGAGAGCGACTATAGTCGTTCTACATAAAATGCCACCGAAATACAACGGGCGACTATAGTCTGCATAAGATACTAGGGCCGATTATAGTCGGTCTGCATAAAATGCCGTACGATACGACGAGCGATCGGAGTTATCTCGTATCTTTCTCTGGAAACGTAGCGTCGATATTTTTATCGTCAATTTTTTTTTTTTTTCGATAAACACCGTCAAATCGATTCGCAACGATGTTTCACGTGTGCACATTTTCGGTACGACAACGAATAGTAACAATTACGATACGAGCGCGATGTACGTTGGAACGTGCGTACGTAAAACGAAATATCCTAATCGCTGGTCGATTTTCGTCGTTCGATCGATCGTGATGGGAACGCGTAGTAAACAAGGTTTCATCGCGGCATTTCCCGTGACGGCCCTCTCTCATTCAGACACCTTATCGATCCGCGGCCACGCAAGACGAGGAGCCGCGCCCAGACGCATCCGGGGGCAAATATTTCGTCTTCTCGAAGGAGAATTTTTCCATTATAATTATTCGCCTCGCCAGGAGTGCTTCCGTTTTCGGTCGAGGAACAAATTTTCGACGGCAGCCCGTTGACATTCCATTAAAGGCGCTCGGTCAGGTAAACAAGCCAGTCTCCTCTACACGCAGACGAGTTTTTCCTTTGGACGCGTCCTCCTCTTTTTTTTTTTTTTTTTCCCCTCCGTCTCTTTCAACGTTCCTCCTCTCGTTTACTCGCGTTTATTAAAATTACCGATCGAGAAGCGTTCGTAAAGAAGCTCGATATCTCGTTTCGAGCTGGAAAAGAAGGGCTCCACGTACGTTGCTAACGTTCTTAGCAGCGCTCGAACCTTATCGAAGAGGAATTTTCCAAGATTCAAATCGTGTTTATCCAGAAGAATGATATTTTTCCACGGGAAACGGAATCTTGTCGTTTCGAATCCGACGAATATCCCCTGAAAACACGGCAGAATTTTCGTACGATTTTCTTTTGCCCTTCCTTCCTTTCTTTCCGCTCGACCGAACGAAACGACCATTAATCATCTCTGCCGCGGTTACTCTCGTAATCTCTTTCGTTCCTTCGTTACACGTATGTTTCCACTTTTTTCATGTTTCCCCTCTGTTTTTGCCGTGTATAATTTCTTTCACCTGTGTTCGAGGAAAGGAGGAGGACGAAGGAGAGGAGGAGCATCGAGGAGGAGGTGGCCCTTTCATTCTCGCCGGTTTCGCGAATTTTAATCAGAGGACTTCCAAGAGACCCCATTCGACTTTTCCTCCACGCCTCGCTAATGGATTGCTAGACCAGGGAAGAAAAGGGTCGCGGACTAATCGCAATTTCGTTCCTCCTCCTTTGTCGTCCCAACGTCCTTCTGCTCCTCCTCTTCTTCTTCTTCTTCCATCGAACTCTTCGCGAATCGGATGGAAAAAATTGGAAGGAAAGTAAACAGGCGTTTTCGAATCGAGCTTTCCATTGCTTTCAATCGTTCGTAAATACAGACTTGGAGGGTTAATCAAGTTCGAAGAGGAAAGGAGGGAGAAAGATCCATGCGCCTTTTATAAATAAAAAAGGATATAAAAATCGACACGTTTATCTTCCATCCTCGCAGTATCCCGTAATATTCGATACACTCGAAAACGTCAAACGCCAGCGGGGGAAGATGGATCTCTCCTTTCTCTTTCTGTGCTCGAAACCTGGGAAATGGTAATACGGGATGATCGATCGTCGTAGCGAGCGGGATGTATTTTTTAATCTCGTTTCTACCCCCTTATACGACATTTCTGGATAACTTTATCCAAAGAGAAGAATAACGATATGAAAAATATTTACGTATTTCTTCTAATCTCTTTTCGATCGAATTATCTAACCCTGGAAAAGAAGAATTATTTGTTAACCTGTTTTTCAATCGTATGGTGTAAATTCACTTTTTGAAAATTCAAAGTGTTCGAAAAGATTTCGTTATGAAGATAAATTGTTGAAGACGTAGATGAATAATGGAAAAAAACAATTTTTGTTTCTATAATGTTGAGGATATATTCGACAGAGGAAGAGAATTTTCTTCCAAGAGTCCCCCTCCTCCTTCGATTCGAAACGTTTTCTTTAAAAAGGCGCGAATAATTGTTGCAACAACGATGGAAGAGTAGTTGTAAACTTTCTTCAACCTGTTCGAATAAATCGAAGTTCGATAGAATGGTTTCGCGTGTAATGCATAAAAAGAAAACGAGGAGGAAAAAAGGAAATATCGCGACAAATATTTTCTTCGTTGCATCGATACCGTGCGTATAAGGAGGAGGCGACGAAAGGAGAGGCAAGACAAGTTTCGAATTGAATTTAAATTTCGATCGAAAACGTGGTGGAGCGTGAACAAATTATACAATGCGTATAAAAGAAGAAAAAAGAAGGAACGACTCCATTGTTATATCGTTGTATTAAATTCAACGTTTCTCGAACGTATCTCCTTTGTTGTCCTCTGTTCGTTACAATTTCGAGTACGCGTCGAGAACACTCCTCGACGACCACCCATTCGTTCGTATAATCCTCGAGCGAAACAAAGGGATAACGTAAATACGATAATTCGAATCGCGAGATAAAATACCGCGCGGAGATAAGTAATTCTAATATCGAGATAAATATCATAGCCACGCGAGGCCCCGTAATACCGTAAAAATTATTGCAAGAAAATCCACCAGGCGGCGTTGTAATGCCGTAACGCTTGTATATTTTAGAAAACTAGGCGGCAGGTACGACTGCGTCCCAACCAACGCATTAACCATCCATCTAAATGTTTTATATATCTTCGCGTAATCTTCCTCGTAAAAAACTTTACCGATGGTAATCCCTCCTCCTTAAACGTTTTCGTTTCCCACAGATGGCGCTGCCTCTCCACTTTCTTTTTTTGTTAAACCGCGTCGAGAAACGAGCGTATTAAATTTCTAAATAGTGAAGCAACAAGGTGCTCGAACGTGTTCTCGCGAAATTGTAAAAAGCATGGCCACAGCGAGTGTAAGTAACGAGGAAAAAGTAGTTTTAATTGTGCGATATTAGAGGAAATGATACGTTACGACGAAAGTTCGTTATTTTTTTTCTTTCTTTATACGCTCTCGAAATCCGTAGCGTATTAAAAGTAGTTTCGAAGGGAAGGAAACACGGTTGAAAGGAGGATATTACACGAGGATATTAGCATCATCGACGTTTCGAAACAATTTCGTTTCGAGTGGTGGAGCCGTGGTCGAGCCGTTGAAAGCGGAACAAAACGAGTAGTAATTAAAGCTGATAATGCAAATGCGCGCGAAACTGAGAGACGGAGAAAGGTCTCGGTAAGCAACAGTAGGAGCGGAAGTGGCGGAGATACGGCACCGGCGGAAATATCGTCGAAATATGCTAAGAGCCGACCAGGCCGCCCCCATGGTCTTAGCATAACAACGGGCTGGCATTCGGTGCAAAACTTGTGAATATGCAGGAGGCGGCCAGGAATTAAAACGAGACACAACCTTCTTCCCTCTCCTTCCTTTCCAACTGCTCTCGTTTCTGTCCTCGTCGACTTACTCGCGCGTCATCGAAACGTCATCGAATGAAATATCTCCTCGTATCCTCCTTTGCTCCCTCGCCTCGCGACTTTCTCGTATCTCGAATTATTTCCCGATATATTTGCGAGCAAAACTCTCGAAAATTGTAGCACAAAGGATATTTTTCAATTGGGTGTCAAAGTGAGTGACGAACAAAAATGTTGTACTCTTCAAAATGTCATCCGTTTTTTTTTTTTTTTTCCGTATCAATTTTCTATTCGAATTAGTTTTACTGCGTGTGTACCATTGGGATCGATCGTTGGAAAGAGACGAGAAGCGAGATGGACGACGAAGAAGAAGTCGAATAGAGGTTAGGCGGCACTATGAGTTTGCACCCATTAACACGGCGATGGTGATTGTTACGGCATACCGGTCCGGCGGTAGCCGGTCGAACGATAACTTTGTTCTCGACGACGACGACGACGACGACGACGACGACGACGGCTGCGGCGAAGAACTTGTACACCCTGGGGAATACATTAACCGTAATCTCCACCTTCACTCTGGAAAATAGCGTCTCCTAGCTATACGTAACGGGTCCCCATACTCGAATATCCATTACGCGGTTTCCGAAACGGTTTTTTCATTTTATGGAAACGATACTGTAAAATTAAATTACCCGGACTTAAAGACGAATATTACCTCTTTCGGCTCTCCCCTTAATTATTCGAACGGGATTACTTGCCCATATATCACGACGTAAAGGTAATCGCGTCGAAATGGAAGGTATCGAAGAATATCTTAACCTAACTTTTCCTTTTACTTCAATTTTCTCCATCTCCATATAGATGGCGCTCACATAAAGTCTTTGTAAACTGTCGGTAACAAAAGACGAAAAGTAAAGTAATATCGTTGCCAATATTTTTACGATGTGTACGCGACAAACATTATTTTATTAATTATTAAATTCCTCTTGTTAATAAAACGAAACGAAAGATAAGAATATAATAAAATTCTCGTCTCGAAGAAGAAACAAAAGTTCTCAAAGTTACGAAACTGGTCGTCTCTCGAAATCGCACGTTCGGGACATAATCAGAAGCATACGGATCTCTCGATACATACAGTTTTGCCCCACTTTTTTCGCCCGTCCATATTTCGAACTCGGTTGGAGAATTATCGACCGTGTCCCCAATTTATAGACGGCTAATAAAACCGTGCGTTCAGTTTCGAGTAATTGGAAGAGCGGACAATAAAAATGAATGGATTTGTTAAAAATTGCAGCTGGAAAATATAGGTTGGAGGAAGAGACGATTCAAAGCTGGATCAGAACCGTGATCCAAATGAACCAATCTGGCAATGACGCCGCTCCTCTGTCGCGACATTGACGTATAGCCATTGTTGACAACGCGCTCTTTCCACGGCCTCGTTTCGACGATTGCGAATTTTTTATCCACCCACGCGTTCAGTTTATGCGTGCGCGCATACGACACACCTGACAGAAAATGCGTTATGTCGAAAAACCGAAATGTCAGGATTCGAAATAATTTCGCGTCTCTCTATTCTCTCTCGTAATTTTTTTTTTTCCCCCCTCCGCTTTTCGAACGAACGTTTCGACGAATAACTCGATTCATCGGTGGATAAATTTCTTCTCGAATCAAAAAAAAAAAAAAAATCTTCGAACGATCATTTTCGCCACGATATCCACTACTACATAACTAATACGACAGACAGGAACGAGTTTTGGTATAAAAAAGTCGAATCGAGTGAGAAGAAATATCGCGTCTCCTTGTTATTTCGTTCACGGCCGGCCGTAATCCGGAATAACCGATACGGGCCAAGGAAGCAAAGAATCGAATCCACGACCCGATAAACATCCAAGCCGAATCCTTCCTTTAATGCTCTGGAAAGAGAGAGAGCGAGAGAGAAAGGCAGACAGATACAACCCAGAGTTGCCTTGGAAGGTTATATCGCGGCTTTGCGAAAATAAACTCACCCCTTTCTCGCGATTCGCCGCATCGATGGCGCCTAACCCTCCCCCCTCCTTCTCAGATTTTCGTTCGATTCCCAACTGGTCTGCTCGCTCATCCCTTTCCCCTCCATTCTTTTGTTCGCGAAAATATATAAGCTTGTGTAACCACACACACACACACGCGCGCGCACACGCACGCACGCACGCACGCGCGCGCGCACACACACACACACACACACACACACAAAGTAACTACGTCTCCTCGTGCATGGATACGCGAGATCTATGGGAGAGGACAATCTCGAAATTATCCTCGGTATATTTTCTCCTGGAAAAGGTTCTCCTCTGCTGAGAGAGGTGGATATAAATTTGGTGGGAGGAGAAAGGAAGGGAGAAGGAAAGAAGAAGAGGGGGGTACATAAACGAAGCGGCGTTGTGTGTAATAATGATTCGAGGCACGTCCCGCGGACGGATTCGCATAGATAACTCGAAACGTGTAATTACCTGTCCGATACAAAATCGATGTCAAAGGGAAAAGTGTGGGTGGGACACTGGGCGAGAGTGGACGTGATCGAGAACAAAACGGTGTGGAAGAGGAAACGCGATTCGGCGTGCTTTCACGGCGAGCAGGAAGATTTTTCGTACGAGGATTATCAGGAAGCACTTTCTGCGCCGAGGTGTAGATCAATTGATGGCGTTACGTGCTACTTCGAACGGTGTATACATATATATGTATATTTATACACGTGTTGGAGAGAAAATTGATGCGAGAGAATGTGAATTAACCGTGGGAGGGAGGAGGACAGTTTACCGGGCTGCGAAATCGTTCGAGAGGGAATTCGATTCGAATTGGAAGATGTAACAATTGCTTTTGAGGCTTGAGGCTTGTTTTCTTCGAGGTATTCAAAAGGTATCGATATTTTCTCTTATCAAAATATAACACGTAACACGTGGTTCAAATTTATTAAAATTTTGACTCGACGTAATTCCCCGTTTATTTGAATTAAATTATTTGCATAATTAATCGTGATCGCGAAATATGTATTCCGAATAGATAAATAAATGATATTGTGCCTCGTTAAAATTATATTTAACCTCCGTTTAATTCATTAAACGGGGATAAAATTTGCATTTATAAGAACGAATAAATAAATAAATAATAACGACGAAAGTTTAATTTTTAATTTCTCCTCGCGATTTATAAATTATTTGAAGAAAAATCCGTCCAATTTCGTAATATCGGTCATCAAGATTCCCTTACACGACTCCCCTCTTCTTCCATCTCTCCTCTTCTCTTTCGTTTCGCCATCCTTTGTGGAAAAGATGGACGCACACATGCGATACCCTGACACGCGTTCAACGTTACGTGAACACCGACACTTTGACTCGTAAGTGATGCGTTGTTCGATGCTTAAACAGTTCCCGTTAAATCGAACGAGTCGACATATAACATATCGAAATTCTATGATATTCTATCGACAGTTAGAATTTATCGATGAATTTCGAGTAGGATTCTCGAGGGATTACGGGGATACATTGTTTTACAGATAGACTAGGATCAGTGGACCAGGGTGTGCGTATGTGTAGACTGACATCAACGTGATAATAATTAATCAACGAGTCATGCTTTGAACTCTGGTAATTACGTTATAATTGCATTAATTGTTTCGTAGTAACTCGTAATGAGATTTGCTTGCCGGACTAGTTACTAAGCTTCGATTGATATGCGCTAATTCGTCTATTCGAAATCATCGACCTATACAAATCTCCTACTTGAACAGAAGTGTATATCGGTTATATTATAAATCAAATTCCTCGTCACGAGTGGTATCTGCTATCTCCACTCCACTTATATATATATATATATATATATATATATATATACACGTATATATTAAAAGCAGAGATTCAAACAGGTTTCAAATCTCGTACAGGGAGAAAAAGGAAGAAAAATAAGCGATATTATTATAAAGTATAAATATTTAATTATTGTATTTTTTTAAATAAGCGTTAAATACAAGCATTTTGTGCCAATTATTAATACGTCGTGATTAACGTCTTAGTCGCGAGCAAACTCTGTCCGAGCTCTGTCTTTCTGCGTAAACACGAATATCTTATCTCTAAATATCAACACAATCCCTGTGACCGAGCTCCCCTTTTAAAGTAAACGTTCGCCTTTGACGATGCTTCAACCAACTGGTAGAGTCAATAGAGAAAAAGTTACATAGATATTACGCGATTGCAAGATTGTACGAGGGCAAATAATGAAAGTAATAATTTTACTTTTTCCCCGTGAAGCAGATTCCCGTGCCTTCGACTTTTCATCGACGTCCCCGATATTTTCGCTCGAAGTGAAAAGAGATGCGCAATAGCTCTCGGAACGTCGATTTTCCTTCATAACAGAGCCGCGTTTAACGGAATATTTAATCTGGAGATAGAATACCGCGCTTAGTTACGATCACCGCAATTATATCGTTTATTTAGTGTGAATTATTTCGAAACTCGATTCGTTTCGTAAATTTAACTATAACATTGAAGTTCCTTTCGAGAAAAATTCGTCCTCTCGAGAAAAGAAAATACGAAAAGAATATTCCACTTTATTCCAAAAGCAAAATTCAGTGAAACTATTATTATTTTCAAAATACATCTCCTCTTCTTTGATAATTTTTAGAAAAGAATTGTCAACTGGTAAGATCGTCAATGATCGCGTTTATTGGAACGGGTATTTGTAACTTTTAAACACACTCACTTTTAATCGAATAACATTACGGGATATAAATATAATAATATGATATAATTGTACGATAATAATAAGCGTAAACCACTTGTCCTACAACAACGAGCGAGACTCGTGGTAAGAAATTCGGGCCAAAAACTATATATAAACACGAGCCTGACTCGTACTTCGTTAGGACAAAACGTAAACAACACGAGGCCTGGCTCGACGCGTGACCTTCTTGTTTATTATGGCTCAAGAAATGAGCGGGTAGGACGAGGACGTTAATACGTCTCCTTGTCTTATTTTAAGGTGAAATCCGTTGGAAAATAATTCGAATAAAAAGGCAAACAAATTTGAAAAATAACGAATATATCTAAAAAGTAAATTATCTTTATTCCCTACGAACGTTCTCTCCAAACTGATCTGGCATTTTTGCCAGATTTTTATTCGCGAGGAATCTCGCGAGATAAACGAATGATAAAAAATTAAATATGGATACTACATTTCGAAAGAAAGATACTCGATCGAAAAATCTAAGCGGAGAAATCGATTTAGAACGCGAGATACGATTGTCGAAATTTTCCGGAAAAAAAATTTTCGGCGCAGATTTCGGAAAATTTACGTTTCCTCGGTGAATATTATCTCGCGAGAGGAGGGGGTTGTTCTCTTCCTCCCTCGTTTCCACGAGTTGGCCGAGGTATTAGCCGGGTGGTGGTCTCGGCGGGATACCTTGGAGCGATGACACGCTTAAAAACTCGCCGGATATTTGCTCGAGGCAAATATACTTACGCGAATACGGTTACCTCCGACAATTTTCGTGGCTCCGTCCACAGCCTTTGCTGCGGTGAAGGAAGTCGGTTATTAAACTCTCGAAGGACGAATGAAACAATTGCTACGATAGCCAAAGAATTCTCCTTCGCGGAATCTCTGCACCTACCCTATTTTCCATTACCTCTACCGTTCCTACCACGATAATCTCGCCACGAGAAACCCTTTAGAATTATCGAGAGCTCAAAAAGTATAATCGATAATAAATAGCAACGATTTATTCGACAGTTGATCCGCACGGCGTTGTAAATTTTGTCCGTCCACATCGAGGATAAATGATAGGTTATTTTTTTTTAATTAGCAAGGAGAAAAAGAAATACGATAGTTTCTTCTTTGTCTCGTTATCCGTACGGACAATCGGTTCCACGATTCGAAACACCAGGACGAAAACGTGCGTTTTAAAGTTTACTATCAACGCCGCGAGCGCCTCGCTTTTTATTGCTTTTATCGTATAATTAACCCATTTTACTCGCGTCATTATGCACACCGACAAAAAGTTTCGCGTCGAGTAGCGCGTCGGCCATGGCCATAAAGAAGACAACGTATTCCAGGGTATTCCGTTGGGGGGTTAACGAATGGCGTAGATTAAAATCTGACTTGCCGCCGTTGAATACGAAACCGCGGACAAAATGGATCGTGAATTAAAACCGGGTTGAACGGTTTAGTTTGAGAGAGAGAAAAAAAAGAGAGAAAAAAGAAACTACCGATTCTTTCTCTCCGCCCTTGTTATTCCGCGCGATCGAAACAAAGAGTTGTTTCCATTTCGCCTACTTCAAAAGTGATTCTCCACGATGGAGCTGGTTATAAACTTTTAATTCACAGTTTACTTGCTAACGCGAATCTTGTTGTGCAAAGTCTGTCGAGGGACACAGGTATAAAAAACGTGGTCGGTTATTTTCTCGCGATGCACCGCCTGTCAAAAGACCTCTTCCCCGATTATTCAATTTCCCCGGCGACGGCGGCGTATTCATCCGGCCCATAAATAATCATGAAACAACGTGGCGCGTACGTAAAGAGCACGCCACTTTTCCCCCTCCACGAACGTTTAATCTGCGCGCCATCGATACAAGCTCCGTGTCCACGACACAAAACGCCCTTTCGATCTCCATTGTTTCCACGAATAAAACGAGACGTCGGATTAACTCCTTCGTTTCCTTCGTTCCCAGCTCCTCGATTTCATTCGCGGTTCGATTCGAGAAACGCTGGGTCCCTCAAACTTTTCCAAAATAACGAGATAACGAGCTAATTAACGGGATGATCTTTCGCCCAATCTTCTTTTGTTCTTTAAGGGCAAAACCATTTTCCTCCTGTTTCCGTACCTACTTTTCGAAAAAGAAAGCGTGAAAACAATCGAACGTCGGCTGGCTTCGAAATGCTCTAGCGCGCGTATAAACCGAATTCAACGAGGTTTAACATCGTGGAACGATGGAGTTCGTGTGTTTGGGACGTTATGTTGCAAGCATAATCAACCGCTCACCAGGTTGAACAAGCGATACTCAGCATATATTAATTATCGCTACGCGTCCCTCATCCGCTTCGTCGTCTCAATTCGATTGCCTACATAAATTCTGTGTACCGCGTGTATAATGACCGCGTAAGCCTCCTGAATTCCACTATTCGACTGACTTGTCGTTCTCGTGATATATATATATATATTGTTCAGAAAGTAATTTCGTTTTTTCACACGAGCGTCGCTGGTGTCGTTGAACGTTTTACCAGCCAACTTCATTCTGAACCGTGTTGTCATCGTATGTTTTGAGAGTTGATATTTCGTGGTTTATTTGTAAGAAAAATTCGTTCGATTCTGTGCGATTGTGTTTTTCGTGCGTGATAACAAAGAAACATTTTCGGCATATTTCACTTTTTTATTATCGAAAAGGTGAGAATAATATTCAGGCAAGAAAAAAGTTTCGCAGTCTGTGGAAAAAGTGTATTAACGGTACGCCAGTGTGGTACAAGATTGAATTTGTCGAACTCGAGGATGTGCTATTAAAAAAGTGTGTTCTCGTTATCGTGAGAAAAACGAAATTCCTTTTCGAACAACCCAATATATATATGGATGTATCTATATATACACGTGATTAACGAACGATGGTAAGTAAAATAAAACGCGTTATCGAATCGATTTATTTATATCGCGGTTGTCGAATTTTATTATTTATTCGCGATGAACGAAAATTTATTCAAAATTTATTCCTTTCTCCTCGAGAGAGGGCGGAGAAAAGAGGAAGGGAAAGAAAATTTAAGGAAGTTATAGGACGCGGCGCAGAGAGGAGAGAATGCATTTCTCGCCAAGCGAAATATTTTTCACGTTTAACACGGGCATCAAAGGCAGACGCCTCCTTTCCGATTCTCGAGGCTTCGGGTTTGGCTTAGGAATCGGCGAGGTCTCGATGGAAAGGCACAAAGTAACGGAAATCGTTAACTTTGAAAAGCCAATTTTTCCAAGAATTCTCCATTCGGGCAACGTAAAAAGGTGGTTGTTCGATATCATTGATTCGAAGGAACGCAACAACGCATAATATCTTGGAAATTCTTTTCCACTGGATTTATGAATCGCTCTTTGAAATAGAGTCGAGAATATTTTTGATAAAATATAAAATATTTGAGGAAAATAATACACGCAAAGCGGACGGAATGGAAATGAAACTTGACGATTTTTCGAAAAACTTACCAATCACTTTGAATCGAAAGATTTAATATCGAAAGATAATACACAACAAAATTACAGTATCGATTTTGCATATTTCCGACGCAAACTAAATGCTTTCAACACAAGCTGATTATCAAGAGTGCAGCTTTTAGCGATATGTATGTCAGCAACTAGTTTTTCAAAGTTGAAAGCGCAGTCTACATAATGTAACGCGAAGCGTATTAGTCATTTTGCCTTTTATTCAAAACTCGCATCGTTCGAATATCTCGGTCTCTCGCCCGGAATATCGTTTTATACGAATTAAAATACCCTTTGTTTCTCCGTGATTAAAATGAACTCTTGTAGTTAGGAGAGAGAGAGAGAGAGAGAAATATGATACGATAAAAAGCATTAATTTATATATAAAGAAAAAAAAAAAAAAAAAAGAAAAATAATTCACACGCAATTTCTATTATAGATTTTCATCGACGCGGTTATTCGTCGTCGCTTTTTTTTTTTATCGTACGTGCACATCACAAACTATCCAGTTTACGATCTACAAATGAAATCGAGCCAAGTGCTATTTGCAAATTGCGATCAATCGAAAGTCGCGAGTGCTCGATTCGCGAGATAAAGTATAAAAATCGAGCGGAAATGGATGGAACGGATATATCGAATACACAAGAGTTTCGAAAGAGTCGTTGTACTTACTTTTGTAACGTGTATCGCTTCATTTTTTTTTTTTTCCTTTTTTTTAACTAGAAAAATAAATTTCTCCTTGCACACAGAGAGAGAAAAATTCTGGATCAAGATTGACGTAACAATCATCTTTCTCGTAGTAACGTTGAATATCGATGGATTGGAAAAAAAAAATAAAATAAAATAAACGGGGTCACGAGACGAGGGATGAAGACCGACAACGTGAATTTATTTTTATTTTTATTTTCAAAATGGAATATTGCAGCCAGAGTGAATGGGTTTCTATCGCCCTCGTAATTCCAACGTCTGAATCCGATGAAACATCGACGATGCCTTCCTATCCTAGATTTTTATACTCGTATAAATTTTAGATTTTAATGATATTCGAAAGAATGGAGTATCTTTCGAAAACGAGATTATAAAATGGAAAGGAAAATTGTCGTGATAATTATTAGGCGCGCAAATAACTTCCTTCCTCTTTTCTTCTAACTTCTGATCGTAACGTCTCATCGAATTCGAATCGCTTTACCGTTCGTAGCGCCATCTGAAACAGAGTTCTTTCGTTTCTAGAAGAAGAGTCGCGACGAGCGCTCTAATAGTTTCCAGTCTTATTTCAATATGGCGTGCGAGAAGCGTCATCCGCGTCGTTGCTTACTTTTTGCGTCCCAGCTTGGGAAGAAATCGGCCATAAAAATAGTTTGCGCTTATGGAAAAACGTGGAAAAAGTCGTAGCAAATATTCAAAACCGGAAATTTTAATTTGGAAGACGACGATCGTGTACAGGAGAAAGTTCGACGAAAATCCGACCGAGACGCGAGAAGACGCGTAATCTTCTATGCGATTTACGATTTAATAAAATCTTGAATTTGAAGAAAAAGAAACTTATCTGCACACCTAATATATTACGAGCCAATAAGTTTATTTCACTTATTCTTTTATACCGTTGACTCGTATAAAAAGGATACGATTCCCTCCCTTCGAGCAGGGGAAAAAGAAGAGACGTGGTTGAAAAATTTCCCCGAGGCAATTCCGTGTCTGACAGATTCTCGGTTCGACGATAGCGCGGAGATAGCGGAAAGCAAAGCGTGAACGCGTCCTATCACTTTTCATCGCGTGCTACTTGTAGGCGAAGGTTAGAATCTCTCTCCCTCCCTCTACGTCTACGTGTCCAAGCCGTAGGGGGGAAGAGAAAGGACGATGTGTAACAAGACAATCCAATATCCTAGCGCCAGACCGCCTCCGGCACTGACAGCTCTACCACCTAGATGGAGGTTTTACCCTGCCACTCTGTTAACACCGGCGTTGTCCTTTGTCATGTATAAGCCCGGCCGAATCCTGATTAACAGCCCATGCTCGAAATATCGGATCTCGATCCGTGATACTGATTTTTTCCTTTTTTTTCCTTCTTTCTTTCGCAATGGAAAACGCCCGATTATAAAAATACCCACCATGATTTATAATCATAACGCGCCCGTTAAATTCTCGTTTCATTTTTTTCCAAAAAGTATTAATCTCGAACAAACGAGACAAGTGCCGTTTAATTGCGTCGCCGGTTTAATTTCAATCTCGACCTTCTAAACGCTTCGTCTTTTCTAATGCGATGTAGACAATTGTTTTGAAAGAAACGCGGGAGAAGAGAGGTGAAAATCTGGAAGGAGGAACGTTAACCCGGGTGAAATTTCGTAAAAATTGATGGCTCTCTTTCTATTCTTACAATCACGCGTAAAAAACGATCCAACGACCGAGAAAAAAATCGAGAAATATTACTCGTCTCGAATACGGTGATAAGAGTAAAAATTCCTTCGATCGACGAGAATAAAATATCCGGGGGGAGGAGGATAAAAATTTAAAGAAAGGAAGAGAAGGGATTGATTTATCACGTTGTGACGAACAACCGGTGAAAAAACACGAAATAAGGATTGAGGGAGTGAAAGGAATGGCGGTGGTGGTGGTGGATGGTGATGGTGGCCAGAGAGGAAATTAATCCGGTAAATCAAAGCGAGAGAGTCAAAGAGGCAGAGGCGTGACAGGAGTGGCGAAGTTGGGTGAGGTGAGGGGGGGGGTAGAAGACAAAGGGTAGAGCGGAGGTTGAGTAGAAGGGAAGGTTATTGGTATTATAGGTCCCTTTAGTCCTCCATTACTCCGGCAAAAGGTTATAAAACTTATTGGACGATAAAACGAGGGCGGTATCTATTCTCGTTGAAAATGCATCTTGGATGGATCGTTTGTTGTGCTCGAGATATCGGTGGTAATAGCGCGTACATCGATCTCGCGACACGTTTTATCCACGATCGGATCGATGATCAAAACTTGGATCGATTTCGAACGGCAAACGATTGTGTCGAAACGGCTCGATTCGTGGACAAAATAATACGTAACCGAGCCGTGGCTCCACGATAAACGAGTCTATTGGTCGAGAACTCTCTTATTTGGACGAAGAAATACGATACGCGTGGCTGCGGGGAAGGAAGGGGAGTGAAAAGAAACGACAAGCCCTCGACCGAGGTCGAGTGATACAAACATTGGAGGAGAGCGGAAAGCGGAAGGGAATCGCGCAAACATCGGATGGAAGTTTCGGGTGTTCGTTTTAAAATATTCATCGCGGACAATGGGCTGGCGAGAGAAGAAACGGGGAGAGGCTCTCTGGGACAAATTGGAAGCCAGGAGCGCGACGCGTGTAATTTTTCACCATTCTTTGACATCTATAAATAAATTTTTGTTCCCCGCGCGTTATATACACGCGGCTTAAAAGGTGTCGAGGATCGGGGCTGCCAGCCCCGTTTCCTGTTGCATATTTTTAAAAAGAGGGGGGAGGAGGAGGAGGAGAGTGACAGGGTACACGGAACAAGCGGCAAACAACCGGACCAGAGATTCGAGACGCTGGTGTCGAGTTGCAAGTGTAGCATTGTAGCTTACCGTGTTCCCTGTTATTTGGACGGCGCGACACGGGCTGGCTGCGCAAGTTTTTTCGCAAAGAGAAAAACTTTCTCGCGTAAAAATCTACGGGGAAGTAGATGAAAAAAATTCCATTTTCCCGCGAATCCCTGTTTCTCTCTTCCTTAATTTTTTCCTTTTTTTTTTTTTCTTTTTTGTCGTTTCCAACATTTACAAACCGCTTTGTCGATCTACGATAAGCGATGATTTGATCAACTTTGAGAATTTATAGACGAATCGAGTCGCAAAGTGGAAAACGAACGACGATCCACGCGCAACACCAATCTCCGTTATATTATATCCGACGTCGTCACGATGCAAACGTCGAAGGAAATTCTTTCGGCATTGGTCGAAAGTATATCCCGATTTATGGAAGCGAATTCGAAGAGTGGACGTGAGTGACGATACGGTTCGAGGCGCGTACACGTTGACAGGGGGTGAGGCGAAGGAAACAAAGATTTGCCAGCTTTCGCTTCGTAGCGTAGGTTAAAACCCGTTCCACCCGTGTGCGGGTTTATCGACTCAACTGTCGCGAATACCCGTATCTCCTTGCTTATCCTCGTCGAGGTTATTGAGTTCGACCTGTTCTCGCGTTTATATATATATATATATACATATATATATATATATATATATATATGTATATATTCGAATAGCTGAATCCATAAGTAACGCACGTAGGAGAGCGAGGCTCGTGGCTATGCTGGGAACATTACAAGCACACTAACGCAACTACTGACATTACGGTCACGTAGCAATATTCAAATAAACCGCGGCAGAAAGCAACGCGGCATAATAAGTTTCCCTCTCCTGCTGCTCCATCTTTCTTTTCTCTTCTCTCTCTCTCTCTCTCTCTCTCTATTTTTCGTATCGTCCCTGTTCATCGCTCAACAAAAGGGAAGAATAATCAGAGGCGTGGTTTCGTTCGATCAAGTTGCCGCTCGTAGGGGAGATATTACGGATCTTCGATATTTCGAGGCCCGAGCATTTTGAAATTACTCGCTCGATCATGATTTATAATACACGCCTCTGGCGTCCCAGCCAAATCTCATTGTTGCGGTATGAAAATTACTTTAGCTACCGTAATTCGCTCGTAGGAGGGAATAAAGATGTCTGCATAAAGTAATTTACACTTGGTTTCGATTCGGTTGATCTAATTAGCCGATCTAATCCCCAAATTGATTGGTCAGAAACTCGTCTCGTTTATTCGAGTATTAAAAAAAATAATGACGCTTCGTAGTTGCGGTATGAAAATTGACTTGCTCGAAGAATAAACTGCATAAAGTAATTTATACTTGATTTCGTTTTCATTTGGAATCGAATTTTTTTTCCAATAAAAGAGAAAACGTCAAAACGAACAAAATTTGGTATTAAAAGAAATAGACTTCTCCTCGTTTCGTAATTGTAGATGCTTGATGGTTGTGGTATGAAAATTACTTTAGTTTATTCGAAGAATAAACATTTTCATTCGGGAATCGTTCGATCAAATCAGACAATTCTCCCTAAATTGATCGACGTTAAAATAGAAATTCATTCGTCGAGGTATTCATCGAGACAATTTTTTTGTTTTTTCCCAATAAAGGAGGAAACGTCACGAACGAAATTCGATACTACAAGAAATAACGACACTTCTGCCCTCTCGTCCCGTAATTGTAGACGCTTTCTTCGTAAATGGCGCGGTCACCGTAATTCCATGCGAGGCGTAGCAGGAGGAGAGAGAGAGAGAGAAAAAAACGTCTTGTTACACGATGCGACGAGTTGAACCGGGCGCAGATTGGAAAATTCGAAGCGCGGTGTGCACATTTCTCAGCCAATGTCAAATACACTGTTGGCATACGCGAAGGTAAACAAAAAAAATAGCGCTTCGGATCAAATCGAATTTCCTGTCGAAATCATTTCGCCCAACTGTGTCGCTCTTCCGCCGTACGCTCTGTTTTCCTATTCCCCCGTGCATCGCAGCACCAGCGCCGCCCAACCACGTCCCTCTATTTTTCTCCTAAAACGCGCCAACTTGGTATAATTTATTCATCGAGCGCGTCGTTGATACGCATCGGTGGGACTACGCACCGGCGATCGGTAAAACAGCGTTTTCGATCGAAGCGAAATTTTTTTTTTTTTTCGACCACTGTTTCGCAGAGAAGTTTTTTCATTTCCCTCGTCATGTTGGAGAAAAAGGAAGAAGCTTCGTTATCGTGCAAGGGAAATTCCTCGCGCATAAAGAAACGCTTGGTGTATACGCACGATGGAGTGTATTTTGTTACGTTAAGATCTCTCGAATTTTGTTCAGTTGGAAGGAAGAATTCTCTACGCGAATTGTAATATAGAGATTCTAGCGGATCTTCGCTTGACTATTTTTCGTTAAATTTGAAGAAACGATAATTTTAAAAATGGAATAATTAAATTCTACTTTAGGCAACTGAATGCGACTCTTGGCTCCCGCGATTTTCTCGTCGCTAATTGGCGTTCTTAATTAAATTCCGTCGATTCGGTTATCTCAATTCGCGCTCGGGTCTAACGCGTGAACGACACGACGAAAATTCTTTGATCCTTTCGGACGAAACACTCGCCAAAACGCTGTTCCATTCGTTCGGATACTCTATCACGGCGACATCGAGATAAATCATGGCTCGCCGTCCGTTTCATTGTGAAAAAGAGTTTACGTGTGGCAAAAAACCTCGAGCGTCAAATCGCAAAAACAGGCTTTGATCCGACGCTCATTGATTCGATCGACGGGGAAAGAGGGGAAATTGAAAAGCGTTAGACGAAATTAGACAGTTTCCAGCCGCACGATTCGCGCGATTAATTTGAACGGATTGAAATATCGAAGGAAGGGGAGGGATCGATTATGAATATGGTTAGAACGCGAGGAAAGTTTTACTACGAGTAAAAGGAAAGGGAGCGCCTTAAATAAATTTACGTCGATCCGTGTGATCGACAGGAATCTAATATTTTAAACCGTTCCAATAAATTGCAATAAATTCTTGCTTGACGGTTAAAATTAGAACGGAATTAGATATTGGACGGCGATCGATAATTTACGAATGACTTTTAATCCCGCATTAATTTCGAGATGAAACTTTCGAGTTTCATTTTGTAACCAACGATCGATTACCAAAGCCATTTAACATCCGTTTATCCTCCTCTTTTGAAAATCTCTTTTACGGAACGATGAGATGGTAGATTTAGCGAGCTTATGACGTATGCGGATGGAATACAGCTTACACGTTTACGCGTAATTCCCTGTTTAGCCGGAAGGAGGCACTGTAAGCGTACCCTGTCTTGCGCAAAAGAGGAGGAGAAGACGTTGTACTTCAAACCCAACGTTACCCTCTTGTGTAACAGTGAACAGTTGTGAACAGTTTGCATCTGTTTGTAGCAGATCGTGATGCGAATAATACGTGGAATAAAGAGAAATTAAGAGAATAAGGATGGATTAGTGACACTCTCGTCGGAATTTGACAAAATATTTCAACCCTTTGGAAAAAATCAAATGCGCAACATTCACTTATGTCGGAGACAAAAATTGTTTATAAATATATGTTGAATTTTGGCGAGACAAAATCTTTTCCCCGTTTGAACGTCAAATCAAATAATTTAATTCGATGATCCTTTTTTTATTCCAGGATTAAATAATAATTCGTATAAATTTCTTCTTCGCTTTGTAAAAAACTGATGATATTTTTAAAACAACGCGTATAACGTAATCCCGAACATATTCGGGAAAGTCTGCGAAAAACTTTCCATCCAATTTGCATTTTATCAGGAAGCTTGGTGAAAAAAAAAGATGAAGTAAAAAAAAAAAAAAATATTTTGAAAGGGGAGATTCCATTTATAATGAATTCTCGATAATTCATCCGTTCAATCTCGTCGAAAAAGTTTGTTCACCGAGCTCAATTAGCGTTCAATAATTACCAATGATACGAGGAATTCAATTTTTCTTCTTCTTCGGTTACGCGTAGGTAATAAAATTGATAATTAAAATAATTGTGCAATTAAGATCAAAAAATTTCAAATTTAATATCTTATTTAGATAGTAATAATAAGAAGAAGAAGACCTTCTTCTTAAGAAGGATGCGTGAATCAAACAGCTCGGTTTCTCATATTTTTCTTCTCGAACGTTTCGATCTCTCGGCTGAGAGAAAACGAGTTGAACAGAGTCGAAATCCGTCAGTGTTGATGGAAGCACTCTCAACCTGTATATTCTCCCTGTATCGATTAAATCCTCCACGCGATGGAAATTATCCCGCCTTAGGTTTTCCACTTTAAAATTTTCCACAATCCCGCGGATCAAAGGATCTTTCGCGGACTTGAATTAATATCGTAAATATTTAAAGCCGTATCAAACCGAGAATGTTGAAGACAAAGGGAAGGAGCCCCTTTTTGTTTGGCTAGCGAGAATTAGATCGCATTATAAAAATTAATTCACTTTTAAATTACTTTGTTGCAACGTGTTTAAAAAAAAAAAAAAGCGAACATTCTTCGACTTTTCCCAATTTTTCGAATCTCGTCGAAAAGGGAGGGGAGGAGGGGGGGGGAGAGAAAAGAGAAAAAGCAGAGGAAAAGAAGATGGAGAGAGAAAATATTAGAGAGATTGCAATTTATTCCGGGAAGGCGTTACCTGGTGGAAAGGGACGACCCAATCACGAAATAATTAGGCGCTAAAGCGGCTTGCCTATTACACGGAGGGTAATATAATTAATGCCGATATTATACCTGCCACCCTCCTCGTATCCCCGGGAGATCGTGCAAATAAAATCCCGGGTATCATCCTGGCCAGCCTCGTATGTGTACAGAGAGAGGGAACGGGCCAAGCTTTTGCCGGATTCACGAGTGGATAATATTACGCAGATGGTACTCGCGTATGGTAAAACGCAGTGACGAGAACGAAACTGATAGAAACGAGAGAGCCGACAATCGTACGTCTTCTTTCCTCGATTCCTTGGAAAAGGAGGAGAGCAAACTCGAACTAGTTGAATTTTTGTGAAACGTTTGTGTCGCGAAACAAAATTTTAATTTTATTTCAATTCTCGAGAGCCGTGGGAAAGTTTAATTGTTAATCTTCGGGTTGAAAAATTATCCGGGGAAACTTATCTCACAAATCCCATTTTCCCGCGTAAATTCACACCCTCGGGTGTGCGTGTAAACTCTCGTCTAATTATATTGGAAGGAAAAAAGAGAAATATGTATATCGTCGTCGAGAATTAATTTTGCGGATCGGGTTGAGTCGCGACTATTCGACGATAGAAAATTCCGAGTTGTTCGAATGCAGCTGGCCGAATGCGAGCGCAAATACAAACAGAGTCGATTGCGTTTCGCGCAAAAAAAATTTGTCAGCTCGACGACGAAATAAAATTTTGTCCCCCATTTTATTTTTCCCTCCATTTTTCGCCACTTTTCCAATCATCGTTATTCCCTTAGAAATCGGCCGAAATCGTTCCTTCCAATTATAAAACAAATTCAAATGCTTGGTAATGAAATAATAAAGCGTATTGGGTGAGCGTGAATTATCGTGAATTCGCAAGAGGGAGGAGGGGTAGTCTTTTCGTTCTCGTCTCTTCGAAACTGGCTACTTTTTAATCCTCCGATATTTTTAATCCCCCGTTTGCAAATTATCGCGAAATTTAAATCTATCACATTAATTTAATACCATCTTTGAATAACGCTTTTAAAATAATATATTTAAGGGGGAAGCGATAATGGTATTTAAGAGTGATTTAATTTTGGTATACAAAATTGGTATTACCCCTCCCCGCCACGATATAGTGATCGTTAATTACATGCAATATCGGATTAAATCTGCGACAAATTTGATTTCCTGTTGTATTTATCGGTTTTTAATATCTTATATGTTGGCGAGCGTATTATACGCGCATTACGTGTAGTGAAATTTTAACCATGTTTTTATTTATAACAAATATTCGGCTTCGAACGAGTATCAAATGTGCGCGATAAATGAAAGGATAAAATATCACATATTATATATTCTTTCATGTATCGACAAAGATTATTCGACGCTTTCTTCTTTTTTTTTTTTTTTTTTTCGATAAAAATGATCGATTTTACGAGCTGTGAACTTTCTTTCGTCGTAGAAAAAGTAATTTTTTTTTTAATTCTAACCTAATCAATTTGAGACCGACCACGCTCGGCCCACTCCACTTGTCCACTCGTAATCTTCTACTCGACTGCCTTTTTCTACTTACTCGGTCGATAATCGAGCAAAGTTTTTAAAAATTACGAGTTTTTAAAGATTTCTTCTAAATTTCTTCGTCGCATTGTACATTTTTTTACGAATGATGTCAATTTTCTAATTTTCGTGAAATATTCGTATTTTTTTTTTTTCGATAAAAATGATCGATTTTAACGAGCTGCGAACTTTCCATCGACTTCCTCTTTCCACTTGCTCGGTCGATAATCGATCAAAGTTTTTCAAAAATTTCTTCTAAATTTCTTCGTCTCGCATTTTCTAATTTTTGAAAATTCGTGCAATATTTTTTTTTTTTTTTTCTTCTTCTCTTTTTATACGTTCGTGGGACGCCAGGATATAGGATTTGGTCGGCCTGTGCTAACGGAAAACTATAACAGAACCTATTCGAGGGGAAGTCGAGTACAGTCTGCAAGCAGTAAATATACTTGGAGAGGCAGTAACGATCGTTTGTCGGTTGCTGCGATTTCTAAGGCCATAAATATCGTCCTTGAACGTTTCCACGTCAGTAATCGTTGATCTGGATCGTACTAACCCTCCTCAATTTGTTCTTTAACGATCACTGGTAGAAAAGTTATCGGGGAAAGTAATTTGCCATTAGCGTCCAACTCCTCCAACTATACATCAGCGGCACAGTCTAAAGCGAAACAAATTCGTCTAGATTCGTCTGGGATCAAGCGCGCTTTTTTTTTTTTTTTTTTTTTAATTATCTATACGATTCAGAATACACTTTTGTCTCTCCTGAATTGTGAATTTTATTTATCGTAATTCTTATCATCTTATCAAGTTCAAATTCTTGAAATTCTTATCCTTTATCCTTTATCCTTTCGAACGCTTGAAAAAAAAGGTTTGGTAATAAATACGAGTACGATTGTAATATTTAAAAAAACGTGAGTGATGCATAATTTCATACCTTTTTCATACCCCAAGCGTTGCGAAAGAGTATCGTGTCGGCGTTTACTATTAATAATATCGACACGTGACCGCCGCAGCTGCATTCACAGCAGCTTCTGACGGTGACTAATGAACAGCGAGGGAAGAAGATGAACCGAGCGAAAATCGATTTACTCTTATTATTTACGAAGGAAACTTGTTTCGATAGAGAGGAGCTATGACTACGACATTCAGACGTCGATCAAAACTAAACGCTTCCGCCATCTTCGTAAATCTCGCCAACAGCCGGATGAATAAATACGTGGAGGAGAGGATTTCGTTTCAACTTGCGGGGAAATAAATTTCTTTATCCTTCTTCCTCTTCCTCGATCACTATTCAAAATTCAAAATTCCAAAAATATATAGGAGCGAGTTTTCTTTTCTAATTAAAATTCAAAAAGCGTAATAATTTTGTCGAAATTTGTTCCGCAACACTTTATAAAAATTACTCGAGAAATTCGAGAGAATCGTTTAACCCTAATGAAACGAAACCAAGTCCATTTCACAAGAGGAATGGTAAATGGAGAGCAGAGGATATGGAAGTATCGAGTGATAATTTTCACCGGCCGTTTAATTTCGTCTAACCCTGAAACGAAGAGCTCGCTCTTATGAGAGAGTCTTCCAACTGGGGAGGGAATGCGCGTAATAAAGCTTATAGCTGGAGTTCGCATCGTCTAGAAACGACGTCTAATGATCTCTCGATCTTTATCGAAAGCGATACATTGAACGAAGAAATGTTCGATGTAACACTAACAATAACTAATAACAATAATAATAATAATCATCATCGTCCAACGTGAGAAGAGAAGAGACTCGATCGAACAGATATTCCGAGAATTTCTTATCGAGGCCATAAATTTGTCTAAAATTCGCCGGAACAGTTTTTTCTTCCGCCACATTCTTCCCGTGCATACGCTTCTTATTACTCGAAGGAATTCGCGCCCGGGTTGATAAAACGTGTGAGGTAAAAATGAAATGCCGTTACGGCTAAATATTTACACAATTATTTTTCGAGCTAAGATAAGGCGAATAAAAATTCGCCTCGATAAATTAAGCGATCTTGGACAATGTCCAAATTGAAATCTAATAAACGATCCTCCTCCCCTCTCTCTCTCTCTCTCGAGTTTCAATACATCGGAGAGGGATGAGATACGGGGCCGATATCTTGGGTGAAACTTTCTTGGTCGGCATCCAAATTTTCGCGACGTACTCGCGACGCCCTTAGAATTATTAACCTATTCGTTATTTCAGGGGATGTAGATATAGACCTCCCTTTCCAGCTTACACGGATTACATAAATTTTATCGCCCGTTTATACCCGCATCCGCTTGAGAATGTCTGTCGCCGATCTTCTCGTTGTTTCGCGAAAAGTCGGCAATTTGCCTCGCTCGTAAAACATCGCGAATCCACGCAGGCCTGTGATGGGCCTCCGCGTGATTTATATACTTCCAACCATCCTGACGCTCTTGCATCGAATCGAATGGTTATCAAAATTAAACGTTTATTTTTCGCTCCGTTTTTATCATTCAGATAAACTTTTTTTATTTTTAGGGGGAGAAAGAAAGATGTGTAAAACAGGGAAGTCGATAATTTTGGATAAAGATAAGCTGGATGGCGAGGCACGAAACGAGTCCCCCGAGTGGTTTATACTTGGGCCCTATCGTCGACGTTATCCTTCGTCGTGTCACCTTGAACACGTTTCAACAGCGAAGGATGTGCGCGTTTCCAGCACACGTTGCAAGCTAGCGTAGAGCGAGACATATTTTATGGGACAACGTTTCCTCCGTTGGCGTGTAGTAGATGCTTGCGAAACTATCTCGTACGTCGGAGAACTGTGCATCATCTCAAACATTCTCTCAGTACTTGCTCCGCATCTTTTCTATTTCATTTTATTCCTCGATCCCCTATGTATGTACACCTCTTTTTGTCTACCCCTCTTCTCCAATCCCTTCGTTTCCCTCTTTTCAATTTTTCCCCAAGACTCTTCCTTTTTCCGCTCTTCTTTCACAGCTTTATTCACTTTATTCCGCGCTCTCGTTTACCTTCCACATTCGCCCGTTTCCTCTCCACACCTGTTTCACCGCCCTCTATCGCCGCCCACTTTCGAAACCTTGATCTTCGAAAAAATTCCAATTCCGTGTCACTCGTGGATGGATCTCGTCGCGTTGTATATTTTTCGTGATTTTTTTTTTTTTTTGTACACCGTTCCGCTACTTTACAAAATTATCACGTTATAAAGAAACCCGCCCTTTGAATTTCACTCTACGTTTCCTTTAATGTTTGAGAAGACGGTTAGTTTGCTCCGTGATTGGCCCTGAATGGTAATGCAGCCGGGTGTCTGTCGAGAATGAGCTCGATCCTCAAAGGAGAAAGTTTTAATCCACTTGATATTCCTCTTATGAATAGTTAGTACTTATTAACCTGCTAAAAGATACTAATCAGTAGCCACAGTTGCGTAATATTTAAAACAAAATGTTTCAGATATCGATTATTATCTCACCACGAAGAAATATTATTCTTCGTTCTAATCTTTTAAGAAATTCTCTTGAACAAAAATATTTCGTTTTATCAAATCGACGACCATCGTTCGAAATAATCGAAATAATCGAAAAAAGATCGTGATTAAAAATTTTATCACGATTTCATCTTGCAAATCCTTTGAAAAGCCTTAAATTTTGTTCATAAAATACTTGAAATACTTCGGTCAAAAGCCTCGAAACTAGAATTCAGGGCTAATTCGCACAGTTTGTCATCTGTGTTCTCCCATTCCCACCTTGATCACGACTAGGAATATTGACACAAATCAGCTGACTGTTCGCAAACAGTTTGCGTAGATGGGTAATCAAAATGTACACATCTTGAATGGCGTAGCACCGGTGAGGAGTGGTAAATAACAGGGACGCGGAGAGTGAGCCGGTTGTTAGACGATACAGCGCCATCCGGTGTCCCGGATCGTAATATCGCTTTAATTATGTGCGCCGTATTTGCGCCAGGCCGCGTTATTAATTTCGGGTCCTCGCGTGGAGAGACTTACCATTACGACCTCGGGGGATACGTCCTGTAGCAAGGAGCGACGTCGACAAGCCGGGGAGGGGAGTGGAGTGGAGAAGGCAGAGGGAGAGGGGGCAAAGGTGTGCAGCCTTGTTCGCCGCGGCCCCTCTCTCCCAGGAGTCGCTGCTAGTCGGTTGCGCATTCACCTACGACACACGGCACCACGGCTCATCTTCGAGATGTTATTGCACGACGAAACCCTCCTATCCTATTCAAATTATTTCGAGCGGTAAATTAAACAGCTGAAGCCGGCTCGTAAGCCGCACGAGCGTGCTAAATTTCGGTCGTGAGAACCGACACACCGATATCCCGAATGTGTCTGTCTCTCGGAGGAAACGAGTTTTTCGATCTGGTAGTGTGTAGTTGTTGTGTTTCGTCGATGAGCCACGAGATGCCGTGTAAGAACAATCGTCGATATTCGAGTTTTACGACCTCTACGCTCTCGAGAATTTCACTTTCGGATCTATTTCTATTTCGCTTTTCTCTTCTTTCTCTTGTTTTTTTTTTTTTTTTATTCATTTGAATATAAGGATAAAATGAATCGTTTGTGGAAAGAAATAAAAAAAAAAAAGTAAAGAAAAGTTGTTGATAACGAAAATGTCGTTCGATTCAATTTTCTGCGCTTCCTCCCCGCAGAGCTATTCAGCTGGTTTAAAAGCCCGTAACAGTTGGTATCGTTTGGAACTAGATTTCATCAATTAAAGCATTATTCTACGTGGCAAACTTTTCCTCCCTGGTGTAATCTCTCGTGCGTAAAACGGGGAATGACTCCTCCTATCTGTTCTATGAACGACATTTCCTCTTTCCAGTAAGTAATGCAATTTTCACGTTTGCTTCGATTCTAATTTATTCTTAGCCAATATAAAACTCGTTACGGAAAGGGAAATGAATTGGAAACGTAATACGGACATATTAATTTCTCTTTTAATAACGCGAATCGAAAAATATGTAAATATGAAAATATAAAAATACGAATCGTATCCTGATGTACGTCATCGGATAAATATAAATTCGTAATAAAATGTACTTCGTTCGAAAAACACTCATTTTTATGATACGAACGAATTTGTTGGTAACGTTGAAAACATACGTATCGATCGAACGTACCTACTTATTCGTACTTACTTTAGACTAGTTGTTTCTTATTTTAACTCAATTATCGCGTTTCTCGCGTGGTTAAAAATAAATAAGGAAAAAAATAATTGTGAGAAAAAGCTTCGAATTGTTCCCTTTGTGTAACTTTTCTTTCTTTCTGTAATTTTACGTTCCCCAACCAAAATACATTTCTTTTTCCGCGGAATTGTAAAATATAATAATACTCTCCCCATAACTGTACCGGTCTGTTGTATTATTTCGCCTCGATGAATTGGGATATTTTCCGAAATTGCACGGCATCGAATTAATTTTGAAATATGATGGAATCGACGTAGACAGTATCGAGAGGATCGGTCGCATCATGTAAATTGGGTGTAGAACAATGGTAGAGCAAGATCCATTATTTTGACCGATGTAATTTCTGCTCGTTTTCCAGACAGTTTGGTCGGTCGTCTCCCGGAAAATGCAGCCGTGGATTGCGGTCACCGTGTAAAATAAATAATCCCCAGAGTTTCTCTTCCGTTTCTCGTTCCGTTCCGCTTCGCGTGTCCCGTGTCTGTTACGTTTTTTTTTTTTTTTTTACCGTGATACCGTCATCTCGTTACATCGTTCACGTTTATCCGCCCTCTCTTTCATACGTTCCAGGGTGTAATATGCCTTCTTTGAAAAGTTGTTTGCTCGTCGAGAAAAATATTTTCACGACCGTGTAAAAGAATTATCCTCGTTCGAAGAAACGATTAAATAGATTTAGCTTTTTGACCACACGATTTCCTCCCTGTGGATTTTTACGCCAATTCAAAAATCTCTTTTTATGAAATATTCAAACCGCTTACTGTTACCGTGATTCGATCGTGATTCGAGGATGCTTTCGAGTTGCCTCGAAGCAAGGATCGAAAAATTTTGAAACATCTTCGAAACGTGATGAAACTTGCACGATTATTTACCGCGTGAGTCACTAGTTGTTGCAAAGTTGTCGATTCTTGTCTTCTAATAACGATTTCTCGAAGTTTGATTATATATACGTTGCGTGCAACTTGGGGCATGAATAATCGATTTCTCGTCATTGTTACATCACTGGACCTGTTGACGATTGCAATTTAAATCGCATTAAAATTTGTTTATTAATTCACCGCTCTTTCATCTCGCGTAAATTATAATATTTTTCTTTCTTGTATCTGAATTCGAATGGGTTCTAGAGCAAAGAGAAAAAGAAAGAAAATCTAAAAGTTGGTATCACAGATATCGTACGGATTCGTACGATAAAAGGTAGGGCGGTGATAAATTAGTTAAAATTGCTCGATTTTCTCGGTCGTTATACGCGAAGAGAAGAATTTTTCCAATTTTTAGTTCTTACTTTCTTCTTACGTTCGATTCGGGTGGTGCGATTCATTTTCAATACTCGAAGATTAAACCAAAGTTGCAGAAAGTTTCAGAAGCTGGCACTTTTCCAATAATCAGGGTATTTATACTTAAAACGTAAAAGTAGAGGTTCGAGGTAAGTAAAGTATCTTAAACTTTCTTATGCTTCGCGAAATCCTGCAACACGTTCGAATCCAATCGCGCTACCCTCTCTCTTCTTTAATACTTTTCCACTTGTGCGATATAAAAAAATAAAAACTCGAAAGTCTCGGTTTTGTGTTCGCGTCCCGAATTTAACCGAAATTTATTTCGACGATCTTCTTCCATCTCGATCGATATTGCGATAAATCTTATTCACCAGTTTTAGTACTTATTAGTTGGGAAGTGTTCATTATCTCGAAACGGGTGAGAGTCCAACTCATTGTCAGGCATAACGATGTCATTGTGGACAAGTTTCTTGGTCTAAGACCTTGTCAAACTTGGACGTGTTCCCAATGAGCTCCTCTCGACGTCTCGAATCTTCGAAACGTTGAAGCAAATTCCCAAGACTCGCGTTATCTCGTGTATTTGATTTAAGTTAACCAGAATCCAGTAAATAAAGTATCGAATTTTTTTTTTTTTTTTTTTAAATATCATTTCGTGTTATTTTTAAAACGAAAGGATCTGTTCTAACAAAAGGAAAAATGTATCTCGTTGAAAGAGATGAATTTTTCTTTTTTCTTTTTTTTTTTTTTAAATATATCATTGCGTGTACAGATAAAAAGTAATAGCTTTCGAGAAAAATATTGCGATAGACAGCCAAGTCGTTTCTCTTAAAAAAAAAAAAAAAAAGAATATCCGTTCACGACGTACATCCGCTGGTGAATCAATAACTTTCAAGACTTCTGCCCCAGCTTTTTGCGCTAACACATTTACGAAGTCCGTTGCGCGACTTTAATCGAGAAAATCTGCATAAATATGCATGGCGTCTCATATGCATTCAGCTTGCATTAAGAAAATCGGATATGAATATGCGTCCCACGGCAAACGTTAAGTTTCTTCAACGCCTCTGATTAACTCGCGAATCCTTTTAATCTAACGATAATCGGGCGCAAAGAGGACGACCATAATTTCGAGGAGTTATTTTTTTTTAAAAATAATTCTCGACCGAAATAATGAAGAAAAATCGCATTTTTTTCCCCTCCAAAATTTCCATTCCTTTCACGCTTGTCGAATGTCACAGATTGTTTTCAATATCTTTGCCGAACGATCCCTCTGTGCCCCGTTCTTCTTGCACAGATGCAATATCGAACAATTTAATAAAAGATCGTTCTTCTCTCTTTCGCCATTTGAATAGCGAGCGCGTAAAGCTCCGCCCCGAGAAGAAACTTCGAAACAAAAAGGGGGGAGGACCATCGATGAAACAGCTCGCCCTCGATCGGATATAAACTTTCATATTAAATCCATTCCCTTCCAGTTTGTTTATATTTATTTACAAAAATGATTCCAAAACGAAAACGTGGTCTCGATAGATTCGTTAAGATCTAATAATTTACAGCCACGAGCCAATGGAATTTCGATCCTGCCTTAACAAATGGTGAAACGGATACGAAAAAAAGGGAGCGCGTCGTAAATGATAAGGCGAAACGACAGTGACGAATAGGGCTTTCGCGAGTAGTTTCGCGAGCCTTCCGCTTCGTTCGCTGCGATCCCCAACGCACTCGAACGCTATCGTCGCCCGCGCACCAATTTCCGATAGGCGATCCATTATTTTAAGCGGCATCCGCGCCCCATCGATTCGCGCCTCCGCTTTTTCGCGACCGGAAAATCTCCTCCTCCTCCTCCACTTCATTATTTTCGCTATATTTTTCTCATCGATCGGCTTACGCGAGTTATTAACCGCGCGTCATTCCTTCGAATTCCAACGCAATGTCCTCGACGTTGCGATTAATTGTCGGTAAGAAAGAACGAGTTGACTGAAAACAGTTGGAGAATGATATATCCGTTCATTTTGCAATTTACGTGTATTTTTCTTTGTCCCTTTTTTCTTTATAGAACCCTTTCCTACAGAATTGTCGTTAGTTGGATGATCGTATTAGCGAGTTATGTCAGCTGGCCGTTGAAACAGGACACCTCCGAGCCCCGGGAGAGAGAGTAAGTTTCCCAATTTGGGAGTATGCCGGTGGTCGTCGTCCGGCCATAAATTAAATTAAAGGCATGTACGGCATTTTGCGAAAGGAGAAAGGTTGGAAAAGTAAAAAGCAGGTAAAATTCGATTATCCAACTTTGCGCGGAGATATCCCTTCCGTTGCGAAATAGACGAAAGGAACCGATAAGACGAGCGTGATGAAATATTATTACTTTTCACTACAGATTCCTAGATGATCGATCGAGATCCAACGTGTTGAGTTTATTTGTCTTGTATACTTATCCCTTTGCACTCGAGAGGCGCCACGGTGCACACTTCGAACGATTGTACATCAAGCGGGAGAAAATTCATTTTTAAATTTTAAAGAAATAATTGTTTCCATGTAATGTATGTCATACGTTAAAACTTTAAATCCTCTTTTTAAACGTTTACAAATTAAACGAAGATCGGTCATATTTCAATATTCTGTAAATTTATCAAGAAGCGTTTAAATTTCAATTTTTACATCGGATACGACATCTATTTTAATTTATAATAATTATTATAAATTATCGATAAGTTTTTTTTTTTTATAAATTGAGCTTAAAATTTGTCAATGATTTATTAAGCTCGTTAATTTTGTTTACGGCTGCACATGACACGTAGGGATACAATCGAGTTCTTTAATCTAGCCACCGATATTATTTTTTAGGGGATTAATTTTATAATAATGCCCTAACTTTAGTTGGCAATTTTTCTGTTCTTTCCTTTTTTTATCCTTTTATATTAATTAAACGCAATGTTAATTTTTCTTATATATATATATATATATTTAGTTACATCTTTATATTTTACCGAATTTGATCGAACGATTCATTAGATTAGATTTCGTTATCTCGAAATAACAAGATCGATTTGTGAATAGATTCCTTAGATTCCTTTATCTCTTTGTTATAAACCGATATAAAATCATGCCCCATTGAAAAACTTGTCGAGTGCAAAGGGGGTTATAAACGCGACCCCTTTTCCCTTTCTGAATCGACATCACTACAACGTAATATTTATCCATTAAAATATATCCTAATTAATTCTTCATTTTAATCGCATCCGGCAACCTAATACTTTTTTCCTCCAGTTTTTCGAGTCCCTCCGGAGAATATTCGAAGTGAAAAATGTTTTCCAGGTTGCGGCAGCATCGCGCCAAAATCCACATGGGGCAAAATCGCGACTACGGGCTACGCCAGTCTCGGCATCCCCTTAACCTTGGTCTACTTGTCGAGCGCCGGAGGCCTTTTGTCCAGGTGCGCGAGGGGTGTGTTCACGCGCGCTCTTTGCTGCTGCCTTTGTTCCAATTGCGGCTATTGTTGCTACGATGAAAGACGGATGGAGGTAAGCGGCATTTTCAACCGAAAGATACTGGCGTATCTTCTCTGATAACGATCAACGAACGGTTTCCTTTTCTTCTCTGCTTTTGTCGAAAAAATGCGAGTGCAGGAAAAAGAGAGGCGCATGAGAAAGAAAAGGCAGCAGGAGGAGCTGGCGCAGCAGCAACTCCAGTTGCAGGAGCCGTTCTACGTGCGCGCGAACGCGTCGAGTTTCACGAGCACGGTGGAGATGAAGAGCAGCCCGAAGGACGAGGTGTCGAGCCTCGGCTCCGGCGACAGGCCCAACGTCACTATACTCGCGCCGATCAGCATTTGCCTGGGCGCCATGCTCTGCTACATCGTCGCGGGCGCATTCACTCTGCACAAGTTGGACGGCTGGTCCTTTGTGGGTACGTGAGAAACGGATTTCCAACCTCTCCTTTCCACTCTAACGCGACGTTGTAACGAGAGAGATTGCAAAATACAGATTGGACGGAATCGGGTGAATTAAGTTAAAGTTTTGGTGTTTAGATGCGAGCTACTTCTGCTTCATGAGCCTGAGCACGATCGGGTTCGGTGATATGGTGCCCGGTTCCTATCCACGCCACACCCTCTACGAGTCGAGGAACGCGACCGTTTGGTTCTGCTCGTTCTACATAATGTCCGGGATGGCGCTCACGGCGATGTGCTTCAACATACTCCACGACGAGATCGTGCACAGGCTAAGCCATCAGACGGAGAAGCAGGAGCCGGTTAAGGCCAGCCCGAGCGTGGACGAGCTCTCCACCGATCCCCTCACCCTGACCTCGTGACAATTTCCGTCTGGCAACTTGTGCCACGGCACCGACGACAACGATATCCGGGGAACGGAACCGCCGACCAGCCTCTTCGCCCACGAGAACGAGATCAATATACTGAAGGACACTTTCAATCAGGTGGACGTCACCAGAGACTGCAAACCGATTTTGAAACTCGAGGATCACGTTCCGCCGATTCCTGGTGTCTACATGTTGCCAAAGGTCGACGAGGAGGCCGAGGAGAACACCGAAATGTGAAACACGCTTCTCCCTCGTCTCCTCCAGACGAGTGGATCGTCCTTTCTCGATAACGAGTTCGACGAGACCCGTCCAAACGGGTTTCCTTGTTCCAAACGGCAACGTTTCGCGTTTCCAACCAACGCCAACGTGTTTCGAATCGATAACTACCCTTGATACGTCGTTTATATATATATAAATAGAAAATTAATCGCAGTGAGATAGCGCGCGCTTCGACGAATCGTGGAGGAAATTGGACGAAAAAATATTTTTATTCGCGGTTAATTAATTGATTTTCAAGAAAAATCGACGAATTTTTTTTTCCTTTTCTGCGCGCCAGAAGAGAAGAATTGTTCTAAAAACGGGTTTCTAAATACGTTCGTTCGAAGAACAAGATGGTTAACGATCGATGGACTGTCCTCGCGTAGAGAGATACAAACCGATACAAACAAGTATTTATGCGTACGGCATAAAACGAGACGCCTTCGTGGTCGTGTACGAGGGATGTGTGCATCAATTTCAAAGAAAGTAAGCCGCTATGTTCCGTTGGAACGCCGTTTCCAATATATTAACGAAACGAATAAACATTTTTACAACAAATGTTGAAATTATATATTTTTCCGTTACTCACTTGTCATTTATTTTCTACGATTAAATACACGCAAAATCAATATTGGATCGCATATAAATATGGACCGTTTATTAAATTTTACTCGATTTTAATCGAAATAATGATTATGACGTAAATAAACACGGCCCAACTTGGTGATATCGCGTTAATAAAGCCCCGGCAATTACATTACACAAGTTCTAAACAAGATTTTCCTCAGGATGTACCAAGTGTCCCCTAAATGTTCTAAAGGAAGTTTCTAAACTTGCTTGTTATTGATGTTAATTTCTACGTTAATCCTGATCTACTTTTGACCAACATTCGTGAAATTTTCGTCGAATTTCAATGAATATAAGCTTGAGAGATAATTATTTTCCAGATACATACATCGAATAATCGTATGTATTTTAATTTCTAATGAAAAAATGTTTCATACGATTTGGAAATGGCGTTCTAACGAGATCGACTCGATATTTCTATGCCTATTTAGATAGAAATTCGTGACAGTTTTTATATTTCTGCATATATGATAAACGCTCGAAAAAAAGGAACACGTTCTTGTCCATAATGTAATCGAATGGATTATTGCGTCTAGTCGTATAAAATGGAGCGTGCGTGATTCAAAACGTTCCTTCGCACATATTGTAAATCAACGCGTTTCGAAACGCGTAATAACACTGCCAAAAATATAAAAATATTGCCCAGAAAAATTAACGTAACGTTGGAAGAAAAAAAAAAATTGCTACAAGCTTTAATAATATATTGATAATATATATACAAGTATTTTAATATACATTTTGTAACGAATGAATTTTTCTAACCTAAAAGGATTTTTTTGGTACAACTTTATACTGTATCTGTTCTTATATCCTGTCTTATCATTCTTTATTACTGTTTCAATATTTTGTAACTGTTTTATAAAATTTCCGATAATTTTTCAGAATTAATTGCCAATTATTATTCTCGATAATGCAATAATGCAATACCCATTGGACTAGACGCAGAAATCGTGAACGAAAAAAATCATATTTCAATTCTGTGCTCAAGAACAATAACTAAAATACTGTTACGACTAGACACTAATCTTTAAGAGATGTTGCATATAAAACTATTCACATTGTTCAATATCGATATTCGTGATAGAGAATATGGGATTACGGAGTGCGTAATGTATAGCTGTAAATTAGCTGTAAAAATATCACTCTTTTTGTCGGGTACACGGAGCAGATTTTTTTTCTAAAACACTTCTCTAAAAATTGCGTTTAATTAATAACGAAAAATAAAGTTAAACTCTCTCTCTCTCTCTCTCTCTCGATGAATAAAATATTCATGTATCGTATATACTCGTTCTTTCGTGCATTTTCTACACTTTGTTTAAATCAATCAAATATCCACGTACGTAGATATACAATTTAACAAAACTTGTATATTATAAGGAAACGTTATAAAAGGGAAGAAAATCTGGCTTGCGCAAGATTAAGTCTATCGTCTATCGAGCAAAACGGCACGTTTCTGCTCTGTGCAAACGACAAAAGAACCGCGTGCAAGTAGCGACCTAAACAAGTGTTTTTCTGTTTCTTCTGTAACATATCATAAGATGTAAGTACGTTATAAAGTCCTTGTGAAAACGCTGAAAAAAAAAAAAAAAAAAAAATGAGAGAAATGAAACGATCGACGAACGATACGATGTATCTTGGAAGCACGAGTGTTAAATCGTATGCGAGTTCCGGTTGTGCGAATTTCGTTAGGTGTCTAATGACAATCGATATCAGCTTGAGCAGTTACTAGAATTATCGTTATCGCTCTATCGGTGATTCGATAGGGGATGGTGGCCGGTAGCCAAAACAAAGTTTACTTTAACGTTTGTACCAGCCATCGATCCAACCTTGCCGACCGAGCAAACTTCCTCGCACTCGTTCCATTCATTTTGAAAAGGCACACGCGTTCCTCCAAGCTGACGCTTGGACTATTTGTTGCGGAAAACCACTTGTAACTTTCCTTCGATTCACTTTGGATATATCGTCGAACCGATGATCGACTTTTTTTTATTCGAGATTAAGAAACGAAATTTCGATGAAATAGAAATTTCTTCGACGGTAAAATCGGTCGATAATTGCAGTTGGTTCGATAGAAGAGAAAGTAAGATTCGCGTGTTGTTCGAAGTGAAAAAAAAAATCGAAGATACCAAGTTCCAAGGAAGAATTTACCAGACCAATGTGCCCATTTATAATAATAAATAAATCATACAAAATTTGATGCCAGAATGTAAGGATAAGAAGTTTACAATTTTGCAAAAAGTATATAAGATTTTTTTGTATTCTTTTATCGTTTCGATTCGTTTCTTTGTTCGGTAAAAATTCGATTCTGAATACAAAATGTTTGACGAGTTAATGGCCGCAAAGAGAAACCGTTTATTCTGTACAAAGAGCTTGAATGTGAATTCCCATTAGAGAAATCTTCCTCCTCATTTTTCTATTTCATAAAGATTTCCTTTTCGCGTGATTTCACGCCCTTGCGTTCTGGTTTCTTTCCTCGTTCCTCAGGGAAATATGACTGAATTCAAAGCACTTCGTCGACCACTATGAAACTTTAGCACGACAATTTCGCGAAAAAGAGTCGGAAAGAAAAAAAAAAACTTGATCCGTTCAACGGATTTTTGATTAATATGCCCGTTATTCGAGAAAAAAAGAGAGATAAAAAAAAAAAAAAAAAGGGAAAGATCGAATCTTCTCCATCTTTGTATCTTCGTTAATAGTTTCATTTGTGTATTTTCGATATTCACCATGACGCAATCGTAAATTCTAAAAACTGAGATAATAATCGGCAACGATAATTAGACGAATTCGAATTTCGAAAGTTTTTTTCGAAAAATGTTCATCATCATTGTTGTTTAATTTATCGATGTGAAATTTAACGATAATATCGTGAATGAGTATTATAAAGTCAATTATATTGCAAAATATTCTCAAATTAATGATAAACGAGTTTGTATAAACATGATTCTCGGACCTTTTCTAGAATTAAATTTACACAATTTATCGAATAAATAGAAGAAATTTATACGAGAAGCATTATGATCAAAGTAAAGAATGGCAAATATTAAATTTCCTTTTCTCTATAATGATAATGTGTCAACACGTATATTATTTATTTGAATATTTTCTGCTTACCACTAAATTTCAAAAGACACCAAATAATACCGAATAACTGGTTCGTCGATTGCTCAAACTAAAGGATTAATCAAAGTTCAAATCAAAATTAAGACAAAGAGAATAGTAATCAAAGAAAAAAAAAAAGAAAAAGGTGGAAAAGATTTTACGCTGATTCGATATTCGGTGGGATTTGCTTCTGCCGTCCTTCCGTAACAGCGAATCCTGCACAAAATTACACAACCTGTATTATGTAATTCGAACGTAACATGGCGTAATTTTTACGAGTCTAACTAATTGTTCGGAGATATCGTTTAATATTCAACGTGATAAAGAAAAATGGTAATCAGGAATCAAAAAAAAATTTGTCAACATCAAGATCCAACGTAAGAACAGCGTCGTTGATAAACTTTTCTATGTTACCCTTGTACATAATATTAAACGTTGTACGATATTAATACTGAAAAAAAAAAAAAAAAAAAAGTTAACGTTTAATGTTAGAAAAGTATTATTAAAAAACATTAGAATTTCTATTTTCACTCTCGATCGATTTTGTCCAAAATAAAAATTCCACATCTTTAAGCGTGAATTGCAATTCAAATCGTGAGATGAGAAATACGATATTCATTCGAAACTTTTCGTATACAACAATCATGGTATCCTAATGCTCTGAGAAAAAAAAAAAAAAATAGATATGTGCTCCTTCTAGCAGTTTTGTATAGTCCGTTTTACAAATGTATATCTTTGTACAGAAATAGTCCGATAATTTTTATTGGAAAAAAAATTAAAATGGAGAACTTTGTTAATTTTCTGCCTTACTATATTTTAATGAATATCATAGGTGTGCGTACAATATGCGTGTATATATATATATATATATATATATGCTCATTTTGTAATAAGGAATTTTATTCATTTAACAAATTGATGTCAAATTAATGACGGATAATTAATATCAATTTGACGAATAAATAAAATTTCTAATATATAGAGTTAAAACAAAAACTGTTTTATATTCTTTTCCTTGTTTTACGTTTGTTGTAAACTAGTTATAATTTATAGTGAAAGAATTGTAAAGAATGAAATTTTGTGAAAAAATTTGATCAATGTATATGAAACAATCAAACTCTTGGAAGAGGCAGAAACATCAATAAACTAATTAACTAATCAAACTTAAATTTATTATTTGAATTTTACGTAAATTTATTTTTTAATTTGATCTCCTTTATTATTTGATTTTGAAACGAGAATCTTTAACATTTCTATTATTACTTATGAAAGAAAAAATTTTAAAGATACCAATCTTATTGGATTACACATAAATAAAATTTTTTAAATATATATTAAGTATATTACTACATTATTGTTTGTACTTAAATTTTGTTATTTTAAGAAACAAAATGATATGACGGTATAATAATAATAATATAATAAATAATAATATTTGACATTTTTATTTTAACTCGTACGATAAACTGCTTTCCATGTTTATTAAATTTATAATACTTTAAACATGAATAAAAATAATTAACATACATTATATATAGAAACTAAATTTTTTATAATTTTCGTAATATATTCGTAACAATAATTTATATGTTTTTTACATTGTCTTATGTTTTTAATTCTTCTTCTCCAATTTCATCATTTCTTTCGATTGCTTGTAATGATTTTCTTCAATTTTTTAAGAAATATATATGTATAAAGATATGAAGGATAAAAACTTATGTGAAAAAATGAATAGAAACGAATAGAAAAAGAAAAAAACAAGATTTCAAAAATACCATAAATTTATGATTTAAATTTGTCATGTAATAAAAAATATACGAACCAATTACTATCTTGTAAATATTTAAGAAGAACACTATGGAAGTGCACGTTACTATAAAATACATGGGGACATTGTTAGATATTGTACATTGTACATCTGTATAATCATTTGTCGAACAATGTATCTTATATTATCAAATAATAAAATAGAAAAGATTTATCAAAATCTTAATTTCCTTTTTCAAACTAATTTGATTTTTTCTTTATAAAAAATGTAACTTTTCTCATCCGATATATTTGTCTAATAAAAAAATATGCGATAGAATTTAAATAAATAACTCGCTTATTGTAAAATCAAAAAACAGAAATATTTATTAAATTAATTTGTAAATTATATTTTTTAGAAAAAATAATTTTTAATTATTTTCTAATAAGATAATTAATATAATTATTAATATAATAATTAATAAAAAATGAAATAAATAATCTTTTAAACCTATAGTAATGATTAATAAAAAGAAAAAAAACTTTTGTAGAATTTTTAATTTTCAAAAAAAATCTGAAAATATTCAAAAATTCACTCTCTGTTTTTTTTAAAATATTTTAATCTTTCTTATTTTATTTTCAATAATTATTATATAAATTAATTATATTCATTGATAATTCAAATAATAAAACAGAATAAAAATATATATGTATAAAATATTTCATTATTATCATCAAATTTACCGCTTCGTCATGAAAATCTATGATGGCGTCCAAATTGCAAATTTTTTCTTCTTAAAATTGTCGCGCAATCACCTAATAACCTAATAAAATTAAATTTAAAATTTTAAATATACATAGAAAATAATAGAAGGAAAAACGATTATATAAATAAATAAATCATATAAAAACTTATAAATACTGAACTATGTATAATTCTATATTATAATTCTAACCGTTAATTAAATAAAGAAAAAATGTTAATTGTTAAGAAATAATTGTAAATTATAATATTCAATAAATTATTAAATAACGATATATTAATTAGATAAAAATATTTATACAAACAATGAAAGAATATCTATAAAAGTATCACATAATAAATAGATCACACATACCTCGAACAGAACTACGTCTAATCATTACGACTGTCAACAGAACAATGATTTCCCGCGTTCCGATTCGTCATTGAATCAACAAAGAGAGGGGATTTGCCCGGCAACAAGTCTGAACGTATTAAGTGTAATATAAACCGCCAATTTTATGAAAAGGTAATATTATAAGAAACATTTTTAGCCTTAATTAAAACAAATATAAAAATAATACACGAGTTGAACATATAAATAAATAGACATATTTAAATAATATAGTTAATAATATAGGTTATAATGACATGAAATAAAATTGATCGTTTATTTTATAAATAAAAATATTCTTCAATTTTAACTCTAATTACTATTTTAATCAAATTTAATCATTATAAAATATTATAAATGATGAGATATTTTATTATGTATTTTTATTCATGATTTCACATTAAAATTTCATTTATATACAATCTTATACTGAATCTATACTGAATCGGTAACATTGAGAATGACATTAAAATGATAAAGAGGTTCTAAGTCCTCTAAGAAATGAAACAAAAAATATATTAGATTATCTTACATTATATCCTCTGATTAATCTCTATTTATAGTTTTATAAATTTAATTTAATTTACCATGCAAAAAAAAAACTGTTTTTAATATAAATTAAAATAATTAGAATAATAATAAAATTAATAAGAATCTTAAAAAGTCACTTTTAATTTAATAATAAAAGTACTTTATGATATTAATAATTGATAATATTTTCAATATTTTTATAAGTATTTTATTATCTTATCTTTTAAATAATATAAATTACTTATCGATAGCAAGAAATGCTTTGATCTATAATATTTGCAAAATATCCAACAGAGAGCGTAAATGTTTGATCAGACCGGCGCATAGGAAAGACGGAAGAACATATGTTTAAGCAGTAACGCATGCGCAATCACTGCTTCCGCGACGTACCTAGCCATCTTTCCAGTCAAGCAAAAGTGATTGTTTTCAGCTTTAGTCTTATTTAACGGAACTTTTATTAATGTCAGAGCCACAGTCCGCGCTTCTACTACGAAAACAATTAGCAGGTATCCAGCAAAAGCAGTTTAAGTGCTAAGTGTGATCCGTGTCTTAAATTCGAGCTCAACGAAAAGCCGGAACCGTTCTCGTACTCTAAACTCGTGCGATCTCGTCATCGTTGTGTTCCGACCCTCGAGAATGGCTTTGTGAACATTTTTTCTGCTGATATCTCAGTTTCTCAAAACTTCTGTAATCTTATGTGAGCACCAATTGAGCCTTCCGTAATCTCTCTGATGGCCCTGCGCCTGATTAGGGCGTGAAAATCAATACGGCTACGGAACCGTAGTGTGCCTCCCATGAATAAGTTTAACCTAGCATTTAATATTGAGTTCGCTTATAATCCTAGCTGAGTCCAATTTAAATTGTCTTGTGAATAATTTTCATGCACAGCGAAGGCCGTTTTCGCTGTTACCGAAAATAATTGCAGGCAACGTTATTTATAGCATTTCGCGCGTCACCGAATACAACGCGGTTTAGACTAAAAAAAAGATAGAGAAAACCATGCCGTGCAACGACCACTGAAGGTCAATCTTCTTCGAACCATAACTTCTGTATTACTTCTGACGCCACAATGAAATATTGAAATGTTTTAAAATTTATTTTTATAATTTATTACGCTTTGTTTTTCATTCAAGCTTTGTGATTGAATTTTGTATGAAATATCATGTCACTTTTGAGTTATTAATTCATAGCTATTTGACGGTTATTTAATATGTTTCAATTCGACCTAACCTGTACACGTTGAAAAACAAAAGCATTTTTTTTTACTTTATTAAACTAATGTATGATTTTATGTTAATAGTTTTCTTTTCATATTATTTCATTCTTATTAATCAAAATATGATTAGTCATATATATATTTTTAAACGGTTCTGTGCTTTTTCATTCGAGCATATTCCAAATATATTGATATATTATTTTCTGTATTTTATGTAATTATAATTATATATTTAAATTTATATTTGATATGAAAATAATTTAAAATGTATATTTGAAGTAATCATTAACAAATAATATTTCTTCATAAGAAATTATATAAAAAGGCTTGATTTAAATTCTCTTTTTTCCTATAGAATTAAATAAAAACCCAGTAGAAGGGTTTTCAGCAGGCCTCATAGATGACAATGACATATATCAGTGGGAAGTGCTCATTATTGGACCTCCAGATACATTATAGTAAGTAAATCATATTGTTTTGTTCATTATGTAATATTTTACATATATATATATATATAAAATATCATTACTTATCATACATATTTCTATAAATACTTTTTGCATTTTAGTGAAGGTGGGTTTTTCAAAGCACACTTACAGTTTCCAAAAGAGTATCCACTTAGGCCACCAAGAATGAAATTTATAACAGAAATATGGCATCCAAACAGTAAGTTTTTTTAAAAACTCTGTGTGTATATGTGTATGTGTATGTGTGCGCGCGCGCGCGTATGTATGTATGTGTATGGAAAATTGTAACAATATATATGTATAAATATCATATTTATAGTCGAGAAGAATGGCAATGTATGCATATCGATTTTGCACGAACCTGGAGATGATAAATGGGGTTATGAAAAAGCATCAGAACGGTGGTTACCAGTTCACACAGTTGAGACTATCTTGATAAGTGTTATTAGTATGCTCGCAGATCCTAATGATGAAAGTCCTGCTAATGTGGATGCTGCCGTAAATAATATTCTTCTACATTATAAATACTTATATTATTTATATATTGTTAATTATTTATTTTTTTAATCTTAATTGATATATTATAGAAAGAGTGGAGGGAAAGTTATGCAGAATTCAAAAGAAAGGTGGCGAGGTGTGTCAGAAAAAGCCAAGAGGAGTGTTTGTAGGAGATGAACAATTATTCAAATGGAAAGACTTATTTAATTCCGGTATGTTTTATGCAATTTATTTTTACAATAGTTATGTAAATAATTTTAATAATATAATTAGATAAATTTTTTCTTTATATCTCTATAGGGAAGCCGTAAGCACTGTAAGAAAGAAACCGATGCTCAGCATTAAGCTAATGGATAACAGTGCCACTAAAAACGGATATAGCCTGACCCATTCTTAAGCAGAAAAAGGGAGGCAGAGTATGTGTGACAATAAAAGATAAAATCACACATCTCTATGAAGTTTATACCACCGCCACTGACGTACCATCCATTGATACGAAGAACATAAGGGAAATACATGCAGCTCACCTTTTACATAATAAACAACTAAAAAACTAATTTACACATATACATAATACAAAAAATTATCTGTACGATTATTATCTTAATATTGATAGTTATAAACTTAACTTCCCTGTTCCTCCTGCTCAAGAGTTAGCCCTCACCCTTTACACCTAAAAGCCTGTAATTTAAAATGTTTACGTTTATTATTGAATAATAATTCCTTAGTGGCGTTTCGTATTTTCTTACTTTCGTAAATATACATAAATAAATTTTTGTAAAGTCAAATACACGGTATATATATGCTACAATCGTTAAATGTAATGCCAGTAAAAAATGGAAACGAAATATATGTGAATCAATTGTGACACTGCGGCAAACATAATGTCGATTAAACTGTACAATCGTGGCTATGTAAAGAGATGAAATTTCCGTTGAACCGTAAGTTGCCAAAATAACGAATTCTAATTAAAGTGATAATAATGCTAATAACAATATTATTATTAGAAATAATATCATTAATTACAACTAGTAAACTTAACGTAAAAATTTCGTACATAACTACAAAAACTTTGTACGCATTTTAACCAGTGCCAGTTTATGAAGTGATTATTAAAAAAAAAATTCTATCTTTTTAATTATATTTAAACTTGCGGTTCGAAGTCATAGATACATTCAAATTTTTTATCCGACTATATATAATTTCATACTGTCAATTAAATTCTACAATATGGAAAACGTCTATTACATTGAACCTGTATTCTATTTATGTTATTTAGTACGAAAAGAATTTTTTTTTTTATTACTTATTAATGAAACAAATTAATTCTTTTTTATACTGTGATTAATTATCTGCCGATCTAATAAATAATATCTTATTTTAAATGAATTAGAATATAAGATTTTAAAAAAAAATTATTTTAATTTTAATTTTATATTATAGATTATCCTTTTTTTTATAAATCATTTTTTGTTCGTTTTTTTTTTAAATTGATTTATAATTGCGTTTAACATTATATATTGTTCTTTATATATTGTTTTTACATATTATTGCTTGGTATATTGGGTTTTAGGTATCAAAAAATTGAAAATATTTATATGTATTGTACACTTAAACAGCAAAATAATGAATTTTATAATTTTAATGATAAAAATAACTGATATAGAATATAAATATATTAAAATTATTCAATTATACATTTTTTTAATAATACAAATTTATATTATTCAATTGTTAGAAAACCGTTAATATATCTAATATTTCGATGTGCATATATTTACATGTACGCAATATTTATTGAAAAAGGTTAATTCGAATGACTGAAAATAATTCACTAATGAAATATGTAATTATAATAAAATTTTTAATTTAGATTTATATAATAAAAGATTAAAATTGTTATGGTAAAAAATTGATAAAAATATGTAGTAAAATAATATATTGTCTGTGATAATATTAAAATATATTGAATTTAATTGGAAACAGAGATCTATAGGAAATGTTTATAAATTAAATTTAACAATTCAATATAAAGAATTCAAATTTTCTTTTACTGTGCACAGTTCAGAAGTTTGTCTCCAAGGCGAATAAAGACAAGAAGAGTTTTCCCCTCCTTCAATCACTAACACACAGTCCTGTATAATTTTATTTGTAGATGTGACACTTTAAACTATTGTGTGTGCTTATTTGTACGATTTTGTTGGCTCTGTAAGAAATAACCAATCGGAGTGATATTCCTTCTAGGAACTAAACTCTGTACTCTGTACAATAACCATGCTTTAAGTGGTTCTTACAATGTTTTTCGAAGTCCTAGTTTCATGTTTTTGTTTACATTATGAGTTACATGTGTATAATAACAAGTACAATAATAATAATTTAACACTGTCCTATTTTCACACAATTCTTAAAAATATATAAAAATAAATATCTGAATTTAAGTTAAAATTATTACATAAACTTAAAATATTACTTTATAAAAAAAATTAAATAATAATGCTATGATTAATTATTTACGTTTTATTTCTGTTTAGTTTTACTTTTTTCTATCAAAAATTTTGACATAGCACATTTTTTTTGGTTTCTATTAAACCAAGTAATTTGTAATTATGAACGATGAACAAATTGTTTTAACATTGCCTCCTACTCAAGATGCAGAATCAATATGTTTTACTCAATCACAAGAATTAATACAAGAAAAACCTATGATTGTATGGGGTAGATTATGTCCAAGTAAATTACCTTTTAGAACAATGGGTATGAATATATGTTTTTCATATTAATTATTTATTAATAATTTACTATTATATATTATATTATATGTTTCTTATATGTTATATTAATTTCAATTTATAAACATAATTTATTAAAATGTTGATATTAAGCAAAAATAATTATTTTTATAGAAATGACCAAAGATGTTTATACACTTGGTCGCTCACAAAACTGTGATATTTGTATAACCAATAATGAATTAAAACCAAAGTGGCTTAGTGTAATGAGTAAGATACATTTCAAGATAACTAGAGAATTTATTGATGATAATACTAATGATGCCATAGTATATTTAGAAGACTTAAGCCAAAATGGAACTTTTGTTAATGGAAAAAAAGTAGGACGTGGGAATAAAGTAATTCTTGAAAGCAATGACAAAATAGCTTTAGCACAACCTGTAGTTACTGGTAAATATTCCATATTTTATATAAATATATGCAAATATAAATTTTCTACATAAGCTTTATATTTTATTTATAATGTTACAACAGTTTATGTCTTCATGAGTACAACAGCTTTTGAAAGTAATAATTTACCACCTGAACTCAAAAGTAAATATACAGTATCACGTAAATTAGGATCTGGAGCATGTGGAGAGGTGAAAATGATATTTAATAAAGTTGGTTGTAAAAAATTTGCCTTGAAAACTATTATGAAATTAGGTGGTACAACAAATGGACAAAAACATCCGTTAAATGATCCTGAAAAAATTATGAATGAAGTTAAAATTTTGAAAGCTCTAAAACATGTAAGTTAATATATAAATTATTAAAATTGTGTAATATATTAATATATTTTCTATTTTTTAGCCTTGTATAATTCGAATGGAAGAAATTGTGGATACCCCAAAAGCAGTATATATAGTTTTAGAATTAATGGAAGGTGGTGAACTTTTCGAAAGAATAAAAAATAGAGGAAGATTATCAGAAAAACATGCAAAATTAATCTTTTATCAGGTTGTATTAGCTGTTAGTTACCTTCATGACTGTGGTATAACTCATAGAGATTTAAAGGTGTTTATACTTTTTAAATATTTTTAGTAAAGTATTTAATTCAAAATATAAATTATAAATGAATTATTTTTATATTAATAGCCAGAAAATATATTATTAGCTAGTAATTCAGATATTACATTAGCAAAAGTATCAGATTTTGGTTTATCAAAATTAGTTGATGCTCAAACTATGATGAAAACATTTTGTGGAACTCCTATGTATGTTGCACCTGAAATATTATCTACTATTGGACGAGGTTCTTATACAAATCAAGTACGTTTATCTGCATAAAAAACACATATAATAAATATAAAATAAATTTATACTATTCATATTTGTGAATTTATTAGGTTGATGTGTGGAGTTTGGGAGTAATATTATATGCTTGTTTAAGTGGTTCAGTTCCTTTTAATTGTCAAGATAAAAATATTAGTTTACAAGATCAAATAAAAAAAGGACAATATAGCTTTCCTCCTTCAAAATTTGGACATATAACAAATAAAGCTATAGATTTGGTACAGTATTATCTAATAAAATATTATTGAATTAAATTATATAAATAAAAATATTTGTATTTTTTAATAATATGATGATTTTAGATTAAACGAATGATGACAGTTAATCCAAAGAAAAGGATTACAATCAAACAAGTTTTGTTACATCCTTGGTTACAAGACCGTGAACTTCGAGAAAGTATTGACATGATATTATCAAAAGAAAATGATGAAAATATACCACCTGAAAGTATTTCTTCTAATATTCAATGTAGAAATGAACAGTATCAAAATTTGATCAAAAGAGCAAGATTAGAAATATAGTTAATAATTTAACTTAGGTAATATATAAATACTTTTTAAAGTTGTTTATTAAATTTATTTCCGTTATATTAGAATGAAAAAGTTTTGCATTACATACATTTTGATCTAATATTATTTTGAAAATCATTGAAATCTATTTGTTACAAATTAAATATTTATAATGTAAATCGATTAATTAAATAATGTCAGATTAGATTAATCAGTCTAAGTTTAGACATATCATAAAAGTTCAATCCAATTATTCATTGAGTTAACAAGAGAGATAAATTAAAGTAATAATACTTTAAATTAATTATTTCATTTTATTTTAATAGTATCATTTAATAATAATAAAAACAATAATTATTAAATTCTAATCTATTTGTTATAAATGAAGCATTAATATAAACTGAATAATTCAATATTTAAAACTTAAGTTTATAAGAATTTAATTTAATTTTTCATTGAATTAGCAAGGAAAATAAATTAACATACAATATAAATTAAATATTAAATTAATTTAATCTTCACAAGTATACATATAGTATAAATATAGTATAAATAAAATTAAAAATATAGAAAACTAAGTGATATGAAACTGATATGTACAAAATATTATATTTTATATTTTTGTGTGTTGTGTGTTTTGTAATGATTATTAAAAATTCGTTATTTTTGTATCAATTTTTGTTAAAATTTTCGTATATATTAATACAAATAATTTTTTCAATATATCGCGAAAACTAAACAATCATTTTTTTCATTTCATCGAAAAAAAATAAACTCTTGTATATAATAAGAAAATGCAATTTATATACAATTACAAATCGTATAAAGATGTAATATTTTATTGATCACGTTTTTCATTTTTATCTATTCCTCTCTACATTGGTACTCTTCTTCGCCTCGACATGGATTTGGAAGTGGAGTTTCTATATCTGGTCGTTCTTTTTGAGCAAGTCCCGCTAACAATCGTTTTATTTGAGCTACTGCTTTTCCAGGATTCAAACCCTTTAAAAAATATTTATATAATACTAGAAAAAATATTATTAAAAATGATCTAATTTTTTATTTTTTTTAAATTTTATTGAGTTATGAACTTAATATTTCATACCTTCGGACAAGTTTTTGTGCAATTGAAAATAGTATGACATCGATATACCGAATAATAATCACGTAATTTAGTAAGTCTTTCTTTGTGTCCCATGTCACGTGAATCTATTATCCACCTATAAGCCTACATGATAAGAAAATTAAAATTAGATTTAAAATTTTATTTCTTATTTATAAAATTATTTTTTGTACAAATGATCAAATTTTTTATATATACCTGCAAAAGAGTTGATGGACCTAAAAATTTATCACCGAGCCACCAATACGGTGGACAAGCAAAAGTACAACATCCACATAAGATACACTCATATAAGCCATTAAGTTTATCTCTATCTCTTGGACTCTGTAAAATTTGCCGTAAACCGACATAATTATCTTCTCCAGTTCGTTTTAAAAATGGCTCAATATTTTTATATTGTTTCAAATATTGTTCCAAATCCGTTACTAAATCTCTAATTACATATGCGTGTGGTAAAGGATAAATAACTATGGGTTTTGATGATTCCATTGCTTTTCTAAAAAAAAAAAAAAAAGAAAAGAAAATAAGATACTATACAATTTTACAATAATAAAAATAAATTAATTTTAATTAAATTAAATTTTACAATTTTTAAATAACTATGACTCGTACAAATATAAATAATCGAGCCAAAATTAAATCTATAGTATATTTATATCATCATTATGAAACAATAAAAAAAAATATTTTCCCGCATTACGTGATGCAAGCCAAGTTATTGACACCATTTATATTCATTGCACAGCATCCACAAATTCCCTCACGACAGGATTTTCGATAGGATAACGTGGGATCATATTCTGCTTTTATTAATGCCAATACATCTAATACCATTGTACCAGTGCATTTATTTAAATCCACACTAAATTGTTGCATATATGGTTTTACATTTGGCTTTTCTGGATTCCAACGATATACTCGAATAGTTTGTAATCTTGGTCTTACTTCTTTTCTTCGTTCCTAAAAATTAATCATACCAAATCATTTAAATTACTTATATTTATTCTTTAAAAATGTTAAAACAATTTATATCTAATACCATATTGAATTTAATGTATTATATATATATCAATATATACATATAAATAATATAATTTATATAATTTTATCATTTTTAAAAATAAAATATTACAACTGAATTTATATAGAATCGATAAGATGAAAAGAAAGACGAAATATGTTATAACATATAAGGAAACGAAGAAAGCTTTTGACAATAAGTATAAGTTTCTTTAATATAACTGTAACATTTATGACTGCTAACTTCTGGATGTGCTTTGCATTCTTTCACAATAGCTCTTTCGGTGGTCACAAATTTATCTTCCTCAGATGGTGGCTTTTCTGCCTTTTTTGTACTGGACAGGAATCTATGGCTTCGAAAACGGTTATTTTGACATATGTATCGACGAAGAGATGCAATTGTACAAGACCAAAATTGGCTCGCATGACTGATAGTATTAAAGTTGAACATAATTCTAAAAGTTTTATAAGAAATCTTTTATAAGTGCCACCTGAGATTCTATAAAGGCATATTTCGTTTTTCTAATCTTTCGATCATTTTGTTTTGTAGTGACCGTATAATTCTTAGATAAAAGAGAAACAAAATATCATCATTTGAAATAACTTCATAGTTCTCAATAATTTTTTCTTAAAAATGAAAATATTGTAGTGTATAATTAATATGCTAATATATATTTGATGAGAAAATAAATAATAATAAAATAAAAATAACAGTATATAGTATGTTTTGAGAATAATAATGTTTTAATTTATGATTAAATAAACATATATGTAAAAATATATATTTATATATATATATATATAAGTATATAATCATAATTCGCAATTATTTGTTAAAACAAATGATAACATTTTAGTACATACTATCCTAAAAATAAAAATATTTCCATTTCCTAATATTAATTCCATTCGTACCAAAAATTATTGACCTACACACTTGATATAGTAATTTGATGTTAATATTTATTGATTTGTTAATAATAACAATATTTCATATCTTTCTTTTTAAAAAATTTATAATTTATTTTTCTTCAATATATATTCATTTATTTTAAAATTTAAAATAACAATTTATATTTCTTTTAAATAAATAATTCATGGAATTGTTGAATATTAAATATAAATATTTTTTTTGTATACATAGATTTTAACATCGCATTAATTATTATTAGTAATAACAATGAAAAAAAAGATTTACAAATTAGATTTAAATAAAGATATCTTTTAGAAAATAACAATTATTATATTTCACTTTTTAAAACAATAAATAAACACTTGTTTCAATTTGTTATTGATATTATTGAACTTGATTATATTTATTTCACAATTCACAATACAGAATATTATGAATATCTTGATTTATTTTAAGAGGTCAGAAGTTATCATTCACATTTATATAATTATAATAGACTAACCCCCGCGAAGAATCAATGTTCTTCTTATAAATAAAGTTACTTCAATAAATATTTAGTTTTAGAAATATATAAGTAATAAACGTTTAAGCTCATTACCACCTGTTGCTTCAATGTATATAATTAGTATTTAAATACTACGAGTTAGAATAGACGAATTAAAACGATTTATAATTTTATATTACATATTGTTTTAAAAAAGTGAAAAAATATAGAAAAGTAAGTACTTAGTGACATATATTAAATATATTAAACGGAGGTTATAATTTTATATAATTTTATATCATATAAAATAGTTCATGATATCAAGATATTATTAACAGAATTTATAATAATATACAATGAACATTTGATAATTTTATACAATATATATATAAGTGTATGTATACAATGTGCTTAAATAATAGTATTATTTATAAAATTTTATAATAATATTATTATAATATATCAACTTAAATATATATATATAGAACATTTTTTTATATTTTTTAATATCAAATTTAATATTTCTAGTATGCAGTATAATGTTTTGTTAATTGGTGGTGGTGGTAGAGAACATGCTATTGCTTGGAAACTTTCACAATCTCCTCAAGTAAATATTTGTTATATTAATATGCAAAATTTTATAATAATAATAAATAATATAATTTATATATAATATTTTATTTTTAAATTATATTACATTATATATATAATATATTATATTATATTATAAATAATAAAAATAATATTAAATTATTTTTTCAGGTAAATAAAATTTATGTTTCTCCTGGGAATTACGGACTTTCATTAGTCAATAAAGTTTCTTTAATAAATCTGAATGTTAAGAACAATAAGGTATATTTATCATTATTTTGTATATTATTGTATTATTAGGAATAAATAAAATAAAATTATGCTTTTTATTATATAAATTTTTTATCACTTAGGAAGTAGCAGAATGGAGTAAGAATAATAAAATAAGTTTAGTAGTTATTGGACCAGAAGAATATTTAGCTAATGGATTAGCAGATGAATTAAAAACTATAGAAATTAATTGTTTTGGTCCACAAAAAGCAGCATCTAAAATTGAAACTGATAAATATTGGGCAAAAGAATTTATGGATAGACATCAAATACCTACTGCAAGATGGAAAGGATTTGTAAATGCAAAAGAAGCAAAGAAATTTGTTATGAAGTATATATAAAATTTTATATATAGATAAATAAATTATAAAAAATTAAAAATAATTTAAATAATTTATTATATATTACTATATATATAATTTTATAGTGCACAATTTCCAGCACTTGTAATAAAAGCTTCAGGTCTAGCAGCTGGAAAAGGAGTTATAGTAACAAAAGATAAAGAAGAAGCATGTAAAGTTATAGATGAAATTTTGATTGATAAGAAATTTGGTTCTGCTGGTGAATCAATAGTTATAGAAGAATTATTAGATGGAGAAGAAGTTTCCATACTTGCTTTTACAGATGGTATAACAGTAATTCTTTGTAAAAGAATATTCAGTTTTAATTATAATATAATTTTTATTAATTTTTTTTTTTATAGGAAAAACTATTATACCAATGATACCTGCACAAGATCATAAAAGAATATTTAATAATGATATGGGACCAAATACTGGAGGCATGGGTGCTTATTGTCCATGTCCATTAATAAATAAAGATAATTATGAAATAGTAAAATCAAACATCTTACAAAAAGCTATTGATGGTCTTAAACAAGAACAAATTCCATTTGTTGGTTTGTATTATAATTGTATCATATATTTATATGATCATATATTTAAAATGATATTTAATATTAAAATTTTAATTATTATATATAATTTTAGGAGTATTATATGCTGGATTAATGTTAACAAAAGATGGACCAAGAGTTTTAGAATTTAATTCTAGATTTGGTGATCCTGAAACACAAGTAATATTACCATTATTGAAGTCAGATTTATTTAATGTTATGAAGGTAATTTATATTTCGATATAAAAAAATATTAAAATATAAATAATTTAATTTATATTGGCTTATATATAGGCTTGTTGTGAAGGTTCTTTAGTTGAATCTTTAATTGTTTGGGAAAAAAATTTGTTCGCTGTTGGTGTTATTTTAGCATCTCAAGGATATCCAATATCATCATCAAAAGGTCAAATTATAACAGGCATTAATGATGTTTTGCATACAAATTTTGTTTTCCATAGTGGAACAAATATATCTTCTAAAGGAGAATTAATAACTAATGGTACATTTTATATACAATTATATATATATAAAACTTAAACTTAATATTATATATTTGATTCTTTTTTTGCTTATTTTATAGGAGGAAGAGTTTTAATTACTGTAAGTTTAGCACCTTCATTGGCTTTGGCTGCTGCTAAAGCAACGCATGCCGCTCAGATTATATCATTTGATGGAAAACAATTTAGAACAGATATAGCACATAAAGGAATAGCAAGGTATCTTATAATTAATGTTATAATATATATAATTATATATATATATATTATATATTATAATTATATATATATATTATTTATAAAAAAATACTTTTAGATCTATATTACAAAATGGACAATTAACATATAAAAGTAGTGGTGTTGATATAGAAGCAGGAGATTCATTAGTTTCAGCTATTAAACCAATATCTTATTCAACCCAACGTTTAGGTTCAATGGGTTCAATTGGTAGTTTTGGCGGTTTATTTGATATAAAAGCTGCTGGTTATAAAGACCCAATTTTAGTATCTGGAACTGATGGCGTTGGAACTAAGTTAAAAGTTTGTATGTTTTTATTTAAAACTCAAAAATATAATACAATAATTTATATATTGTTATAGATAGCATTTGAATGCAAAAAGCATGATACAGTAGGCATAGATTTAGTGGCTATGTGTGTAAATGATGTTCTTGCACATGGTGCAGAACCTTTATTTTTCTTGGATTATTTTGCTTGTAGTAAACTAAATATTAAAATAGCTACTGATGTTATAAATGGAATAAGTAAAGGATGTAAGGAAGCTGGATGTTCTTTAGTAAGTAGAAATAAATTTATTTTTCAATTTTATTTATTCCATATATATATTATTATTTATTTACCATTATATATATATATATATACTTATATAAAATACTTATTACTTATTTGTTATTATTTTTTTTATTATTTTAAATAAATTTAATATGAATATTTTAAAAATTCAGTAATTAATTGATATAGATTGGTGGAGAAACAGCAGAAATGCCAGATATGTACTCCAATGAGGAGTACGATTTAGCCGGTTTCGCTGTAGGAATAGTTGAAAGAAATAATTTACTTCCACAAATAAATGATATAAAAGAAGGTGATATTATAATTGGTCTTCCATCAAGTGGACTACACAGTAATGGATTTAGTCTAGTTCGAAAAATTTTAAAAGTAGCAAATAAAAAATATACCGATATAGCACCTTTTTCTGAAAATAATCGCACAATCGGTAATTATAATAACATTTTAAATATAGATTTAAATATAAATAAATAAAATAATAAAATCTTTTTTCTTTGTTTATAATCTTATATATTATATATCTTAATTATAAATAAGTAACAAGAAAATTTATTTACATATATTGAAATTATTTAAAGGTGACGAATTGTTAGAACCAACTAAAATTTATGTAAAAGAAGTAATTTCTGCTTTACGTACTAATTTCATAAAAGCATTTGCACATATTACTGGAGGAGGTTTAATAGAGAATATACCAAGAATTTTACCAAAAGATATGGGTGTAATTTTAGATGCAAGAAAGTGGAAAATTCAACCTATTTTTGCTTGGCTTGCAACTGTAGGTAAGAAAATAATTAAAACTATTAATTAAATTTAATCTGTAAATATATTATTTCTACATTCCTATTTTTTACATAATCATTTTTTTTTATAGGAGGAATAAATAAAGAAGAAATGTTGAAAACATTTAATTGTGGCATTGGTGCTATTTTAGTTTGTTCAGAAAAAGATAAAGAAAAAGTTTTAAATCTATTACAAATAAAAAATCCTAAAATTATTGGATATGTAATTAATTATAGGAGTAAGTTCCATTTAATATTATTTTATTTCAATTTTATTTATTATATTATACATATTAAAAATATTACAGATAAACAATTTAGAATAAATGTTAAAAATTTCGAAGAAGCATTAGAATTAAGAATGAAACAATACATACCTGACATCATTTCAAAATTAAGTAAACCTCTAAAAAGAGTAGGTGTTTTAATATCTGGTAGTGGAACTAATTTACAATCATTAATCGATGCAACACGAGATTCATCTCAAAATATTGGTGCTGAAATTGTCATAGTGATATCAAATAAACCAAATATTGAAGGACTTAAACGAGCTGAAAAAGCTGGTATAAAAACAATGGTAAATTTTATTTTATTTAAATTTTATTTAATGCTATTTTTTTATTATTTGTATATTTATCTATTGTTTATAATTTTAATCATAGGTTATTAAACATACTGATTATTCTAGTCGAGAAACTTTTGATTCAGCAATAAATATTGAACTTAATGCTGTTGGGGTTGAAATAGTTTGTCTTGCTGGTTTCATGCGCATTTTATCAAATAATTTTGTAAATCAATGGCATGGTGCTTTGATAAATATACATCCTTCATTATTACCATCATTTAAAGGTGCACATGCACATGAAAATGTTTTAAAAGCTGGAGTACGTGTTTCAGGATGTACAGTGCATTTTGTGGAAGTATGATATATTTTTATATATAATTAATATAAATATATTATATTAAAAATTTATTTACATATATGAACTTTTTTTATATAATTAAAAATCATTTTTAGACTGATATAGATTCGGGAGCAATTATTGAACAAGCAGCAGTACCTGTATTTCCATATGACACAATAGAAAGTCTTCAAGAACGAGTCAAAACAGCTGAACATCGTATTTTTCCACTTGCTCTAAAATATTTAGCTACTGGTAGAATACAATTAAAAGAAGATAATACTATTTTGTGGAAATATTAAAGAATATATATATATAATTATTTTATGTATCATATATTTTTGATACACTTATTTTCTATACATTATATTTTTTAAAAATAAAAATAAACAATTACTAAATTTTTAATTGATTAAAAGAAATTTTGAAAGCAATATATTTTCTATAAAATTATTTATTAAAAATCGAAGATATCATTCCTGTTAATAAATTATCTTTTTTTTCAACAGAAATATCAGAATTTACTTTTTCTTTTAGTATTTTTTGTGCTGGTGTCGAAAGTGCTTCTTTTGCAAGATCCTCTAATTTAACATGAAGCATTTGTTTCTGAAGTATAGGCACCAATAAGTTGTATTTGTCGATTTTAATATTTATTTCCTTTGTTTTAGATCTAAAATTTTCTACAATATTCTTCCAAGTTTTTTCATCTTTGTAATTTAATGGAATATGTCCAACTTTACTACGAGCATTAATTAATTTTTTTCGTAAATCTTGTATTTCTTCTCTAATTTCTTTAGATAATTGTATCCATTCCGGAGTAAATCCATTTTCTATTAATATCTGTTAATTTAATAATAATTTTATTAATTTAATTTTATATACTACTTATTTATTATAAATTTTCGATTTAATTTAGTATTTCATACCTCATTTAATTTGTAAGTAACAAAATCAACATATGGATTTCGAGTATTTGTATTCTCTTTCAATGGTTTACCCATTCCTGGTAGATCTTTAAATTCACCTCTATTCATTGCTTCTTGAATTAAATCTTCTACTAAACGATCCATACCAAAACGTGTTTTGATATTTTTTGCATGTTGTTTATCCATTCCAACTAATGTATTACGTTCTTCAGCTTGTAATTTTTTTAATCTATGTTCCAATACACTGTCAACTGCTTTTTGAGCTCTTTCTATTGTATATAATTTTTGTCTTTTGCTATGTGTTCCAATACCTACATTATAAACTAAATAATGACGATGTTGTGGTGCTGTATGCTAAAAATATATATATATGTGAAGTTATCAAAAAATAATTTAAAATATACATATGTTTTATATTTGCATATATACTTTAATGTCAAATTCTTCAACTTCAGGTAAATTTGTACAATTTTCTTTCTTTTCAATTCTTGCTTTACGAATTTGTCTATAAGCAGTTTCAATCTATGAAAAAAAATTCATATTATTCATTCATATTATAAAATTATAATATTTTTTAATTAGTAAGTAAATATATCATACCTCAGAAAATTTAGTTGCATTAGCTTCTGATGTACCACTATCTGGATGGAATCTTTTTGCTTGATAGACAAATGCTAATCTTAATGTCTCATCTTCACAATCTTCTGCAACTTCTAGAGTTTGATACCATTTCTTAAAATACAATATAATAAATTTCTTAAAATTTATAATTAATGTCATAATACAATTAATTAATATATATTAAATAAACAATTGATGAATAATAGATTTTATTTATATCCATTTATATTTTCTTCATAATATTAAATTTGATGTATATTTTGTTAAATATATAATTATATGATATATCATATATATATATATTATTTTTACAAAAAAATATTTTCATTATATTTTCAATTTTCATTAAAATTAAATAATTAATATATTTAATTAATTATTTATTAAATTAAATATAATCTATAAAAATTTAATAAATATATAATATAACTTAATATGATGTACTTTTAATGTATTTTCAATATTAAAAAAATAAAGTTAATATTATATATAACATAATACCTTCATGTTATGTTGATGTTTAAATCTTTTCACCAGTATAAATTCCCAATATGGAATACAGATTATATTTTCAACTGATTTTCTATTATAATGATTAAATCTTAACATCTTTTTTAAAAAATAAATGCTGCAATAATTTTAATAGTTTATTTTATGATTATATAATTGATTGTGTATTATATTATTATAATATATACTTACATATGAACTATTATTTATATTAAATATTCAAAGTAACCTATATGTTTTTATTAAAAGATATTTTTATATTATATATTAAAAATAATATCTTTTTAGATTGTACCTTCTGATGTGAATTAAATCTTATTGTCATATTGACAATAATTTAATTACTATATAATTAATATAATTTTTGAAAATCATAAAAAAACATATTAACGTTTCGAAAACGAATATGAAAATATATACATTATTTATATATATATATTGAAAGAGATATACTGAAAACATATTCAATTGACATTTTGTATCTTATTTATGAATTATGCGCACGCGCCAAAAAGTTATAGCATATGATAGGAAGAAGACAGAGGATAAAATATAAAATTAAAATCACCGTTATGATGCTAAAAATGAAACATAAAAAAAGAACAAAAAATAATAAGAGAAAGATGGAAATAAAATAAAAATTAATTGTCAGCGCTATCTTTTGATCAAAGATATCTCTTTAAAGCTAGGATAAAATAGAATAAAAATTGAGAAATGTCTTTTGAGCAGTTTGAAAACATATCTTTGATACTCAAGAGATGGCGCTAAAGATTAATTCTAACCCTATCTTTTTTTTGTTCTATTAATTTTATTTTTTTTATATTTCATTTGCGGCACTTTGAAAATGGCTGATTTTAATATTTTTATCATTTCTCTATTCTTTTTCTATTTTCTTTATTTATAGTTTAAAAAATTTATAATATGTTATAAATTTTTACTATATTATATATATTATAAATTTATTTATATATAAATTTATATAAATATATTATATATATTTATATTAATATTTATAATTCTATCAATACAAATAAATTTAGCTTAATTTAGCTAATAGTATTATATTTAAATTCATTTTTATGATAAAACTTTACAAATCGAAATTATTTTCATTATGATATAACATACGAACGTAATTTATTTTATAAATAATTCAACTTATACATGAATCTACTATTCCTAGCAAAAGAACTATAAATACAATATAATTCAAAGAAATATCAAAGAAATTATCTTTATTTATTGATTTTACTATTTCTTAATTAAATTAAATATAATTCCTATATTTATTGTATTTAAATCATAAAGAGTATAATTAAATACTGATTTTTTTTATTGGTATTTCAAAACATAGAATATATAAAATGTTGAGTCTCGTCTGTAATCAAAAATCATTGAATTTTGTCACGTGATAGTTTATTTATTTCCGATATTTCGATGAACAAATAATCGCATAAATGTATAAATATATATATATAATGTATACAAAATTTATTAAGTTTAAATTATATGTTTATTTTTTTATATTGGAAAAAAGAAAAATAAACATTTAAATATCAAATAAATTTATGATACTATTTTTATAAGAGATTATTAAAAAGTAAATATAATTTCTAAATACTCTCTTCAGAATTCTTATTATTATACATGATTTTATGTGTAATTTAAAATAATGAAATATTTGTAATTCGTATATATATATATTTGTTTTAATATTTATTTATTGAGATTTAAAAAACTTAGATAATTCTATTTTGATTAATTTTTTGGTTCATTCATTCAAAAAATGAAATTTTAGCAATTTAATGTTAAATGAAAATAATACACAAACGAATAAAACCGGATGTATACATTTCTTAGGCATGCGCATTACCGTATTGTGTCTTTTTTTTCGCTTCCCGTTGACGTCAATTTTCCATACACTTGCAGAAAAAAAAAGTTACGCGAGCTTTTAAAATTTGTATTTAATTATTTTGAATGCGCAAATATACTTATTTTCTCTTATATTTATGAACTTTATAAGTCTTATATGAAATACAAAGTTTATCTGGTGAGTCTAATCTGTTGAACTTCATTGTGAGATTTGTATTGCAAGTTTACGATACAAACATGCAAGTGCAAGAAACAGAAGGAGCTGATGGTAAGTAAATATATTTAGCATTGTTTTATGATATTTATATTTTTTTTTGTATGATATTTTGTTTTGTAATGTTTGATAAACATGATATTTTATAACCTATTATGATCGCTTATGGTATGCTTAACCTCTACTACATGATTATATATGGTATTATTATTGGTTATTATTGGTTGATTATTATTATTATTTTTATTAAATATATAAATGAGACATTTGTATATAGGTTCACCATGGAATAATTCCAGTGGTTGTGATGAAGAACGTAGACCTACTCAAAAGGAGGGTAAAAAGTCAAATATATTACCTCTTTGGGGAAATGAAAGAACTATGAATTTAAATCCATTAATTTTAACAAATATACAGTCGTCACATTATTTTAAAGTAAATTTATATGAATTGAAGACATACCACGAGGTTATTGATGAAATTTACTACAAAGTATCTCATTTGGAACCATGGGAAAAAGGAAGCAGGAAAACAGCAGGCCAAACTGGCATGTGTGGAGGCGTGAGTATGTTTTTTAATACATTACTAATTTTTAATTGTTATTTATTAACTTAAAACTAAGATGATCATAAAATTATTATCATATATGTAGAAATAGTCCAAATTTATAGCATTTTAGAGGACCTGGACACTGTATGAAATGAGAACTGCTAATAAAAATAAAAAAGGTGAAAGTATTTAAACTAAATCATTCAAAGTGAGAGTTCTAAATATTTTAGACTTTCACTATTATTATATAATCAGGCATCAATATCAAAATGTTGGGCTCAGTCTGAATACAGATATCAAATACTTAATGCCATACTTAATTGCAGAGTAGCATGTTCTCGGTCAATATATTATAATATAATATGTATGTGATTAATTGACATAGGGGGGTGTAAATTTAGCGGTTCATGCAGGTCCGAGGAGTTGGTGCTGGTGGAATTGTTTCAACGGCTTATTGTCTACTATATAAACTCTTCACCTTGAGGTTAACACGGAAACAATTAAATGGTCTTATCAATCATCCTGATTCACCATATATTCGAGCATTAGGATTTATGTATATTAGGTAAGTATATCAGAATATTAAATTATTAAATTATTTAATAATTTCATAATATTAATTTCATTATACTATATATGCTATTGTTATTAACAGATATACACAACCACCGGCAGATTTATTTAATTGGTATAGTGATTACTTAGAAGATGAAGAAGAATTAGATGTAAAAGCTGGAGGAGGACAAGTAATGAAAATGGGTGATATTCTTAAACAATTCCTGACAAAATTAGAATGGTTTTCAACATTATTTCCAAGAATACCAGTGCCTATTCAAAAAGAACTTGAACATCGATTAGCAGAAAGGTTTCCTCAACAATCTATGAATGCTCGAAATGCAAAACCACCTATTATCCTAAATAGTCATGGAAAATATAGTAATAGTAGTAGAAAAGATAATGGCAATCTTACCTCACGAAATCAACCACGACATATCCCAGATAGTGAAGCTCAATGGGGTGAGGCTGAAAGAACAAGCCACTGGCGAGCCAGGTGCGTCTACGTGGTATGAATACAATCACGTTATTAATTTATATAAGGTTAATAATATTCTATGAACTTGTTAGGGAAATTGGGTGAAGATTAAAGACGTACCATCTCCAGGAAAATACTCTTGATCTCAGTGTATCATCATTCAGTTTTCTTTTGTACATATGTTCTTATTTGATTTTTGTACAGTTATTTATTTGCTTTATAAATTTAATCCAATATCATATTTTTATATGCTATTGAGAGTATAAATAAATTAATAAATTTATCAATTTTTTTGCAAAAGCAATATTGACGAATTAAATAATTTAAAATTGTTTAAAAATCATATCAATATTTATAATAACTGTACACTGATTATTTTACATATTAGATATCAAGGAATATGAGATATTTATATATATATAAATTTCAGGTAATGATAAGAAAATTCTGTCTTTTTTCTTATGACAGGAAAGAAAAAATGTAGAAAAAGATAGAAAAAAATTATTCTATTTATCACACTGAAATAGTTAAGTTCATATATAATTTTTTCAATAGAAAATATGTTTATAAATGAGTTTTATAAAATTCATGATTTCATAATTTAAAAATTTTAATATTATTTTTATAATTTCTTTGTTTTTGATATAATAATATCATATAGATGATAGTTCAATGATGATAGCTAATTCTACAGATGATAGCATAGCCTTAAAAAAATGAAAATAATTTAAAGTATTAATATCAAAAAAATATAAAGTATATAAGTTTTTCTTCAAAAGATATATTAATAGCATTATTGAAACAAGGATGTTTTTTTTTTTAATAATGACTGTTTTGTTAATTACAAATGCTTTATAATTATTTTATAATGGACTATAATAACTATTCATTTGAGCAATTTGAATTGCAGTTCACTATACATACAATTTTTTTCAGTTTAAGGAAACCATCAGCTGCTTCAACAGTGCAGAAATAGAGAGACGGTGAAAGTGGAATGATTGTTTTCTACCTCTTCAAAAGTTGTTTTTCATTAAGCGCGTGAGAATAATTATTTTCATATATAAAGTGATCTTTTTCTACATTTTTATGTCTTTTTCTTTCATCTTTTCTTTCATGAAAAGATTATCTTGTCTCATATTTAAAAAATTATACAAAGAGATAACATCGAGATGTTAAAAATGTCTAATTTCTTGATATTTTCCATTATAAAGTGCAACATATGTGTACAGGCTAATATTTTTAAAATATTATATTCATAATTCAACATTACTTCCCTTCGAATAATATTGTTCCAGATCTGATGAAGATCGCAAGGACAAATACAGGGATCGAGACCGTGAGCGAGATCGTATAAGAGACAGAGAACGAGAACGTGCACGAGAAAGAGATCGAGAAAGGGATCGACATTGTAGACGATCAAACAGCCGTGATCGAAGTCGAAGACAAAGAGATTACAGAAGTCGTAGCAGAGACAGATCACATAGAGATAGAAGTAAAGATCGTTATCGTGATAAAGATCGTCATCGGGACAGGTAAAATATATGTGTATATATATTATGCGAAAATATATATAAATAAAAAAAAATAAATAGATATTTAATTATATATTTATAAGTTCTTTTTAATTGTAGAAGGGGTTCGCCATATGATTATGCTACAGAACTAGCTCGGGAAAGAGAGAGACAACGAAGAGAATGAAAATATATGCTGGAATGTATATATTGATATAAATGTTTGTACGAGTGTAACTATAGACATAAAAACAATTTAGAACCGAGCCATTCGAACACCACCACATTTTGAGAAAAAATTTACTCCATTGGAGTATAGCCTAAATTTGATTTGATTATATTCACCATGTAGTTTACATGTTTTTATAAAATAAATTCAAGATTATAATCAGTGTTTTATAATTTTTTATCCTTTTCTAATTTTTTAATACATATATATACATAATATGTATATGTATATATACAAAATCATTAGAAATATTTTTAAAGTTTTTTAAATTTTTATATATAACAGTTATAAATATATATATATATATATATATATATATATATACATATATATATATATGTATATGTTTCTAATGATTTTGTTCTTAATATATGTATAATATATACGAATTACATTTGAATTCTAATAATTAAAATACTAAAAAATTGAATATCTTTAAAATTATTTAACATTGATTAAATTTTATCGAAAATATTTATTCACAACCATCCAATGCTTTACATGACACTTGAATAAGTAAGTACTTTAGATTGAAGTTAAAAATGGCGACCTACACTTGCCGCCTCATTCTTGGATGAGATTAAACAGAAGATTTATCGAAACATGAAGAAAATATCCATTACTAGGTGACAACAATTGCGTGGCCAATTTTTAAAGGTGATATTAGTAAATGTTTTTCTTTAAAGTTTTATAAAAGAAATTTTCGGTGTTTCTTAATTCAATTTATAACTTTATATATGCTTTTGTTGCAACAATATCATTATATTGCATGTAATATTTATTACTTCTTCCATTAATTTTTAATTTAGTTATAATCATTATATTTAATTTAAAAATTTGATTTTGTAATACAGATAATATTTGTTCAATATTTTTATATAACATTTTCTTATACATATATTAAAAATACTTGTTATAGCTTTATATTATATTAGATAATCATGATTCAAAAAAAATTCATAAAGAATATAAATAATGTAGATGTGGATCGATTTTTAAGTTATAAAGTTTTTATGTTATAATATCCAGGTAAAATAATTGCACGCCATCTATGTTTCGTTTATTCAATCAAAACCTTAAATTTCGTTTACAGATGATTGGCCGACGCTGTGCTCTCATCGCTTTGGGCGGTCTTTTGATTCTAGTCCTTAGCGTTAATTTATATTTTATTCGAATGATTGTAGAGAGCTCGTCGCAAAAAACTTCTAAAGGCATGCCTATCTCACAATTGAAACCAGAACAAGAACAATTAATATTTCAAGCAGAACAAAATTTACAAGTTTCACGAAAATCTGTTGCGAAAGATATGATAAAAAAAATTAAAGAGGAAATACAAATATTATCATCAAAATATTTTAAACAAAATGCTAGCTATACAGTAGTAATGGAAAGATTGTTAACTGAGTTAAAGATAATGCCTAACGTTCAAAAAAATATATGGAGTATTCCTAATAGTAATGTTAGCATTGTATCAAAATATTTAAATAATGTAAAGTGATATCTTTTCTAAATTGTTCCAAATATTAATATTTCTAGTGGCCTGATGCACATCAGTTAATACCACCAGTTGCACCTGAATTAGGAACAATTTTGGATATCTTGCGTAAATCAAAAGTGATACGCGCGGATAACGCACCACTTGGTACGCAATTGAAATTGATGTTAACTTTGGAACATGGGACGAAAGCGATGTTTAAGCCTCAGTGGTATTCTAGGGACGCTATCATCCGAGGACCTGTTTATCACGGAAAAGATCGGCATAATGCCGAAGTAGTAGCATTCCATTTATCTTCCTTATTGGCCTTACGAAGAGTACCGCTTACTGTTATTAGAAAATGTATATATTTTGTTATAAATATAATAATATAATTTATAACAAAAATTCATATATATTAAATGATTAAAAGAATTTATAATTTTTAAAATAGATAGTAATGATAAATAAAAAAAATTCTGATAAACATAGATTGAAAAAATTAATATTTTCAAAATTTTAAACATTTTTTACTTTCATTTAAGTTTTAAGAACAATTTTTTGATAAAGATATCAAATGTATGTGAAAATTAAAGAAAGATATTTCTGAAATAGAAAAATTTCTGTAATCAGGAAGAGAAAAAATGATAAAATAATTCATTTTTTTTAATTCTTAAAACAAACATTCGTTATAATTGAAATAAAAAATTATTTATAACTTTGAAAATATTAATTTTTTAACTCATGTCTATTAGAATTTTTTTTTCTTTAATGAATATTACTTATCTTAAAAATTATAAATTTTTTCTTTATCATTTTGTATAATATTATATGATTTGAAATATTTTATTATTACATATTATATTATATTATATTATATTATATTTATATGCAATTCTTTTTAGTTGATTTAAGGAATGAAATTCGGCCGTATGCAACTCCTGAACTTTATGCTACTATATATCAAGATGGAAATGATACTTGTCTTTATGGTGTTTGCCATTATTGCTCTCCTGCAGATCCAGTGTGTGGAATAGGGGATATTTTAGAAGGTGCTTTAATTTCTTGGTTGCCTCGATATTTAAAACTTGTAAAACATCGTCATCCATGGCAAAGAACTTATAAAAAAAACAAACTTGCAACATGGGAAACCGACGATAATTATTGTGAAAAAGTAAGTATATCACATAAATAACAAATTTTCTCTTTTTACTTCATTTCTTTGAAAGTAATATTTGTAAAAGTATTAAAATATTTGATTTTTTAGGTAAAGGATTCTAAGGCATATTCTCCACAAACATCGAGTAGACTTTTAGATTTAGTAGATACTGCGATCTTTGATTTCTTGATGGATAATGGTGATCGCCATCATTACGAATTAGCACAGAATAATTTTCATAATCCAGCTGTATTGTTAATTGATAATGGGAAAAGTCTTGGAAATCCTGATATAGATCATTTTGATATTTTAGCACCTTTATATCAGTGTTGTATGTGCGTATTTATATTATATTATATTTGTATTAATTTAATTCATTTATAATAAATAATTGCAATATTTTTATCAAAATCTATTTTCTAAGATCTTTTGAATTTTTTTTTTTTTTTTTTGATTTTAGGATTCATAAAACTACTTGGGATCGTTTAAAATTATTTAGTGGTGGCACTTTGAGCATAGCGCTTTCAAAATTAGTCGCTCATGAATCAATAATGGCCGATGTTCAACCCCTTATTACAGAGGTCCATTTAAATGCCATGGATAGAAGATTACTTACTATTTATGCAGTTGTAGAATATTGTTTAAAAAATAAGAAATATGCTTCCAATGTTATTTTAGATCATCGGTAGCCTATATTTTGTGCAATATTCATTGCATTTTTAATGTTTGAAATATTAGAGACATATTTATATTTTAAATAGTATTTGAACTATTTTTTTAATATTATGATGAATTGTCAATTTGATATTTAATGAAATATTGCCTAAAATTGTTTCTATTTACTATAACTACTTTTTAATATTTATGCACAAGTATAGTATATACTTCTGACTTAAATAAAATAGCTTTTTATACCTAAATCTTTATTCAAGACTTAATATCTATAAAAAAAATCATAAAATTATTATATAAAATGGAAAAACGAGATTGGTTAAAAAGAATAATCAAATTAGTATATCCAATCATGTAAAGTTTAGTGTAATTTATTTGATGACACGATAATTATCGTTATTTGAATGAAGATCCAGTGCAGCGTCGTACAGCGTATAAATACGGTACAAACGTAAAAAACCTGTAAATGCGACTGTATAATTGTTACATGCACATCGTATTTATGGACATTATGATATCGATCGAATTCTGAAATCGATTTCAAGGCTTATCAAACATGTACACTATGTATATTTTATGTAGCCTGTTATTTTTTGTCATTTTAACGCGCTGCAATCTGACAAATTGCACATGAAGGATTCAATTCCTTTGCATTTCATCTTTCCCCCTTTTTCTTTATACACTTTACACGTCATTTTATTAAAAGAGATCTTGCAGGCTACCATGGGATTTCGAATCAAATTTGTATCTAGCGTCATCGTACATTTCATTCGTTTTTTGTATTTACAATGTTACATGACCAGAATTACTCACGTATCTTATTAGCTAATTATAAATTTTATTCGTAACATAAATTTAGCGCCATCGTTAGATTGTGTATGTGTGTGTGTGCGCGCGCGCGCGCGCGTATGTGTATATATATATAATATATATATATTATATATATATTATATTAACATTTTTTAATTAAATAGAACTTTTGTAGCAAAGTATGTATAAATAGACTATTTTTGCACGCACATTCATCAGTACCCACTTCGAACTGCGCTGTATTTCTGAAGCAATACTCCATTGAGCGGTCCGTCCATGAGATCTGTGTATCGCATATGATAAGCTATTTTACCTGAAAGTAGTGGACGAAAGGAACGACGGTTCCTCGATCCTAAATCTTGGCTCAGTTCGAAGCCCTTTTATTTTACTCCCTATAATAATACTGTATATTCCATCCAAATTTCTCGAGTAAAGTCGCATTAAGCTACACTTAATCGTACTTGATTTAATCATAGAAATGTATTTGTTTAAAATAGACTCGTACTTCCATAACGGCAGCGTAGATTATTGCATTGCGTGATGACGTACATGTTTATACGTCGTTATATCCAAAGAACATAGAAATATCGCTTGTTTATCTCTTACTTATTTAATTACATATCACACCAAAGTGCATGGCGCACATAAAAACTAGAATAAATATAGGCCAGCTGTAGGCATTAAAAAATTTTTCTTAACGTTTTTAATTTCATTTCATTTTTTTAATGCACATCACTGCTTTACGTAAGAACAAATGGAAGGACGTATTTTATAAAGAGTATCCTATCACGCATTGCTGAAAATACCTTAGTCTTTGTTTGTAGCTTGGCTGTTTAATATTTGTTTGATATTTTTTGTCATAAAACGTTAAAAAGAAGAGATTTATATCATAAAGATATCCAAAATTTATTTTTGATTTCTTTTCCGTTTCTTTTCTTCTCAGATTTTTTTATACTCTCATACGCAAATTATTATTTTTTAAATGGAATATTACAAACTGGCCTGATGTACGATTATATTCATAGATATTCATATTCAGGTTGTATTTCATTTTCCTTAATAACAATAGCATTGCTAATTAAAGTGCCGATTCTACGCCTCTTGACGAAGATGTTGATGAACTTAAGTCTTCCGAGTGTCGAGTGTGCGATGAATCAAGGGAAGTAACCGAATCACTATCGTTGCTATGAGGACTCGAATAATTGGCTGCTTCCTGTAATCTCATCAACATATTCAGCTGCAACAATATATAAATTTATATTTATATTGTGTAATATGTAATTAGTAATTATTATATTGCAGATTTTTTTTTCTTTTTTACGGTACAAATATCATATCTTAGTATTAATTAAATGTATTTAGAAGAAAAATACTAACTAGAGGATCTCCTTCAGTGTCGCTATGCGTGCTACCAAGACTTTTCACGCTTGACGCACCAACTCCAGAAGTGTGTCCGGACGTAACAACATCGTAACCAACGTCTTCTGGTCTTAAACGAAGTAGAGCATCACTACCACCGTGTACAGCATGCGTAGAAATCCAAGGATAACTGGAAGTGATAAATTGAGCTGGATCTTCCCAGGAAGAATCTCCATTTCCATTTCCGCTAACGCGTCTGCCGTAAAGTGTCAATCCTTCTCTGACTGCTTCCACCAGATATGGTACTACAGAATAGTTCCATAAGTCCGTAAACCATACTTGAGAACCCGTTACTTCCATTGGACATGATAGAAATAGTCGAGGTCCTATATATTCATTTTCATTTAAAATTATTATTGATCAAAAATAAATAAAATATATTCAATATGCTTAAATGTCTTACCTATTGTCACGTCAGAACTGCTATGACTTTCTAGGAACTTGTTAAGATGTAGCCACACCCGGGGTAACCATTCGACAACTGCTGCCATTTCTGCATTTCTAGTTCCACCACACTCACGTAATTCGTGTTCCAGCAGTTTCCGCCTGAGATAGCGGCCTAAGAATCCCTTAACTGGTTCCATATGATTAGCACAAAGTACCCACCTAAAAATATGATATGTACCATGTATCATGATAAAAATATTTCCAAAAATACTTATAGAATAAATATATCATCTTAAAATTATAGAATAAATTAGAAAGTTAAGTATATACCTAAAATTGTGATGCAATTGAAGATTCGTGGTACTACAAGTAGCCTGACTCATGGTGCCAATAATAGCTGGACAAGATGAGTGTCTAGTACCGAGCAAGCCACTGAACAATTCTCCTAAAGATGCAGCGTGTTGTAAATTTTCGAGAATGATTACCCTTGGTAATTCATCAGCTGCATTCGAATCACATCTTTCGGCGATATGGGCGAGATATTGTCTAAGTTCTTTGCTGGATTTGTGATCTACGTTGAACGTGGCCACAGCCGTAGCATCTTTCGTATCATTATCGGCATCCACCAATGCATGAGCTAATTTTCCAGCCAAATAGCTTTTGCCAGTACCACTGGGTCCACATAAAATGACTCTACGATGTTCGGTTAGCAAAGATATTAATCGTTGCACAATCGATCGTGGTATTAGAGTATCGACAGCGAGCCACGAATAACCAGAAAGTACCAAATAAATGGTCTTTACATGACCGATTAAGTAGCCGCAAGGGAGCAATTCTGGATGTTGAGAATCTGTAGTGCATCTGTTATTGTGTAAATACAAAAAGATATGTAACATTTCATAAAACGAAAAAGAATCGTATTTTTAAGAATTATATAATATGGAATAATTAAAAAAAGGTTATTATAAGATACGTACCTAGAAGCTTCTCCGAGATGATAAGCAGCAACGCATTCAACTCCTAGGCCCAAATTTGTCACGGGATCAACTCTCGAAACGTATTCCTTGAAACAACGCCTTACAGTGGAATCAAGGGAATCCCAGGTAGTTTTATTACTGATGCAAACACTCGCGATAATACAATGAGGAGGTTCACCGATACTGCCGTCCGAAGTACTTCCAGTTACGAGGTTATAGTTGAAATTTTTCTCGCTACCTAGATAGATAGCGACGTTAATTCTTTTCCCGTCTGTATCTTGTTCCAAAGTTGGCTCTCCTGTAGTCGAGGTGGTAGATGGTACCACTGAATGTTCCGGTACGTTTAAATCTTCTAATTGGTCAGCTGTCGTACTAGTATCACCGTTTGAAAGCGCGGCAACGGTGGAGGCCACTTCCGTCATACTGAAACGTCTGTCCGGATCGCTAGGTAACGACGATTGAGAGGACGTTAAGGATTTTGACGTCACCAGTCTTTGTAGACGTTCGTTATTTTGTTTTAAATTAAGCATCTCGTTCTAGAAGAGAATAGAATTAATTAGAAAAAAATATCAAATAGAACGTAACGATTTATTTATTTAAATGAGAATTAGAAAATAAAGATACACACCCTCATTTTGATCACAGTGTCTTTCAACGATTCCAATTGATGCGCCGAAGATAGAGCCTCGAGTCTGATATCCGTCAACACGAGATCCTTTTCCCTGAGTTGTTTCTTCAATTCCACCACGTCCTCGTCCTCTTTCTTGTACAAAGCCGAACTGCTTTTGCTTCCCGTCAATGGGTTTTCAACTTCAGGGGATTTCTGTCCGTTGCTCCTACCACCATTTTGACCACCTCGCGAAGACTCGTGTTTAGAGGCGCTTGGCAATCTGGGACTGTTGGGCGCGCTCAAGTCTCCGCTGGCGTTCTCCTTGCAATCTTCGGCGTCGGACACTGAGCCGTGTCTATTCTTCCGTGATCTCGAGAAAGCTTTTGAGAAGGAGCTACGTAGCCAACCTTTCTTCTTGTGATGACTGCTGGCTGAGCAGGCGCTGCTCAACGAATTCAACGAGGTGACACTGTCCGCGGACAATTGTCTCGCCATCGAGGCGCCTTGGTGGTTATTGTTTCCGGTGCATCCTGTTGTCCCGGAATCGGAATCGCCGAGAGTGTGACGGCGACCGTTGTTTGCACCCGTTGTTCCATTATTTAAACTGGCCTCGGCGCTCTGTTTTCGAAGCCTCTCGATCGTTTCTCTCAATTCTTGAAGCTCCGAGTCCTGAAAATTACAGAGAAATTAATATTTATCGAAAGTCATCTGGACTTTTTGGTGTTCGCGACAATTCGCTATACGTCGACGTACTTATGCGAGATAAAGAGGTTTTAAAGTTTATTGTCTGGTTATTTCGAAATTATTTCGAAGAGAGAGGATCAGAGCGGAGTGAAACAATTCCTTTTCGCAAACAAGTGCGTAAAGTTGAATAACGTAAGCACATGAATCAAATTTTCTGTATTAACATTTTATATTAACATTTTAAATATAATTTTGTATTAACATTTTAAATATTTTTATTTCTACGATGATTTGACTCGACAACTTCTTTCTTGTTTCCTTTCCCAATTTTTTCGAATAGTTGCACTTTCATTTTTTGTGATTCTTTTTTTTTTTTTTTATCATATTCTCTTACATCTCGATCATTTTATGAGAGTTAAAATCAGGATTTTAACCTGCAAGTTGTCGAGGAAAGCTCTTTAAAGAGCTTTGCAACGGACGAATTTCGGGATCGATCATTTTTTTTTTTTTTTTTTCGACATATGTTGGTTACAACTGCGTATCGATGGAAATTTCTCAAATTTAAAGTCAAAGGAAGAAAAATTGTCGGTTATTTGTCTTGAAAGAAATTCTCGCTTCCGTGAAAGGGACAAGGCTCTCGACTGTGACAGCAGGCACAGTTATCCGAATGACTAATTATCGAGTCGCTGCTCCACGAGTCAGCCATGCTGAACAATTGTTTCGTACATTTTGAACTCGATTCCTTTCTAAGCTTGTCCTCTTGAGACGTCGAACTCTTTTTCAGGGATCGACCAGACGACCGGCCGTATCCACGTATCGTGGTCGAATTGTTGGACTCTTTGGTGCTGTCCGGCCCAACTTTCGACCGTGTTTTCGTCCTGTTCGATATATTTTTCAATCCTCGTTCCAATTTCGCGTGCAAATTGCTCAATCTCTCCAACGTGGGAGTCCGTTGAGCTTTCCGCTCTTGTTTCAGATCCGGTTGCTTTTTGGTCGCTTTTACGTTCACGTCCACGTTTCGATGACGTTTAACATCTTTCTTGGTATCGTCATTCGATCTTTTACCAACGTATTTCGTGTTGGATAGGTGTGCCGAACTTTTAGACGAGGACGAGTTCGATTTAGCCGAGAAGCTCTCAGAATCTGGTACTCGAAGACCAAGTGTTTTCGCATCTTCTGCGGGGATGGGAATCATGATCATACCGTTTAATACCTCTATTTTATTATCAGGGTAGGCGGATAATAACTGCATAATTTTCAAGTCACCTGGTCGGTATAGCCTTTTATTTCGATGAGATTTCGGCGGTAACAAACGGTCGACAGTCTTATCAAAATTTTGACCCGCTTGCATCATGACAATTTTGAATTTTTTTTTTTTTTTTTTCTTAATTTTAACCTTTATTTTTATCTTTACGAGGTTACCTTATATAAGAACGGGAGAAAGATAAAACAGGGAAAATGATATATCATTTCTGCAGCATGCAGCGTGTTGCATTTCTTATCGAGTGTCGAGAATTACGAATAACCCGAGCTTTATTATTACAAATTTCATTTGGTTATCGTTGTACTGTAAGAGACTTCATATTTTTAAAGTAACTAATTTTTTTTTTTTTTTCGATAACACTTTCGATTACGATGAAACTTTTCGTACAGGTACAAATTCATTCGATGGAATTAGATGTGATATTGTTTTTCATTGGTCACTATTATATATTGTATTTTCTCGGCTTCGGAATAATCCAATTTTTGGTTGGAAAAAAATTTACTTACTTTCTTTTCGGCTGTTGCGGTCAGTTGTTGCAAACGTTGTGTCATGTTGGACAACGATTGCTCGAAAGCCGACACCACATGAGCCTGTGAACAGAAACGTAGAGAGATGATGTAGAGGGGCGAAAAATAATAGATGAACGAAATGAAAGAAATATTCGATATCACCTTTAATAATTTTATCATTCATAAATAATATCGACTGAAATATTTATACTTCGAACACGTGATAAATTTTGCGTCTACTTTATCGTAATTTAACACAAGTTATGTGTATTACATAACCAACTAACTTTTCACTAATATTTCTTTAAATATCAATTTACCAGGATATTCTATTCCTGGAGAGAGTCGAATAAATATCCTCTACGCGTCTTGCGAGTCTTCTTCTAAATTCAAATATATCTTTATCAAGAGGCTTTCGAAACGGAACATGGATACTCCGCTGATAAGCGGAGTGGAGTGGCCCCGTAGCTATTTTCCAACTATTATCGAACCATCTAATTTTTCCTTCCTGCGCGAACGATCATTCATTTTTCTTTTTTTTTTTTTTTTTTTTTTCCTTCGAGTGGCCATAATCTTTCGAAAAATAATTTGAACGGGAACGAAGAAAATTCTACACTCGTAGTAATAACACCGACCGAAGGTAAGACAGATCGACCTTGATAACCATAAATACGCTTAGATGCAGAATAGGTTTCTGGTTTCGTTAATCCTCGAGCCAGAGAACAGGCAGGCAGAGCCTCAGCACCGACAGTTTCAAGTATACCCCCACCCCTCTATTTAAAAATGATCTCAAGTACAAAGCAGATGTTCATCTCGAGTTTCATATAATTTTATCAATTTTTATACGCGCCTTTTACGCGTTAAACTTTCTGCTCGACTCTCGTCGTTATTTATTCGAATCTATGGAGAAAAGAGAGAGAGAGAGAGAGAGAGAGAGAGAGAGAGAGAGAGAATGTTTGGTTAAGGTAACGTCATTCGTATCCAAGACTCGTAGGCGAGCTGACCCACAATGCGACCCACACGTCCCTCTTTTAATTTTTCTCCTCGCTTTTCGTAAGAAGAGAGATGAGAATAAGAACGAGGGTGGAGAGAAAATTTTACGTATTTCCATTTGGATACACACAAATATCGTAAAAACGCGCATCCTCGCGATAATTTTCCGCTCCACGGCCCCTTTCTCTCTCTCTCTCTCTCTTTCTCTTTCTCTCTGCGCTTGCGCAGTAATTACAGACTACTTCAATGTCGGTTCGAGGCTTCCCTCTTAATAAACGTCCCTTTCTTCCTCGCGAATTATCGATATTGTAAATTGTTACGTTACGACGTAATTGAAATTCGCACGGTGGTAAACTCTTTCTCACGAAATTTAGCCAGGGAACAAAAGTTTCTGCACAATAAATATACACGTAATTACAGAGAAATTATCATAAATACGGATAATTTTCTTTCTGCTATTCTTCTTTCTTCTTATTTCTTTCGTTGTTTCTTTCTCTTTCTTCGTGCTACGAGGATACGGAAACGAGCTTGTAACGATGATTGCAGGTTGCACAAACACGCGATGTTCTTTTTCCTTTTGTCACGAATGTCAACCTCGGATCGTTGCATTGTTCGTGCCAATGCTCGAGGTTCACTGGCTTCGAATAGAGAGATATAAATAAAATATATATCTTCTCGCTTGAACACGAAATCTCGAAAACCATGAAATTATCGTTACCTGATATAAAGATAAAGCGCTGATCGAATTCTCCCCGATTTTAACTCGTAACTTTAACCCTTTGCATTCCAACAGTGACGCTCAGGCATCAAATGAATGAATTGATATGGCGATTCGAATTTATTTATGTTTGATTTTTTTAAAATATCGCTTCGTGAATAGATTGTTAAGCTTTTTATAATCTTGTAAAACGTAGAATAATATATTATCGAATGGTTAGATTTTTTTATCTCAAATTAGACCGTGGATCGAACTATATTTTCGGCGTTAGTCCGAGTTTGACTGAATTAATGACGATAGAAATATTATTTTCAAAGTTTTTAAGTTTTGCGAGCATGGAGTGAAATTAGTTCGAGCGAAGATGAGTTTGATCTTTCGTTATTATAATACCAATATAGACAAATCGAAAATGCAATCTTGGTAATTACATTATTATTAAAGTATCGCACGAAACAACGATATAGACTTTAATATTTGACAAATTTTGTCTCTTTATACGTAAAATATTAAAATACAAAAATTTTATACGTTAATCGTTTTAAATTAGCTAAGAAATTCAGCGAATACGTGTTGATTCGGCAAAAGTCTGAAGTGCAAAGGATTAACTCGAAAAAATTGGAAATACTTCTAGCTTTTTCGAATACAAGGATATGGAGTTTTGGCCGCGAAAGGGCGGAAATCTCGAACAACTCTGCAAGCTAGGGAAGAGCGGTAAATCCCTGGAAGGATCTGGAAGCGTAAATACGACGCGCTCCCACGCGCTGCTCTAATGCCGCGTACTCGCCGAATGTGTCAACCGTACAAATATATATTTCTTTATTGTAATCCACCCACGTATTTACCACCTTCTTTCGCTACCCTAAACGCCTCTCGTTTCGTTTCTCTCCTTAATAACGAATAAACGATCTTGGATCTCACTGAATATTAACACATTACCGACGGGAAACGAGAATTCTCGTTTTATTGAAATATACGTTGTTACCGACGGGAAACGAGCATTCTCGTGAAAGTTTTACAAAAATGCCCCGTCGTTAAGTAGAGGAGAATGAATGAAAACGACGATTGGAATTAATCCATCGATTCGATTTAATTTATGTTCATCCTTTGCGCTTCAGATTTTCCGCACTCTTTCGATGATTTTCTTACAGCTAACTTAATTAACCTTTCGATCATGGCGTCCTCCGATATGAATAAATATGCTTGGTGTATCCAAATTTCGGTAAATTTTATTCTTTTCGTAAAATGTAACATTATTCTTATTTCTCACCTTCTTATACATTTAATTTCATTATCGCATTCCAAAATGCTCGCAAAACTCGAAAACTTTGAAGATAATATTTCCATCGACTCAATCAAACTCGGGCTAACGCTGAAAACGTACTTCGATCACGGTTCAATTTGAGATTAAAAAAAAAAGTCCAACCATTATTCCACTTGGTAAGATTAAACGTAAAGAGGTTAGGAATCTGTCTTCGAATTGCCGCATCAATCCAAGCGGTGCTTGAAAATTTAAATTAAATTCAACTTAAAATTAATTTCACCTCTGAATTTTATTCCTCCGTACTCGCGCATGCCCTGTGGGAAACCGCGAGGCGCGATACGAGTTTTCCGTGTCATAAGTGTGTCGAAACGTGAAACGACAGAGGGCGGCCGTTTCAGTAGCGCAGAAATAACCGTGTCGAGACTCCTCCGTTTCCTTCCAAGTTTTAACGATCGAGGGAATATAAGAGAGAACGACAAGTGTATCGACACACCGATAACACCGATCCTTTAATTTGCCCTTCTTCTTCTCGCGACCGTTTCGAACTCCCACGTTTAATAAACATCCCACGGTCGATGCCACCGCCGATTTACGAGCTTGCCGGCACGCACCGCCCACGCGTACGTATCTTGCCACAGATGATAACCGGCGTGGTCGGGCTGCCTCGCATCTCGATCGATTTGGAAACTGGCGCGTTCGTGTTGTTGTTGTTGTTGTTGTCCAACGATCGTTCCGCTTACGAAGCTTGTGAAAACTTAACCCTTTGCGCTCGACGAGTTTTTCATATGGAACATGATTTAACATAAAACGATTTTATATTATCATTTACATCTTTGAAGATATGATTTTTTAATGTTAATTTCTGTATTTTTTTTTTCTGATAATTTATGAATTGTTGGTTTATTTATTATTGTTGGACAAATATCGTAATAATAAGTTGTGTTTCACGTCTTCCATCTAGTTCGTTTCGGCAAACTTCACAATCTTTTCTTGTTCTCGTTAAAATCAATGTGGAGCTTCTCGTTCAATCGAATCTCATTAATCGTAATTAGTGATCGAAGCTCGATCTCGCGGTTGTCGAAAAAATCTCCTCTCAATTGGTGTATTAAAATTTTTATAAATTGTGTGTGTGGATGAGTATAAAATCTTTCGTTTCTCTGCTTTTTTACTAAAATATATAAAGGATTGAATAGTAGAATCAATCTCGACGGTTCAAAATTAAATTCATCTTCACTCAAGTTAATTTTATTTTTTCTAAACTTCGCGAAACTATAATTCTTTTACCGATACGATCGTCGAATCTGAAACATTGGAGACGACCCATAGTTTTGGAGGAATATCTTAAAGAGCTGAATAAAAAATTTGGCACAGATGAAGACTCGCCACTCGCACAGTGGTGTATAAAAAATGGACAAAATTCATTTACAAATTTAAATAAAAAAATAATCGTTTCGATGTAATAAACCATAAACACAATAAAACTATATATTAATTGTTATACATTAAAATTTTAAATCTTCTTAAGTCTTTTCAAAACGTTTATAAATTAAACAAATTACACGTATACAGAGAACTAATCGATAATTGATCGGTCACGTTTCAATAGTAAATTTGTTAAGAAGCGTTAAATTTCAATTTTATAACGGATACCACATCGTTATAAATTATCGAGTTAAGTTTTTATTTTTATTTTTTTTTTCTTATATATAAATTAAGCTTAAAGTTAAGTAATTATTTAAGCGTAGAGAGAAATTCACAAATGCAATGATTTGTCAATGATCGCGCGATAAGAGTTGGAATGTATGAAAAGTAGAAACTTTCCACTTTTTTTTTATTGCCACGTTTGATTCGCAAAACTTTGAGAAAATTATATTAAAATTAATTTCGTTTACGGTTGTACAGCGCTCGTCACTTAAATAGATTCTCGTAATATATGCATTTCTATGACTGTTTATTTATTATATTTCGGAGAAATAAAAACGATAATAATATTCCTAACTTTAATTGGCAATTTTTTTTATTCCTTTCAATCTTTGAACAGTCAATATGTCTTCGTACATAAAATGCTTCTCTCGTTTTATAATTTTTTAGCTTCATTGTTCTTATTTTATTAAATAATCGTATCTTTAGGTCCATATCTGACTCGTATCTATCGATTAATTTATAGAATATTCTCGTCCCGTAAAAAGTAGCCATAACTTCTTTTTTTAATAAGCATTTGTTTCTTAACATCCGTTTCATTCAGAATATTATATTTCTAATTCTCAAACTCCAGTTCATCATACGTTTGTCAAACTCGAATTAGCTTTTCCAGCTAATTGCCTGACTCGTCATTTTTTTTCAATAGAATAGATTCTTGAATCATCCAATAATCCACGTATCTCGTTCTCCTCTACGCGAGTGATCGGATTCAGACTCGAAATAGTGAATAAAACTAACACATTTTTAATTGTATATCTTTATAAACTAGTATACTTTCAATTATCTAAAAAAAATTCTTATTTCTGTTTTGTCATTTTCATTTTATTTCCATTCTATTTTAAATTATATCATATTTTTCACATATTGATTACTTTCTTCTTTTCTTCATTTATTTTATTTATACATTTACGTTATTTATTTACATTTTTTAAGAAATAATAAATTACAAAAATAGAAAGTAATATCGTCTCCTAGAAATTAAATCTCCGTATAAGCAAAAAAAACCGAAAAGTTTAATCGTCCGCGAATAAATGTACTCGAGAAAAATCGTCAGCGATCGAATTGTTTACGCCTCGCAATTCGAGTTGTTCATCGAAAAAAAAAAAAAAAAAAAAAAATTGACGATAAAAACAAAAGAGAAAAATATTCTACGCGCAATAACTCCGATCGTTCGTCACATCGTACGATACGGCATCTTATGCAAAGCGATTATTGTCGGCCGTAGTATCTCACTTATGCAAAGCGACTATAAACGCTCAGTGGCATCTTGAGCAGAGCGACTATAATCGGCCGTAGTACTCCTCAGTGGCATCTTGTGCAGAGCGACTATAGGATTAACATAACAAGGGAAATTGACTAAGCTTTGATTTCTAATTAAGCGAGAGAAAAAAAAAAAAAAAAAAAAAGAACTCTCTCGAAACGCTGATCGTAGCTCGCTCGAACTTCCCACCGTCTCGTCTTCCTCCGACATAATACACCCTGCGAACACCCGACCCGTACATGATCATCTTTCACCGTTCTCTTTCGCGGTTTCATTCCGATTTAATTCCAATAACAAGCGCCACGCTCTCTTAATTTCGCTAAAATCGGTATTCATCGCGTGGGATATATGATTTACCGACGATCAACGCCACCAGAGATGCGTCTTTTAGAGAGAAGGAGGGAAAAGAAATGGAGAAGAAACCAGTCGCGATATCATTATCGGCTAACCGATTTCGAAACCAAAAATTCTCCAACGTTTTTTCCTGTCTTTATCTCGCCTCTCCAAAGATGATACGGCGCTATCTATCTAAACGAGAGATAAATATTTATTCTTCGCGTGGGATTTAAAAGGGGGTTTTAAGCGCGACTACTATTCGATTAAAATTATTCGAATCTCGAGGAATAATTTTATTCGAAGATTTTCGATGACGGAGAAAAATGAAAACGTTGGATACGTCATGTTCGTAACGTGTTCGTCCAAGAGAATCGAACGGTTGTTCCGCTAAATAAAACCTAACCTCCTAGCATATTGGACGAGATGGTGGATGTTTGCCCGCTAATTGCAAGCGAATATATGACTCACATGCAAGCCGGTTGTAATTCGTAACTGGACGCGTACCATCGATATTCGAAACACGCACGATGCGGCGTCATCGTTAACCGTGACGATACGAACACACCGTCCAACCATTTCCATTGAAAACCAAAGCTATAAATATACACGCCTCGGATCACCAGAATTTCCCTCTCGATCTATCACCATTCGCCATCTTCACCACGCGTTAAACGCCCCCTGAATTTCTCTTCCTTCTTTCCGCTCCTCCAACTCGTGAAAAATTATGCGTTTACGTATCGAAACAAGTTAGCAAATTCGAGTAAAAAAAAAATATTCTTTTTTGCTCGTACGATTCTCTCTTGATTCGATCGATTAATTCATTTCCAACTGCGAAACAACGAGTGTATTCATTTATCCAGAAATTGTACGAAAGGATAATATCGAAAGAAATCGATGGAATCGAGAGAAAAGTTTCGATTTATCGTCACCCCCTGCTCGGCTCGGCGAGGTCGAGAGCGAGCCGAGGCGAGGAGGCGACTAAAAACTGGGCCGGAAGCTGGTCCCGCAAAAACGCACGTGCCGACGATGCCGCGTAAAATGCATCGTTCTGCACAGTGACGCGCCTTGTTTCCCTTAAAAGAGTCGAGCATTGCCACGGAGTTTCTTCATTTCTGAAGGGGAGAATATTTACGGCCATGAATATTAAAGCCCCCCCCCCCCCTATACGTTTTAATCCACCTTACCAACGGGACAAACTTTTCGATTGGAATATAAATATCCCTTTTTTGTATTCACGCCCAACGCGTCGTTGAGTAGCATCCGATGAATATCGTAATTTTACTCGTATTTCTTGCACGAAAAACTCAACACCAACGATTTAACGAGGATCGAGTCGACGATGCTCGAAAAGATTGACCTGTTCGAACCAGGTAAATGGAAATAAATAATTCACATATCACAAATGAAGAAATTGAATCGTAACGTAAATAAAAATGTGGTTTCTATCGATGTAGGAAATATTCAAGAAGTTTCACGTAGTGTCGTGGATCGATTGGGCCGTTAATCCGTTGAAAAAGTAACTAAAAATTTCGAATAAAATTGTTTACTCATTAAAAATGCTCGAATAGCATTTATTCGTTTGACAGTACAATCATATTATCATGTTTTGAACGATTCTCCTATTTCTCCTATTGGACACACTATTGAAGTTAAGTAAAATGATTATAAAAAAAAAGGGGGGGAAAAATTCGCAACAAGCTCTTACGCAATGTCGGTTTAAAACGGAGGGGGTTGGAAATAACACGGAATAGTTTCGTTCCGTATAAATGTCTCTCATACGAGGCCAGATAACACGCGATGTGAACATAGCATAATCCTCGAAGCGTTGCGACCCGAGCTAACTGGGCTAACAGTTCCCAGGCCACAGAAGAACGATTCTCCATCACGAAACATTATACTCTCCGGAGCGCATAAGTGAGCACGGAAATGGATATTGGCACATGTGTAAACCTCAACTGAACACACACACACACACACACCACTAATTTTTACGAAGGATTCGTTACTTTCTTATTTTTCTTCTTATTCTTTCTTCTTCTTCTCCTTCCTCTTCGGACACGTGGATAAACGTATATTCGAGTCAAACGATACATTACGAATGTCAAACTTGTTATTATTGGTATTAAGTGAATATAACGCGGCAATTTTAACGTTCATTTTAGAAATGAGCCTAGAATAAGTAGTAACGTTTTTTACCACGTGTTAGGTATGATATTAAACACCTGGTTAGAAAGTATATACGTATACACGAGGCTAAAGGAGATAAAAATAGGTCGAAACGTTAATTCGTTACTCGAATGTAGACTCATTTCTCATGAGATCCGAACAAATTTTGTTACTTTAACAATACCTTTCATATCGAGTATTTTTTAAAGGCATTAGCCGTTCAATTAATTTCGGCTCTCACGTGCATCTCTTTCTCTCTCTTTGCAATTAACACACGTAGATAATTAAGAAGAGTCTACAAGATATTCTTAAGAATATCGCGATTGCGATCAACCAATTAAGAGACGGGCGAGGAAAAATTCCATCCCCGTGCGTATAAAGGCATTGCAAATCTTCCACTAAAATACTTTCGACGATACGGTTTTATATATAAGGTTTTCACTTCCTTTCTTATGGGGGAAAAAGTGATATACTTTTAGAATTGGTCCAATGGCATAGCGGTTTAAACGGTTATTTCTACGTTCCATTAACCTCCAGGCGTTATAATCCTCTTACAAGCTTTTCGCGATTCTATTCGAACTTTCTCCGGCCGTGCTAATGGGCCACGTTCAATCTCTAACGTTAGAGATTGTCTCTCTATATATATGCATGTATATACATATATAGATCTTAGTTGCGATTAAATAGATTCGATCGAGTCCCAGCGGAAATCTGACGCGTAATACAATTTTCGTAGATACCTGGGCCGATTCGTGCGGAACTAATCAATTAGTTAATTGAATTTTCATCTTAGGCTTTCGTACGATTTCATAGGCCGACTTAACGAGATCAGAGACGTTTGAGCTTTCTCGTCGAACGGGAGAAATCGATAGAGCGTGAATTTTTATATATATAAATTTTGCAATGATCCAGCAAAAAAAAGGAGAAAATTAAATTTGTTAAATCATATTTATAAAAAATGATGTAATAACGTATGTAAATCGATTTTTCTCATTGAAAAGTAATGTATATATATACTATTCGTTCGTACGTCAATCAGAAAGTAGGTAAAGTAGGTAAAATGTGAAATGCACCTCAATAACCAGAGCTTCGACTTTTATTTGTATGAATATACATACGTATATTCATTTAAATATTACACTACCGAAACAAACGGTATGTATATGTGTCAGATGAAAAATCGATTGAAACTTTATACATACGGATACAGTGTTTGTTATAGACACATGAACCATGTGGTTGAGATTAAAGCGTATACAAGAAGAACAAGTTATAGGTGGACTACGTGACTATGAATTTTCTACAAATGTACTTTTGTATTTACGAAGTAATTTCGATTGTGTGCAAGAAAAAGAGCGTTACCGAGTGCTGGATTAATAAACGTTCCTATTGCTTGAAATTTTCCATGAAATGATTCTTAAAATTACGTATGATTTCTTCCTCAGCCCTCCCCCAGGAGAGAAGTGGCTATCTTTTCCATTTACTTACTTTCCATAGCAAGGCGAGTATAATTCCTACGTATAGCTCGGTAATAACACGGTTACATCGAGAAAATTGCTTTATCGAACCGATGCACGTCCGATTCCACTGTATTTTCTGGATTGGACACAAAAACTCCATCGACTCGGTTACATTCGAGTTTAACGCGACCGAATCATGTACGAAAACACGATGAATTTTTCTTGGCACGCGTGGCATTCCCTTGTTGTTGACGCGTGTGCACTTTCTTATTATGCACACGGAACGACAGACTTAATTAACATTTCCCGTATTTCTCGAAATTAAGCCGTACTTATTCACGCACGTTTCTAAGAGGATAGGTCTGGCAACCTTGGCAGCCCAACAAAAGTAGCCGAGTTCGCGCTTTTTCGATCTGGAATGCGTAATTTTCAGATAAGAACGCGCGTGCCTTTAAGTTCATTACACTCGAGCGCGATGTTACCACGAGAATGGCGCAACAGTGTGTATATACCCACGCGAAAGATGAACACGCGATGACCATTTTAGTTTCTTCGGAAACCTGTTCTCACGTAATAAACAAAACAACAGTAGTAAAAGGCAACAGCGATAGGGACGAGAAATTGTTGCTCGACGCGACGAACTTTGACGTCGAAGGCCAAAGATGGCGTTCAAATTGGCGATATTCGTAACGATTCCGACAATTTATCTCTTTTTACATGGCGTGCGATTAGCGAGCCGCGCATGTGCAGACGCGCCGCGTCAAGTTACTTACGACGAGATGTAGATGGCACGATGAATCGTTAAAAACTGAATCGGGATAACGAATTTATTCGAGAGCAGAGTTGGACAGTTAAAGTAAAGTAGTTAAAAATCTCGAATTAAATTACGTTAAGTAATTACTTATTATTAAAATAACATTTACTCGCAGTTATTATTAATTGATCTGCTTTTATATAATATACAACTATTTGCGATGTTTTGAACTATAAATTATCAAAGTATCTTTATTCGTAACTTCGATTATTAAAATTTGCTCATCACCGTCGTCGTATATAAATTTATTTTTCGAAAGATTCGAGTTTCACATCGTATCTTTCATCTTTAAACGAGGGAAAAAGGAGGGAAAGAGAGTTCTACGCGAGTGAACATCGCTTAACGCAATATGGGGGTCGAAATGTTTTACCGAACCGTGAAACGATAAATCTTCGTCTTGCGGGGGAGTTGGAGACTTTTACAACAGGATCTGGTATCCAAAACGAGTGAAATGGCTTACCACAAATCCCAATTTTATAGTACGTTCTCTCGGCTTTCCCTCGCCCCACGTGTTGCTGAATATTATGACCCACCGGAGGTCACTGGGAAAACAGATCGAAAAGATTTTTAGGCTCGAATTTCCCGATACCTCCTCCATCGCATTCACGGGCCGTTTTTTCATCTTTAAATGGAAAATAACTACTTCGATTTTAGGAATGGGATAAAGTGGTAATCGACATGTGTAAAATACAAGCGAGCTTATTCTCTTCGCCCACTTCGTCGAAGATAAAAATAATGGGATAATCGAAAAAAAAAAAAAAATAGAGGAAAAGTCGTTTCTCGGAGAAGAAGTTGAAGTGGTGAAGAGAATACACTTTTGTGGCGGAGTTACAAGTGGTGGCAAAGAGGTTTCGAGTGTACAGGTAATCGAATAGGTTGTTTTAACGAAGAATTCTTCGCTCGATTTTATTTTCGATGGGCTTTTTCCATTAAAGCATTTATACTCGTGCAAAACGTGAACCAAATAAAATATAATTGTCGTTAAATCTTCGAACTGCGGCAAAGTTTTCTACATTGCAATCGATTCGAAAAAAGATCCATATGAATCTTTCTTACTACACCCGCTCACCCAGTTGGCATGCCTGTTACGATACACCTTTTCGTTCATGGAATGATATACATCGTTATTCAATAATATTCATTTCTTAAATCAAACAAATGATAAACTCGTCTAATTTAAATAATACGAGTTACACGCGCCACCGTTGTTCGTTCGACGAAAAATTTCGTCTTCGATCGACTCGTCACAAACTATGCAAACTTATGCTATTACGAATGTAATAAACTTTAACGTATATTTCTGATAAAAGATACGTTTCAAACGATATCTTCAACTTATCTCTGCCAAGGAAAATCGACCAATCATTGTTCTGAGAAACGAAAATATTTAAACAGATAAAAAAAAAAAAATTTTTTTTTGAAACATCTGCGAGTACACCGACGAGTATCATCCGTTCAAGATTGATTATCGGGTTAGATCCACTGGGCTGGGGAGTAAATGTTTTCTTAGGGCGACTACCTGCCACGGATATAACTTTTCTCATGGATGGAGAAAATTTGAGAAGGGTCTGCCGCGCTACTCCGGCCAAGGCGCTCAGGTTGTGCCTTTTCCATTTTGCTTGGTCAAGGGAGGAAATGTCCAAATAGTTTTGAAAGACGAGTCACGTTTCAAAAAAAAAAAAAAAAAAAAAGAACATCGTGACGTGAATTTTAATGCCAACCTCGCGTGTTTCGTGAGAAATTTGTTTTGCTCTACCGTTAATTCAGATCAATGGAAACGATTCTCAGATATCGATGCAACGTCGTTTTCACCACAAAAGGAACGTATTAAACGAGAGGAGAGATGGCCTATGCTTCGTGAAATATTTATACTTTAAATGGTATTTGAACGATGTTTTTCTAAATTCATTATGAAATCTAAAATTGTCTCTATTTACCCTAGTCACTTTTTAATATTTATACACAAGTACATAAGTATATATTTGTGACTTAAATAAAATAGCTTTTTATACCTAAATTCGGGGCTTAACGTTTGTAAAAAAAAAGTTCACAAAACTACCATATAAAATGGAAAAACGAGATCGGTTAAAAAGAATAATCAAATTAGCATATCGAATCGTGTAAAGTTTAGTGTAATTTATTCGATGACACGATGATTATCGTTATTTAAACGAAGATCGAGTGCAGCGTCGTACGGCGTATAAATACGGCGCAAGCCTGTAAAAAACCTGTAAATGCGACTGTATAATTGTTACATGCACATCGTATTCATGGACATTACGATATCGATCAAACTCTGAAATCGACTTCAAGAGGCTTATCAAACGTGCACACCACGCATACATTTTATGCAGCCTGTTATTTTTTGTCACTTTGATGCGCTGCAATCTGACAAATTGCACACGAAGGATTCAATTCCTTCCCGTTTCATCTCTCTCTCCCTTCTTCCTCCTTATACATTTTACATGTCATTTTATTAAAAGAGATCTGGCAGGCTACCGTGGGATTTCGAGTCATCTGGCGTTCATTTTCATTCGTGTCTTGTATTCAAAATGATGCACGTGATCTTGCCAAGCTAATTTTAATAAATCTTATTTATTCATAAATTTGGCATTCCATAATATTAAAATTAAATAAATGAAATTTTTATTCGTAAATTTATAATTTATCCCATAAATTTTTAATATAAAATTTAATTTATTAACAATTTTATACCTAAATTAAATTTATTTCTAAAAAAAAAAAAAACTAGATATCAATAAGTTCGTTTAACATTTAATTTCTAAATCTATATTTATAATTTTAGTTTTACAAAAAAAAAATAATATAAATTTAGCTCTCCTATTTTCGAGATTATAATTAAATTTTTAAATTATTTTTAATCATTTAGAATAGAATAGAATATTTCCATTCTACTTGATCAAGGGAGGAATACGCTTAGGAATACGTTTCTGTTCCTAATAGTTTCGTGTTTCGAAATTTTGCTCGGATCGAAGGAAAGTTTGAAACACAAATTCTCAGATATTCTGCAACGAAGAAGAAACAGGGAAAAAGCGAATATTATAAAAGGGGGAGGAGACAATTGAGAGGAGAGGATATTCGGTGCATAATTATTCAATCGGGAGCACGAGAGTGGCATTGTCGACCTACGCTTTATTACGCATCGTCTTTCTAATGGTTCAATGGTATGCGCTTGGTTTAATTTCGTTTGACGGCTCCACCCGTCACGTCTTATTATCGAATTTATTATTCGTGTATATCTCCACCTACCCGCACCGGTTTAAGCGATGACACGCAAGGCGAGATAAATCACCGACGATCGAGAGCGGCCGCGTTCGAATTCATTCATTTCCTTCCTCTCCTTTTTCCCGTGAAAAATCATCTTAGTCGTCGCTTTTACCATTGTCGAATTAAGATCGCGAGTATAAATAATTTTTCTTCCTCGATTGATGACGAAAGAGCGCAACAATGCTACACAATAACGCAATAACGTGGCAGCGTTCGAGGTCTGCAATTAGCGAGTTCGAGGAAGAGAACTCGAACAATCGTTAGGCGTAAGTAGCGGAATCGAGTGGAATCGTTCCAATCGAGATTCCGCGCGACTTTAATCCTCCAAGGCCTTTCTCGCTTGTTGGCCGACTCCACGATTCCCGTTCCGTGAATTTCTTAGCTGATTAAAACTTTTGTATTTTAATACTTTACCGTACAAAGAAGAGAGAGAATTCGTCGAATATTAAAATCTGTATCGTTGCGATATTTTAATAATAATTTAATTATCGTTGAAACAAGATGCGCCTCTTCTATTATTCTTATTTTTCATCTTCTTATACTATACTATCGTCAATTTATCAACGAATAATTTCGTTTTAATAATGAAAAATCAAATTCATCTTGAGCTAATTTCATTACCGTATTCTATGTTCACAAAACTCGAACTGTCGAAAACGTAGCTCGATCACGGATATACATCATTCTACGTTTTATAAGATTATACGTAAAGAGTTTAGGAATCTATTCGTGAAGGAAGATTTTAAAAAATCAAACATAAATAAACATTGTCATCGCTGGAGTTGTCGCATCAAACCGAGAGTCAACGTTGCAACGCGAAGGATTAACTGTTTCTATTTACTATAGTCGATAACTATAGTCCATAAAATGCCAAATATTGTATGTATGACGAGCGATTTGAATTATCGCGTATCGAGTATCTTTCTCTGGAAATGTAGCATCGATACTTTGTTTCTCACGAGATTCCTCGATAATAAAAATCACCAAAAAAGAAAAAAATGCCAAAATAGTTTGGAGACGAACACTTGTAGCGAATAAAGTTAGCACTTACCGAAGAAAAATAATTTATTCTTTTTTTCCAACAACGGACGCGAAGATATACTTTGTTACTTTTCAAATTTGTTTACCTTTTTCGGATTAATTATTTTCCAACGGATTTTATTCCATCCACCTTAAAATGACGAAAAATAAGACAAGAAGACGTATCGATTCCTCGTTCTATTTCTCGGGCCACAATAAACAAGGTCACGCGTCGAGCCAGGCTCGCGTTGTTTACGTTTTGTCCGAACGAAGTAGCACGAGTCAAGCTCGCGTTGTTTACGTTTCGTCCGGACGAAGTACGACGACTCAGACTCGTGCTTATAGTTTTTGGCCCAAATTTCTTACCACGAGTCTCGCTCGTTGTTGTAGAACAAGGATTATCGTACAATTGTATCGTATTATTATATTCCGTAATGTTATTCGATTCGAAATAATGCAATTAAAAAGCGAATATGTTTCAGAAGTTACAAATACCTCGTTTCGAGGAAACGTTTTTCTTTTCGATAAACACCGTCAAAGCAACTCGGGTTGCAGCGAGGCGTTAAACGCGGCCGTTTTTGGTGGCGCGGCGGAAAAATCGCCAGTAGCGAAAAAGGATCGAAGAAAAGAATACAAGTTTTCACATTTTTCAAGGATAGCGAAACGTATATGTAATGTAACTAAGGAACTCGAATACGGATTGATTTTCCTTTTTTTCAGCTTTGTTTACCTGCAACGAGGGACAACTTCGATGCCTGTACTTCCTAGTGGCCAGTTCCCACCAAGGAATCACGTTCTCGGTGCTCCTCGGTTTAACCGGATCGCTGACCGCGTGCTCGTAAAGCGGCTCGAGGATCGGCACGTTGCCGGATAAACGTCTGAGAGGATCGTTGGACGGCTGTTCCTTCGACAGATTTCCTCCTCTTCTAGGCAAAGTGGCGAAGCCGCCTCGCCGACAATTATTACCATCCTCGTTATCATCATCATCCCTGTCCTCGGCCTCCTCCGATTCCAACGAATTGTGCCTCGTCCTACCGTGGAACAGCCTCGAGAAATGATCCGAATGCTGCCTGCGGAACTTGCGGCCTCTGTCCATCCGCCCGTGCATTATAACGTCGGTGGCGTCCATCAAGTAGAAGGGAAGGGAAGAGGGGCAAGAATTTTCGTAGTTTCTCCGATCGTCGTCTCGATCTCGATGACTGACATCGACGTCGCTGGCGCAAGGCCTTCGAAGGGAGGACGACGATCTCACCCGTTCACCGTCGAGAACGTCTTCGCTCGATTTGTGAAGAGGTCTCGAGGAGGCTCTCGATCTTCGAGAGGGCAGAGTGTCGTATCTTCTCCCCGGGCAACCGTTCCCCTCCCAAACCTTCCCTCCTCCTCTCGATTCCTGGAAATTTCTCTCGACCGTCTCCCTCCTCGAACACGTTCCGTCCGCGCGGTCCACTCTCGAACGATTCTTTCGAATCGGACCGGTGACCGGCGGCAAACGATCCACGGAACGGACGATCGGTCTGTCGTCGTCGGTCGAGGACACGGACTCGTCCTTCGACTCGATCTCGTCCTCAGCGTTGGCGCTACGCGGCGACAGATTCCTTTCCACGTTTCGCCGAGCGTCCACGCTCGTCCACGCCTCGCTGATCGCGTACAACGACTCGCTGGATTTAGTGGTGGTCGAGGAGGAGGAGGCGGTGGTGGCGGTGGAGCCGGTCGAGTGCCTCGAAGCGTTCTCGATCGAGGACGATCTCGGCAGCAATTTCGGCGGAAGTTTGCCCAACGAGTTGGGCCTGCTTTTGAAAACGAAACAATTGTCCGACTCGTTCCTTTTGTCGCTCGGGTCGACCACCTCCTCCTCCTCCTCCTCCTGCCTCTCGCCCCTCTCGTCCAAGCTCTCGCCAAAGTCGCAGGATATCGGGGGCATGGGCGCCATGTCCCTCTTCCTCGCGTAGCCGTAAAGGTTGCACGATCGATCCAATTCCTTGATCGCGATCTTGTTGATGGAACCGTAACCGGGATCGTCGGGATTCGAGCTCTTCTTCAACTCCTCGTAACTCTTGTCGATCTCGGCTATGTTCTTGTTTATATCCTCGATGTACTTGGCCGTGGTGCGATACAGGTCACCGCTCGCCACGTAATTCCCGTCCACTACGGCGATCCGACGATCGCGCCTCGACGACTTCGACAAGATATTCGGGACCGCGTAGATCGGTTGCTTGTTTCCCTTCTTCAACCTCGTCTCTCCCCTCCCCTCCGCCGCCTCGATCCCCGTCGACTCGTTCGGATCGATGGTCGAGGAGGCGGTGATGACCGAGGAATCGTTGCTCGATCGAAAGGAATCGAAGGTGATCCGATCGTCCCGTCGCTGGCAACCCTTCGCCTTGCTCGAGAACGTGTTCAAAGTCACCACCCTCCTCTGCTGCTCCACCGCCACCTTTCTCGAGGCGATGGTCCCGCAACCTCCCCGCAGCGTGGCGTAATTCTCGATCAGGTGGCAATCGTTGGCGAAATCGGACCATCTGGCCGGCTGGTGGGGGTCGACGGGGAAATTGGAGAGGCGGGGGAGGGCGTAGGGGCCGCCGCCCTCCTTCAGAAGTTCCTCGGAGTCGGATCTGTAGAGGGCCCGGGGCCTTGCGCGGCCCCTCGACCTTATCGTCGCGTAACCGTCGTGGACCCGGCGCGAGCACACGTTCAGATCCATCGCATTTTTCCTCGCGAACGATCGAAGCAAAAGGATCGATCAGCAAACGGACCTCCTCGGCCGACCTATCCCGTCCAATCTCGCGTCGTCTTCTCGCATTTCTCTATTCTCTTTTCCACGGTGTTCTTCGCGATGTTCGAAATGAAACGAATTCTACGGAAATGATTCACCGCTCGTTAGAGAGCGAACGAATGGTTTGTCTGGTTTCTCCGGTGAAGAGAGAGAGAGAGAGAGAGAGGAGAGGAAAAGAAAAAGGGGAAAAATTAATTCCCGCGACGCTTCCACAAAAGAAATGGGAAGGAAAAATTACAAAGAGAATTTTAATGCTCCCGCTGTAAAAAATTGTTATTACGAGTTTTGCAAGCTGTAAAAATAAATTTAATCTCTTCTTAGCCTAGTTCCTCTCGCGTGCGCGTGCGCGTTCGACGCGAAACGACGTTCGTGCGAGGCGATTATTTAACAACGAATTTAAGACGTGAAATCGAGGCACGGATCGATTCGAGTCGTTACAAATATAAAACGCGACGTGTCGACTACGAGCCAACCTCCCATTCATCCGTTTAACGAACGAACAAAAATGTGTTACAACCAGCCATTTTATGTAACGAAGACACAGAGAGAGAGAGAGAGAGAGAGGAGTGGAGTGGAGCGACTTGGACAGAGACAGTAATAGTGGCGCTACTGTCGCAACCAGAATATCGTATCAATAGCGCGCGTACGGGCTATTTACAATCGTATAATACAGAGAAGAAGAAGAAGAAGAAGAAGATTACGAATGGAGGAGGTCGCGCTTGAAAGCAGCTGTTGCAATAATATCTGGTGATAAGCAAATTAGGTCTCGTGCGGGATGACGTAACGTGTCAACTTTTACGTCCCTAACAGTTTACGAGAGCAAAAAGTTGTTATTGAAAGAACGATTACGATTACGCACGTAGAAAAATCGCGAAATCGTTCTTAATAAGAGATTCGAAGAAAGAAAATATTGTGAAAAGAAGACGTTTGGACGACGAGAATAGATAAAATCTTCTGGTTTATCTTAATTCGATGACCAACGGAGATGGATTTATCATCGCATTACTGTAACTGTTTTTAAGAACTTTTTCACGATAGCGTCGACGATTACTTAAAGGATTCTTCGAAAACTTTTCTCAGAAAATTCTTATCTGTATAATTAGAAACGTAAGAAAGTTCCACTCGTGTCCCACTAACAACGATAACCACTGACCTAGATCAACCGAGGATCGACCAATTCGTACTATTAATCGATCGTTTATCCCGAGACAGAGAGAGATCGATCGGTTTGCGATTCGATTAAAAATTGAATCAAAATGCGTCCCTCAATCTTTCCCTGAAAATGTACGAAAGCGACATTCATCGGTCGTTGCTTTCTGCGACGATTCGATTTCGATTCGGATCGAATTAGAATTTGAATTTGAGCAGGACGATGAATCGAGACCACTTTTTTTTTTTTTCTTGCCGTGCACATTTCGCAATTTAATGCGACTCAACCTGGGAGCAGCAGTTGAATTATTTAAACGGATGAAAATGAATTCTTGACGCGTATCGGCTCGAATCGAGACGACCTCTGATCGTTCTTCTCCTCCGACGAACGACACGAGAATCCGATACGTCATTTTTCCGTGTTTTTTGTCCCGCGTTGCGCACGCGCGCGCCACTTTCCAGGAATACGAAATACGAGAAAGAAAATTTATTATTCGTCGATTGGACGAAACCGAGAGGATGACGTAAAGATAAATTTTTTTAAAGCCACTTCCTCCAACGATTCCAATTGTTACGTTGTTTATTGGCTTTTAAATCGGATGCAATGTTGTCATCGTATCGATCGAATAATAACTGAACGAAAAGACGTCGTGCAAAGTGGAGGTTGTTGATCTCTCTCGCGAGAGAATATAAAGATGCGCAAGCACAATGAATCGAGGATAAATTATTGGAAAAAATTTATGTTCACCGTAAATTTGTATCGATTAGCTTTTCAAATAAACCAGTTCCGGACGAGTTACGACCATTTCTCGAACGACAACTCGTTGTAAACAGCTATCTTAAATTCTTGCATCGTGTGGGTCGGCCGTCTAGTTTTCTTCACTCGATTTCGAAGAATCGGGCGAAAAATTTTAAGGATAACTCGCGTTTTAATCGATCAGCCTGATCAACGTTGTTTAAAACGAGCAATCTGTTAGGATTATAATCCTAGTCGAACCGGTAAGTTTTTTTACGCGAGCGTAATAAATAAAACCCGACTTGATTTTTATCGATCGAGATTGATCTGTGCAAGAAAAGTTGAGTAAAAAAGAGAGAGAGAGAGAGAGGGAGAGGGAGAAAAAAAGGATTGAAAAAGAATCGTGGAACAAGTTCAAGTTCGAGTTCATATTTTCTCTTCGAGATGCTAAGAATCGGAATAAAATATATATCAAACGATTTTTTTTTTTTTTATAAAAAGAAACACATCGATCGATAATCGAATTATCGTGCGAGCTTCGATAATTGGAGATCGTTTCAAATCTCCCCCCCCCCTCCTCTTTCTTTTTAACGCTTTTAAAATATTTCCCAGTTTTACGTCCGATTTTATTGCGAGCTGTTAAGACCGTGCACGACGTGTATTAAGTTGAAAACTTCCGGGATTCCTGGTTAATCGCGAGAGAATGATAAAAAAAAAAAAAAAAAAAAAAAGGAAAAAGAAAAAGTCGCGGCCCGTAACTCGACACGCTCGGCGAATAATCATTACAACTATTTCTAATTTTTCTAATATCTTCTAGTTTCGCGCTCTGATTATCCCTCCCCCCTCCTCGTAATAATACAAAATTCCTCCCTGATGGAAATGTAAAATTTAAAATCGCAACAATTTATCTTTCTCTAAAAATAAATTTCTCGCCGTTGCAATTTATCGAAAAATTGTTGAAAAGGGGAAGAGATTTCTCTATTCTACGCGAGAGGAGCAAACGTTGCGGCCACGTTTGCGAAAAAAGGAAAGAGGAGAGAAGAAAGAAATTGCGACGCGTGTATTGACGAAAGGACGAGTTGCAGTTCCGTCGCGAGCCGCGCGGAGGAGCGCAAGTACACGCAACAACAACGCAGGTGCATTCATTCCTTGGTTTGCAGGAAGAGGCTCATAAATATTAATATTTCGAAGATGTCGATACGTCACGTTCCTCGTATCGTTAACGTGTTTTTCTTCTCTCCGTTCCTTCTCCTCTTTCGCCTCCCCTCCACCTTCCCCTTTGCCCGGTCATATTTGAATTTCTCCGTTGATGGATGCCAGCATATATGCCTCACCCCTCTCTCACTCTTTCTCGTACGAGGATCGTAACGATGCCGCGCCATCTTTCCTCGTCATTTGTCTTCCCGGTTATTTTCGAAGAATCCAGCGACCCGTTAAATGTCAGGACCTTGACGAAACGTCTTCTCCATGGCAATTAATTGACGCGAGGCCGAACGAATATTGTGTCGTGCGTTGCGAATCGTGTTGCGTAATCCTTGTTTAACTGCGTCTCGAGGAATAATAAAAATATCGGACAACCCTTCCTCCCTTCTTTCAAATTAATCCCAGCCGAATATATATATATATATTTATATATATTATTGTTCGAATACAATAATTTTTTTTTTTTCGAAACGAAATTTTCCCTTTAAACGCGCTAAATTAATCTCTGGATCGCGCGTTTTTCGTTGACTCGGTTAAATATCTCGGATGTTTTTCCTCGAACGTAGTACTCGCCTCGAATTCCTGGTTGCAGCTGCGCCGAGGAGCTTCCTCGGTGTTAATAACGAGTCTCGAAGAAGAAGGGAGACGAGATAAAAAGTGTGTACGCTGTACGTACGATGAATTATCTTATCGATGTAGAGGACGACGCAGGTTGAAAAGAGAGGGATGAAGGAAACACGGAGGGGTCGTGCGGACGTAATTAAAAAAGGCAAAGTCGGAAGCGAGTTCGCGATGAATACGCGCGCCCGCCGCGCGCTCTTCCGTCCCGCGGAGGAATTAAAAGTGAAACCGAACCTTCCCATCCTCGTTCCTCCTCCCTCGCTCGACGAACCGATTAAAACACAGCTTGGACTAAGAAAAAAGAAACGACGAAATCGAATTTTCCTTCGCTTATCCCGACACAGATGTCAAGGCGAGCAAACGTTGTTTGTATCATTTCGAAAGATGAATAAACCTCGATAAGGATCTCGTGGAGCGAAGATCATCGATTCGCCGCGGAGAACGCGAAACAAAATCCAGCCTCCAAAGAACTCGACCGTGTCGCCTCTCTCTCTTCTCTCGTCACCTACCACTTTTTCCCGCGATGATAGCCGCCTTCGGGTACAACAACACCGCGCACCTAACCGCCGTGCACATGAGTATACATTTCTTTCGATCGAGCAGCCTTATGCTTACACAGAAACGCAGAAGCACCACCCTTCTTTCCCGATCGATCGACTCGATTCTTCTATTAATCGCCATCGGGTCAACAGCTCTTTCGTCGAGGTGTTTATATCGATAACAGAAAAGAAGGAAATTGTATAATTGTCTTGTAAAAGTTTAATTTTAAAATGAGGATGAAATAAATTTTCACGATCAGCAATTGAAACTTATCCTTAGGATCACTTTTCCAAATCTCTTCCCTAAATTACGAAATCCATAAATAGGTATGTTCGTGAATCAATTTCAAGCACGGAAGAGGATTCGCATTTAATTCGAGAAAGTTTATTACTGCACGATTTTATCGGGAGGGGATTCTCCCTACGATTCGCTCGTCTCCTACGTTGGCGAAATGAACGAGCGAGGAAGGGGGAATTTAATGGGGAATCGTGTAGGCACAGGTGCAGCTTCTGTCTAAATAAAATTAACGTCTCTCCGGCGAACGAACACTCGCACAATTCGAAAGATCGATCGAGATACGCGAAGAGATAACGACGACGCGTGGCTCGAGGAAAGATATTCGTGCGTATTGAAAATTAAATTCATCCTTGTGTATCGTATATCTCATCAATTCCGATCGAAATTTGTTCGAATTGTTTGCGGACAGATCGCAGCGCCACCGCATCTCATCAAGCGTTTAACCTCAAATTTTACTTTAACATCCATTTTTCGTCGTTCAATGATACGTTTGCCGTGCAAACACGTCGGTTAACACGACTTTCTCGGGAAAGGAAGCGTAGAGCGTAATTTTGGCAATCGGCTACGACACTGATAATCCTATATAATTGCGTACACACGCGGGAACGAAATTGGCATCGTTTCGTTCGACGGACGCGAGAGAGAGAGAGAGAGAGAGAGAGAGAGAGAGAGAGAGAGAGAGAGAGAGAGAGAGAGAAAGATAAGAAACAGAGAGAAGGAAAGCAAAGGGAGGTCAAAAGAAACGGTTACAAAGACGGACGCGCGGGTTCGAGGCGGCTAGTTAATGCCGGACATTAAAAGGAGAGACAAAAGACAAAACAACGGCACGAGTTTTAATAAGGCGGAGTACGGGATTGGCCGGCCAGTTGGCTTCAATCAAGTCCCCGCGATCTTCTTCTCCGCGCCATCTCCACGAGGCCTTTGCCCATACCTTTTCCTCCCATCTACATGCGAGTCGACGAATTAAAACGTCTCCAACCACGGGAGACGTTATGAATTATCATTACCATCCTCCTCCTCGCACTTTCTCGCTTTTGTTCTCTCGAAAAAAATTCAACTCCGCCAATCACGGCTCAATTTTTTATCATTGAACAAGATCAACGGCACTTTACTCGAACGACAATTCTCGAAGAGCACAATTTATACACAGTTTCAAAGATAGAACGGATACCGACTCCGTCATCGATCGAGTAAATTCTTTCTCTTGTTCTTCCATCCACTCGAAAGAGAATTCGATTAAATTGAGATTCGATTAAACTAATTCTAATCTTTCCTTTCGCAGGTTCGAGGACAATGCACACGTCCCTTTTTTATAAATCGTTAATCACTGCAATCGATTCGTTCGGTTCATCGAAACAATCGTTATTCAACGTGGCTTCGAGTTGGCTTCGTCTAATTCTTTCTTTTTATTATTTCGTCCCCTTGGAAAGAAAACGGGTTCGAGAGTTCGGGTGGCGGAGGTAGGGCAGCAGAGCACGAGGAAAAGAAGAAATCCGGGCTGCTCTGACGGGAAGAAAAACATCGATAAAAGCCGGGCTGGTAGTAACACTAGTGTCAGAAGAGGTTGGAGGATCCGGGCCAGACCCATTGGCGTAGACCGCGTCCTTTTTTTTTTTTCTTCTCTCTAGGCTTCGATCGATTTTCCTCGTACCGCTTGGTAAACGACGACGACAACAAACTTCTTTCGTCTCTTCCCCCCTATCCTCGAGAAAGCTATTAAATTCGAACGACAAAAGTTTCGATCCGTTTTCCCTCTCGGTTTTTGCCACACAAGAAAATTTCTTACGCAACTTTTTCGATACGTGATGGATAATTTAATTGAAACAACTTGATTTTGCAACGTGATTCTAGCTAATTATAGATATTATTAGAAAAGTGAAAAATAAAGCGAGAGAAATTAGGAGAATCGTCGTAAATTTCACGAAGGACACGAAGCGATTAATAATTATCATTTCTCGATAAGGAACAATGGTAACAATTAGAGTTTACGACTTCCTGCGCCATTGGAGGTTCCTTACGGATTAACGGAACTCCCACGCGGTCTGTACACGATGTCTTTCGAGGCAAGTTCACGAAGTCGTGCCGTTTCCACACACACGAGCGCCCTAAGTACGCCCCCTAGCTGCCAATGCCTTGTCAATGGAATATCAATAAAGCGTGTATATACGAGGAACGCTCGTGGCGCCGCCGCTTCACACGGCACGACCGATTATTTCTCCCGCTTTCTCGCCTCCTGAAAAACGATTCCTACGAAAACTAACACGATCGATTCTTTCTTCGCGAATAAGAAAGACTTCTCCGTTTTATCCTAGCTGTTGGTGTTTCGTGGGTTTAACGAGAAAGAGTTGCTCGAAGAGAATAACCTCACTTAGGGAGAAGTAAGAAAAATATGAATATGAAGCGAAATTATACCGAACGTAAATAGAGGACGGTATGAAACAAGACCGTAAAATGAGCTGTAGCTCTCTCAGGAGAGAGAAAGAGAGAGAGAGAGAGAAATTAAGTTTCATAAAGCACAAGCTGGTTATAATGATATTTGTTGGAGAGAAGAGGCGTTTAATTTATTCCACCGCGACAATGCCGCGGCGTACGTAAAAAATCTAAACCTCCCTCCCTCCCTCCCTTCCACCCCCCATCGGCCGACCAACGACTTCCCATTAATTTTTAACGAAGACTAATAATTTTTAATAAGGCGTAATAACGGTAATAAATATTAATTGCTGTGTCCTCGATGGGACACTTGAAAAATCGTGCCCCGCCCCGCTGTATCCCTCTATATATCGAGATAAAATAAGAATGAGAATTTTTCGATCGCGACGAAACAGAGAAAGGGAGAAGCGCGAAGAGGTGGCGAGACAGATGGTTTCCAGGACGGTTATTTTTTTCGTTGCGTTATTCTTTAATAATGTCACGCGTATGGGTGTGGTATAATAATTGCAAATGTATGCACTGGTGCAATTACACGTGCAAAAAAAAAAAAAAAGAACGTGATATGAAAAAAAAATTTCAAAAATTAACGCGCAACATTATTCTAAAATGTTGTTTGCAAATTAAGTCGTCGTAAGTGTACATAATGAGAATGAGGATTAAAATTTCGCGACACGTTCTTTATCGTATAAATTCTTTCAAAGTCAATAAAGATCGTTTCGAATGTATCGTTCCTCGTACGAATAGAATTTTTTTTCTTTTTTTCCCGTTTCGTCTCGTAGGAATCTTGGCGGGCAAACCGGAAATTACGCGCAAGTTATAAAGTCGCGCGTGTCGCCGATTATATCGACGATTAATCGTAAATATGCGCGTTGGACGATCACGACGTAAGAATATCGTAAGAAAAATGCCGTCATATACTAGAATTGCTAATAGAAACGAGGTAATATCTGGGCTGGCAATATATATATATATATGTACGCGTATTCCGGTATCCAACGTTGCCGCTTATCGAAAACCTTCATCTAAAAACTCTTCTCCCGTAATTAATGATCCCAGATAAATTTTCCATTGGCATCGACGCGAGAAAATGCGAGCTTTATACGCGTGGAAGAGACAAAAATCTCTTGATTCTAGCTAACCTGCCCTTGATACATTCTTTTTCATGTGTATAACAAACGTGTACATTGTTGACGATGGAATTGAAATGTGAAAACAGGAAAAAATACGAGAAAGGAAAAAAATCCAACGGATATCTGAACGAAAACATCGTTTCGTTCGTTGGATCGATAGAAAATTATAGAAATGCGTCGCGACGTCGAAAAACTCGGTGCTCGATTTACGAGCGATCGGATGAAAAATGTTTAAGCCGGTAATGCCGTTCGAGGAATAGTAGAGGTATACTTTTCTTGGGGGAGTGGAGAGAACGATACAAGCCCAAGATTGTAAAAAAATCTAGGGTCAACCGAGGCCGTAAATCTTCAGTCGTAGATACACGTGTGGAAAGAATGAAAACGAATCATGCACAACCCCGACACAACCTTTCGTTACAATGTTCCTTTGGGAACGGTTCGAGCAACCATCTCGTCGAACAACAATAGTTCGCGTGAAGTAATTTTACGACAGCAAGCAAAAAACTTTATTACCAAAGCTTTCTCGATAAACTGAGAAACTATCTTATCGACGAATTTATCGCGCCCACTGTTTAATCCTGTCGGCTTGCTACCGATTACGTTCTTATTTACTCGCGTTAGTCAACTTTAAACTTTTGCGTTAGTCAACGTGATTTACGTCACGTAAATTTTGTTTCTACAAATTTTTACAGTTCGACGACTCGTTCGAGCTCTTACCATGCGCGTTTCAAATTATCGCGACGACAGTTTCGACGATAAAACGATAAAACTTAACCTTACTTGGTTTTTCGAAAAATTATATTCTTTCCATAAAAGACAAAACGATCGAAATAATTTTCAAACTTTGGACGATCCGTCCAGATTTTTTTGCGCAAGAATATAACATCGACGATCGTGCGTGCAGCATTTCCGACGAGGTTAGAAAGTCCTACCACACCGATACCTGTTGCCTTGGCTTCCGGCTAAAAGCATCTAGTGGAATTTTGATTACGAGCAAACAACTGTCAATGATGAAACATTGAACGCGTGAACGATATAATTAATTATTTTCCCACGTGGAGAACTATGGAAATAATAAACAATATTTCTTCATATTTTTTTTATCTATCGTACGAGATGAAAAATTTCACATTATAGACAGACATAAAGTATCCAGGAGGGTACTAAAGAAAAGAAAAAGAAAGTTTCTCGTTGCTTCGCAATGATTCAAAATTACGGAGAATGTCGTGCATATAAACAAAACGAGTGAAAGTCTTTCGAAACGGTGCACGTGTCTCTCCGTTAATCGTATCATTTGACCGAGTCTAATTTCGAAGTAAAACGGAGGAATATCGTTTGCGATCTAATAACGCGACAAAAAATTCAAAAAATTGTAAAAATATTCCATAAATCATTTGGAAATCGGGTCCTGTGCGATATGTTTTATAGAACGAAACGCTATATCGCGAACATGATTCGACAACGCGTACAACCAATCATTAATATATATATAAGATACGAAAAATTATTTCGACGCAACCGTTTCCGTTATCGTTCACCCACTAAATCCCGTTCGACCCAAGATTCCTAAGCCTATTTAAATTTCTAGAATTGCCTCCAATTACCAACGAGTTACCCGATTCCTAAACAAGTGGCCAACATATCTCGAGTTTCAACTGGAAATATTAGCCGCAAATTAGAATTCCTAACCAAACTTTACTCGAAGGGTCGAAGGATTGCGCATGCGCGCACGGTTCGGTTCAACCGAAACGAACGTTAATCGCGGAGCGATGCGATCAAGTTCGATAGTTGGTTGTCACGACGCGTGCGCGTCGCCGAGCAAAGCATAACACCGAGGATTCGCCGGGCGACCGGCGTGTAACAAGGGCCGTAGAAGGCGTGAATAACTATAAATGGAGATGGATGGAAGGAAAGATAGCGGAGTTCCCCGTGTTGCGTTTCCCGTGTGTTGGACGACCGGTCGCACGAGTGACGAACCACCAACCGCTCGACGAATGCTCGCACGAAACGCGAGAAAAAGACAAAGGGGGGAGGGGAGACGAGGTAGCGGACGGATGGATGATAGTGGGCCGAGATGTACGCGACGGGAATGCCACTGGTCGCAAAAATGATCGCGACTCGAGATGCCTCGTTTCCTAGGAACGACGCGCGCTTCTTTCCTACCATATATAGTGGACTCTCTCAGCTCCGCTCGACTTCTGTATCGAAAATTTTATATTTATCCACGCGAGCTTCCCTATTACGGTTGCTACCTGTTCTCCAATCGCACATATCCACCTGATAGCGCGCCTCTTCTCTTTTCTTTTCTTTCCTTCTTTCCTTCTTTCTTTCTTTCTTTCTTTCTTTTTTCTTACGTATTCCGAACGTGACTTCGATAGGATTTTGTGACGTGTCGAGCGCGGAAAGAGGCTAGTGTAAATCATTTGTCTCTATCGTCTTGTAACCGTGCGTGATCATTGTGCTTAACAAGTTCCATATAAGACACGAGGGCAAACGAACTTTCGGTAATAAAACAAAAATCGATTCGTTTCTTCTCCCTTCTTTCTCAGACGCTTCGGTGTAAATTCAGATAAATATCCCGTCATCGCTTCGTCGTTTCGTACGTTATATTCTTCTTGTTATTTCAGAGAGATTTGTTTGTTTAAGTTTCCTCTCCGCTTAATCGATCGAAAAGTCAAAATACAGGCGAGAGAGAAAAGTGGATGTGGATAGAGGCGATGGATTTAAGAGCGAGATAAGATAGCTTACGAAAAGATTTGAGCGGGGAAAAAAGAAACTAGCAATATCTCTAATGTGACGCGTATTTCTGAATTACGCAACGATTAATTTATCATCTTCTTAATAATAAACCTTGAAAAGGTTACAAGAAACTAATTTGGTTTATCGAAATTTTTTTATCAATTCCAACAGCGTTAAAGGGGTCGAGTAAAAAAAAAAATTCTTATTTAAATTTATCGATGTTCTCGTAGCATATAGTATAAAATAGAGAAATCAAAAAACGAAAGTTAAAGATAAACGTAACGAAGGAAAATAGAGATTTGCGTGCAAACAAGTGTGGGAAATTGATCGATTCGCTATGTACTTCGATGTCGCGATTATAGCTCGTTAAAGATGATAATAGCTATGATCGCGTTGAAATAAATCGGGCAATTTGTAATTTGTATCTAAACATGTTATTACACTACGTTAGATACATTCTGATATCTCTCGATTCGTCTCGAGAGTTTACGAGATGCATTCATAGTTCAAATTATCCCAACGAGTTTTTACCGGCTATCTTCGTCGTATACGACATATTACGTTGGATCGATCGCTCGAGATGTGTATTCAGGGAAACAACAAGTTACAACAAATTACAAGTTATTCGTACAACTTGTACAATCTCTGGAAGAAAAGTTATTATGTAATACGAGCTCTTCTTTTATCTTTTTTCGATAGATAGCAGAGAAGATAACGATTGAAACGGTAAACAAACGAAAGGAAGCGTCACAGCGAGCGTGGTAGAGTTTAAGGCGAAATAAAATATTTATTTGGCAAGCGAACGGCACGAGACGAAAAATGAAACCAGACAAACGACTTCGTTTCAATTACTTTTCTTTCAACCACTTTGCCGCGTTGGAAGATTACGTTTCACGCACATCGATTCGACCGTCGTCGATCGGGACGCCGATTCATCACTGACAGAACACGAATCAATTTTTCGGGATAAACAATGCGCTTCCACTTTGTCGCACAACATCGAACCACGGCCTTCGATCGTCCACTTTCGACGAAGAAAAAAAAAAAAAAAAAGAACACGCTCGAGCTTTTGTCCGTACGTCCGTAAACGAAGCAACGTACGACGCTCGAGTAGCGCGTCTCGGCACAAACTGAATGTAAACTGACTACCGATCCACGCCACGGTGATCCAAGATGCCCGTAAGTGGCCGCTTTGCGTCCGATTGGTCGAGGCCACTCATCTTCTCTGCCAAACAGCCATTCAGCTGTAAGGACGCTTTCGCTCTTCTGGAGAATAACGCGGGTAATTTGAAATTACTTTCTATAACCTTTCGTCTATTTCGTAAACCGTTTGAAACCATTAGAATTAATCAACCGGCAATTGATGCTTCTATTAACCCAATTTTTCCCATTATAAAATCGTCCACTTTAAATTAATAACCGCGTATATATTTGCATTGAAAATTACGTAAATTCGAAACGAATTAAATTAGAGTTGAAGAATCGGTGTAAAAAGATTCTTCGTGTTACGCTAAAAAAAAATGTTTCGTAACGCGTTCAATCAATTACGTTTGTTCTTATTTGTACGTATAAATTGCGATAAATTCGATAAACTCTTTCGAAAATATTAATTTATCCATATATATTCGTATTGGAAATAATATAAAACGTAATAACAAACCTTTACCAATACATAGCAGATCATCGATTACGCAGAACGAGCGGAGAAAATATTGTTTGCAACAGGTTTGGTCGGCTCGTTAAAGGAAAACCGCAACAACTTCTCCCCGGCCAGTTGTCTCGTTCGATTAATTATGATTTAATTATCATTTGCACCAATTCGCTCACCACAATGAGAATAAACTCGACTAATCTCGCCTCGGAGTAGAGAGAAGGTTTTTTGCGCGGCGATTGTGCAGTATCGCGATGACGTCATAAATAGAAGGATACGCAAATCACGATATATACACGATTTAAAGCGCATTAAGCTCACTTTTTATCTCCAAGATAATCTATCCAGACAATAATAACATACTCACGTTGGTCGATAACTGGCTTGTCAACGAGTGGACCTTCTCTTGGGCGTCTACCAATTCTCGACGTAATTTTCTCAGCTCGTGCGCCTGTTTCTCCTCGGCTGAACTGTATAGACTGCTTGCTGTCGATACCAAAGATACAGAAGAACCATGGACTGAAGGCAAAAGAAGGGAAAGTTCTTCTTTTTCCGTTCATTTTTCACGAGAAAGAGAGAGAGAGAGAGAGAGAGAAAACAAACAAACAAACAAAAAAGTAAAAAATAAAAATGGAGGGTGAAACTTTTGTATATAACTTTAGATAGAATTTTATCATTTGCAATGAACGAACGTTTAAGAGGGGAAGAAAAATAAGGATCGTCTAAAATTTATTCAAAACGGAAACTTACTATCATCGTCCTTGTGCACGTGTTGGTAAAGATTAGGCGGTTGGCGGGAAGTGTGCGTGGGCGTTGGAGAGGTCGGCTGGGACCAGTGCTGGCCCGTGCACCCGGCAGATCCTACGGGGACACTGTAATACGGTTCAACGCCTACGCCCATCCCTATCCCGACTTCCTCGCCAACGGAGGATGAGGCACCACTTCCTCTAACTAACATTGACGGATACATTTTTTCACTTTTCGTGGATCTGCGAAAACAGAGGAGGTTTAACCGTCTGAATCGTTGCAAGAACTCACTCGCACTCGGTATTTACTTATGGATTACACCGAAAATAAACCGAACGTCTCCGCAAATTCGATCGAACGACGAAAGCGAAACGATACACTCGAACTGTTTCTTCGAAAGAAACGTTCCTTTCGAGAATCTTGTTTCGTGTATAAAAAAAAGGAAAAAAAAGAAAATGCCCGCATCAGAAAGCAGTTGAATATATCCGTGTTATTACGCTCGAAAATGGGGAAAAAGAGAATAATACATTCCTTACAATACAATTGATGTCGCGAAAACGGGGGATGCGAAGAAATCGTCCCATCTCGTCACAACCAACGCAAGTCTTACAATATTTACTCGAACTCGAGAGATTTCGATTTCGATCGAGTTCTTCGCATCCGATCAATTTGCGATTCGAGTGATGCGAACGTTAATTCACGCCTCGACATCGCCGAAAGGTAAACTCCTCTTCCCTTTCGTATACGTTCGTTCGTTCGATCGTGAAACGACCGGAAGGAAAGGAACGAAGCTCGAACGTTTCCTTTCGTCGTTTACGTTACGTTGAGCGCACAAGATCGAGTGGATACAAAAGCTTTAACATGCATTTGGCCAAGAAGCACAACACGGAATTACGCACAGAAATTGAATCGAGATTGATTTGAACCGAGTATAAAAATAATAATCGTAAATCCATCGAATCGAACGAATCACAAATATGTAAAGAACTCGTGTAAATGCACATGTATATGTGTGTGTGTGTGTGTACGTGTTTTCAGTGCGCATATAAATATAAATTGTCACACTCGTGTGAACGTGTGGGGGTCGCAACAACCCCAGGAAGGTTTCGTTCTTTCAATACTTATGCGTGGACACAACAGGCTCGACGAATTCGTGTATTCTAGATTTTCGCACTACCTTGGGAATGTCCTGTCCCGCAGATGGCTAAAACGGTATCAAATGATCTGCGTTATTTCACTGCGTTAAACGGTACGATACCTGTTCGTTGTGATTAATATTAATCGATTAAAAAAGAGAGAATGAAGGAGAAGGGAGAAAAAGCTGGATCGAGTTAACGAGAGAGAAATGCGGTGAGAAAAATTTTGCATCCTCTAGAAATCATGCATCTAATACATATGTATATATGATATGCAAATGAAAAATGTATTGTAAAAAAAAAAAAAAAAAAAAGAAAGAAAACTTGACATCGTACTTTATATATACTATAACCAAATTCCCCGTGTGAGAAGTGACGATGAACCGTGTTTTGTACGTGTATCAACCACATTCGATCACATTTACCTAATGGAATTGCTTCTGTTGAGCCGCGGCGGGGCCGGGGATCCCGTCGAGTCCCTTTGATGTATCAACAGCCGGGCGTGGGTCAAGCTGGCCCGATGCGAGCCCAAAGACTCCACGCTGTCCGCCTCGCACAATCCCATCCCTGGAAAACAACCAATTAAATCAAACCCGTCTTTCGATTTTTTAACACCTTAAACCTTTTAACCACGGTCGTTTTTGAAATTTACTCTGTATTATCGCCACGTCTCTTATTGACTTTTTCTATAATCTAGATACAACCCAATATTCTTTCTGTATCCTTTGCTATACGAATCCAATTAGCCAAAATCTGTTTCTATATTAACGCTCCGTACGCTCCGCTGCAAATGTTTTTAGCATACATGTATATCGGCAATTGTTATCTGTAGTTAAAACGTGCTAAAATCCGTACCATTTTTTGACCACTTTTCTGTGGTTACGAAGAAAAATAAATATTATGAGTTTAGAGCTGAATTCAGAGCGATACTGAAGACGTATTTCATTTCGAAGAGTTAAAAAAACATTATTACCCGGAAGACAATGTTGATTACGATTCTGACACTTCGAGTAACAACAGCGAAATTATTGACTATTCGTTGTATTCCAGATAGAATACATTGCTTTTAATGCATTGCCACAAAATATTTCCTACGTAATATTGAACATAGCCGATATTACAATACTTTGAATTATTTTTCACCGACGAATGTGGTAAATGAAATTACAAAAGAAACCAACAATTACGCAGAAAGACCTATCCTCTATCTCGGGCGGTCCAAAAAACTGCGCAGGCAGAGAAACGCGCGGAGCGCTAAGATACAAATGTTTTTTTTTTTGCAGCGGTCATTTGACGGTAGGAAATGTCGGTAAATTTAATTAAAATCTTCGAAGAAGGTCCGCCACCTTGGGAACGGCCGCTCGGCGTGTACGTGTTGCTGTGCCTCATCCAGGACGTGGTGTACGGGCTGTTGGGCGCGTAATAACCCTGGAGGTCGGGGGCCGCGTAATTGCTGCACGTGTCGCTCAGGCTTCCGTCCGACGGTTTGAGCACCCGCGGCGAGAACGAGGCGGCGGTTGGGGCGGCTGTTGAGCCGCGCTCCCGGTGATGGGCGGACGCGAACAGCGCGGTGAACTCGGGGCTGCCGGGTTTGGGCAGGCTCTGGGAGCCGAGCATGAGCCGGTCGCGCACCGACTGGGACAGCTGGCTGGCGCTCGGCCCGGTCAGGCTGTAGCTCTTGTAATGGTGGCCGGCCTGGCTCGGCGACGAGTTGGCCTGGAGCTCGGTGGTGCACGTTTGCGTGCCGCCCGATACTTTGACCTGAAACGACGAGATGATAGACGCTTGGGAAACGGGTGGACGTTTGCAACGCACCTTCGTCCTTGGAACGGCGCTGACTTGGGCGGTCCTCGCCGAGTCCTTGCCGCCATTTTGAACTCCGTTCGGGCTCGGGCTGGTGCCGGCGCTGTGCCTCTTCACGTAGCCGAAACTTTGAGGTACGCCCCTGACTTTCCCGCTCCCCGTCCCAGATGAAACTTTCTGCCCCTTCTCGCCGTTCGCATACTCGGCCATGGCCTGCTTCCGATGCTTCTCCTGAGACAAAGATTCTTATTATTCGACGCGAACTCTTGAAAATTAAGGGACCAAGTCTAGGCACAGGTGATTCGTTTCAATGATGTTAGAAATAATAATTTATTATATCGTTTGTACGAAACGTGGACAAAATCGAGCGGACACTTTTATGTATATTTTATGAGAAAGATTCGATAATTTGGAATCTTTTATTAATGGCCTCCGAGTTTTTCTAAGTTTTTCGTCAATTTGTTCAACTTTCAATTGCGATTCTTCCAAAAATATTCGCTTGTTAGTACGTTTCCCTGCGTTTTATAATTTTCTAATTTGCTTCGTTTTGATTCTTCTACATTTTCATTCGGGATATCAATGTATTTATCTACATTCATGACGCCGTCTACATAAGATATTAAATATCGTTAAAGTACGTCGAGATGAGTGTAAATTTTACGAACACCACTCTTAGAAAAAAAGTTATATTTTATGTGACGGCAGTATAACTTTGATTACTTTTGCAAACAGAGGCGATTAGATTTCGTAACTGAGCGAAAACTTCTTGTTTTCTATCAGACATGTTTATTTAACAATATTGAAGTTTTCAATACGAAGTAACCACGACTGAAACTAGGAAATTCAAAGATCCGTGTGAATGAACCTGGCATTCGAAAAATCGATACGGAGCGGAGCGGAGCTACGATAGACAAGAGTTGGATATCAACACGAGTAGTTGAAAAAGTAGCTGGTTAAAAATCTCGAATAATTTACTCGTTAAAATGCTCGAACAACATTTATTCGTAGCTGTTACAATCGATCCGCTTTTCCTATATAATCTCGACCGATTATTATTACGTTTCGAATTGCTGGATAAATTTAATACGATGAATTATCATTTGATGATCGTTCGAAGCGAATTATTATTTCTTTAATACATCATACGACAAGCATCGCTTGTTAATTCTCATCAAACTTATCCGTTAACCGGCGAAAAGCTAACCAGTAAGTTATAGAAAATAAAGTTACTTCGAGCAATTTGCCGGTTAAAACGCTGGAATAACATTTATTCGTTCGAAAGTACAATTATTTGATTTATTCGATTGTTAAAATTTTGCCCATCCACCGAAAGTACGAAAGTAAAAAGTACCGTTAGAAAAATGTTTCACCTGAGATCGCCTGGAGGGACTAGGACTCGGAGGCGCGCCCTCCTTGTCTCTCTCCCGATCCCTCGCAGCCCCAGCCTCGATATATTTCTTCCATTGCTGGCTGTTCGAGCTGCTGTTGGTCGCCGAGCTCGAGTTCAAACCCGGTTGCTGCTGATGCTTGAACGCCGAATTGTCGGTTTGCTGAGAGCTGTCCGACTTTTTCACGTGCGGATGATGCCCGCTTCCAGGATGTCTCGAGCTCACCACCCGATACACCAGGTTGCTGCCCTGCTGTGCACCTTGGGGGGTGGCCGAATTACCGCCACCCCCCACAATCACGCCTCCACCACCCGGCACCCTCTGTTCAAAAAAAAAAAATAAAAAACAAATTTCTTTTTTTCTTTTTCAATTAATTCTCGACAAATAGTCATCTCATCGCATAAAATGATGCCACTGAGAATACTACGAACGATTACAGTCGCACAAGAGATACTATGGTCGATACTATAATCGCTCTGCACAAGATGCCAATGAGGTATTATAGTCGGGCGTCTACAGTCTGCATAAAAGCGCTATATTGATGTACTGTAGACAATTATAGTTGCTCTGCATAAGATGCCACCGAGATAACTATGACCGACTATAGTTGCTCTGCCGCTGAGATAACTACGGCTGACTATAATCGCTTTGCATAAGATGCCATTGAAGTATTACGGGCGACTATAGCTTGCATAAGAGCGCTATTGACGTACTACGGATGACTATAATCGCTGTACACAAGATGCACAAGGTATTACGGGCGACTATAATCGCTCTGCAAGATGCCAGTGAGATATTACAGGCGACTATAGTCTGCATAAGAGCGCTATTGATATACTACAGACGACTATAATAGTCGCTCTGCACAAGATGCCAGTGAGACACTACGGCCGACTATAGTCGCTTTGCATAAGATGCCACCGAGATATTATGGGCGACTATAATCGCTCTGCAAGATGCCAGTGAGATATTATAGGCGACTATAGTCTGCATAAGAGCACTATTGATATACTACAGACGACTATAATAGTCACTCTGCACAAGATGCCAGTGAGATATTACTGGCGACTATAGTCGCTTTGCATAAGATTCCACCGAGATATTATGGGCGACTATAATCGCTCTGCAAGATGCCAGTGAGATATTATAGGCGACTATAGTCTGCATAAGAGCACTATTGATATACTACAGACGACTATAATAGTCACTCTGCACAAGATGCCAGTGAGATATTACTGGCGACTATAGTCGCTTTGCATAAGATTCCACCGAGATATTATGAGCGACTATAATCGCTCTGCAAGATGCCACCGAGATATTATGAGCGACTATAATCGCTCTGCAAGATGCCAGTGAGATATTACAGGCGACTATAGTCTGCATAAGAACGCTATTGACGTACTACAGACGACTATAGTCGCTCTACATAAGATGCCACTGAGAATACTACGGCCGACTAGTCGTTCTGCATAAGATATCCTTTCGCTACTACGACTATAATTATTCTGCATAAGATGCCACTGAGGATACTACCGGTGACTATAATCACTCTGCATAAGATGCCAATGAGATACAACAGATGACTATAATCGCTCTGCACAAGATGCCACTAAGATACTTGCTGATTATAGTCACTCTGCATAAGATATTCTTTCGCTACTATGACTATAATTATTCTGCATAAAATGCCACTGAGGATACTATGGGTGACTATAATCACTCTGCATAAGATGCTAATGAGATACAACAGATGACTATAATTGCTCTGCACAAGATGCCACTAAAATACTGGCTGATTGTAGTCACTCTGCATAAAATATTCTTTCGCTACTACGACTATAATTATTCTGCATAAGATGCCACTGAGGATACTATGGGTGACTATAATCGCTCTGCATAAGATGCCACTGAGGATACTACGGCCGACTAGTCGTTCTGCATAAGATGCAACTGAGATACACAACAGATGACTATAATCGCTCTGCACAAGATGCCACTAAAATACTGGCTCATTGTAGTCACTCTGCATAAAATATTCTTTCGCTACTACGACTATAATTATTCTGCATAAGATGCCACTGAGAATACTATGGGTGACTATAATCACTCTGCATAAGATGCCAATGAGATACAACAGATGACTATAATCGCTCTGCACAAGATGCCACTAAGATACTTGCTGATTATAGTCGCTCTGCATAAGATGCCACTGAGATACTACGGCCGACTAGTCGTTCTGCATAAGATGCAACTGAGATACACAACAGATGACTATAATCGCTCTGCATAAAATACTGCTCATTGTAGTCACTCTGCATAAGATATTCTTTCGCTACTACGACTATAATTATTCTGTATAAGATGCCACTGAGGATACTACGGGTGACTATAATCGCTCTGCATAAGATGCCGATGAGATACTACGGTCGACTATAGTCATTCTGCACAAGATGCCCATGAAATATTATGAGCGTTTATAGTCGCTCTGCGTCATAAGATGTCACTTGAATACTATGGTTGACTATAATCGCTCTGCATAAAATGTCACTAAGATACTACACCCGGCTCTAGTCACTCTGCACAAGTTGCCAATAAATAGGTGACTATAGTTAGTTTGCATAAGATGCCGCGCATCGTACGAGAGATTGAAGTCGATTATCTTTCTCTAAGGAAACGTAGAGCATCGATATTTTCTTTTTATCGTCAATCTTTTTTCTCGATAAACATCGTCGAAGACGTTGACTATCTTTCTCGAGTACCGTGCATATTTTTGGCGGAGAAGTCGGCCGTAGTGGCGAAAGGGTTAAGGAGATATCGATGTCGGCGCAATTGAACCCTCGCGACCTGGGTCAAGGACTTCCGGTAAAGTTGATTTCGCTACTATCGATTCTCGAGGAGGTTTGCCCGCGCGGTCGGAGGAACCCTCGTAGCATGATTCAGAACGGGGCGCCGCTACGGCGGCTCCTCCAAGGGGTGTAAACACTGGCAAACCGACTTTTATCCGCTCGATTCTCCAACGATTTAATATCTCGAATATTTCTCCCTTTTCCAATTTCAAATCTAATCAAAATTAGAAAAGCTTTGAAATCGGAAAGAAATCTTTTTTGCGAAAAAAAATTATTCACGATTAAATTAGACATTGGAAGATTTCGTTCGTTGGATACTATCTTTGAACGAATCTTTAACTGTTTGTACTTGTATTTATATTTAAGAAAGTTACGATCGACTTGGAATTCAAATGAAAACATTTTTCTGGGAATATATTAACTTATCGTTTTAGCAGAAAAAATTTAAAAAATAAACAAATCTCGATGCCTCGATCAATGAAAATCTATATGACATATGTATATTTATATTTTGATTTTTAAAAAATAAATAAAACTTCTAAATTGGAAAAAACTCATAGGACACGGAAAAATAAACAATCAAAAAAGTAAAAATGTATGTACAAGTATTGAAAAAATATTTTACAGTTTTACATTGTACGATATCGTTCAAACCAGTCCCCAATATATATACACAATAACTATAAAGAAATTTATATTGTCTTTTACTTCTTATCTTTCTCTATTCTCAAAGATATTTTTGAAAATAAATGCGAACAAAATCAATAGCGAAACACACGAATGCAAGGGAAAAAAAAGGTTTCAAATCAACGAATCGACGAAAGCAAAATAAAACGAGTCATTGATCTCGGCTCTTTCCAATCCATCTCTCTCTCTATCTCTCCCTCTGTTCACGCGACGTTACACCATACGTACGTGTATACCAAGTGACTCATGGGGGTAGAAACGCTACCTCAGGTTTTTTTTACTACCCAGATCGTAAACGCAGTCCGAGAAGGCCACGACAAAAGATCCCCCGTGGGTCACGAATCGCGACTTTTTCTCTCACCGCCCTCTGCAAAAGCGTGCCGACTCGAGTCGAAGCCAATTTTCGAGCTTGCATCACGATCAACGGGAGGAGTTAAATTAAATATTTCGGCCAGTATATCGAAAATTCAAACGAACGTTTCTTTCTTTCAAGCGCGAGACGGGGTTTTTTTTCGTCGAGAATTTTTCATTCTTTCCCCCCTCGATTATTTTCAGAAATCCCCCTCGTGTCCTTTTTTTTTTAACGCGGTGAACGTTATCGTATTGAGAGCTAAATTATAGACTTGTTATAACGAGTGATAACTAGAACATTTTTTTTTTTCGATAAATTTTTCTAATTCTTTCGATACAGATCGAAACTTACCATTTATTTAAACGTTGACGTATTTCTATCGCCATTTAAATTCCTCGTCCACTTCGATTGTATTCTATATTCGAATCATTATCCGTAACAGCAATCGAGTCGAACGATTATCGCGTTAATCGCACGGCAACGCGATAATTCGATCGTAATTCATCGATTGGAAAAAAAACACGCGGTTCTGAACCGCGCGAAACCGTCCATAATCACGTGTCCACGCGAGTTTTCAAAGGATCGATAAGGGCGAGATACCTGTGTGAACGTCGAATGCGTCATTGCACGGGATAATTAAGGGATAGCCCTCGAGCCACCCTTGTTACGACCCTCGACGACTAGTGCGATTTAACATACAGGGACGCCTATTTGTTTTAGACACTGCTCGCTCGATACGTTAACGTTTCAAATACCTCTCGACATGTCGTTCGATCGAGATGTCGTTTCGAAATTTTACACGGTTAAATCGCACGTATAATCTCGCCTATTCAACACCAGATATTTGGTAACAGTTTTTCAGAAGAAGAAAAGCAGCGCGGAGATGTTTGATTCCTGTCGCGTAAACATGGACATCGCTTCTTATTGGCAACGTCGAAAAAACACGAGAGGCCGCAAAAAAACGTTCGCGGACGAAACGAAACCGCAAGCATATACCGTACATGTAAACATTCGTTTTGAAACGATACGAAATATCCACGTGGAAGAAACGGTTCATCTCGAAAGCTAGGCTGAACACAGAAGGCAGAGGGGAGAAGGAGGATCGTCGCACGACATTCTACGCTTTCGTTCGATGCGAACGTTTTCACGAGTCGGACGAACGTTAACTGGCGAGTGCGAGGGTCGACGATCCATTGCTCACCGGCCCTCCCCCCCACTTTACACCACGATACATACAGCTCACTAACGCCTGGCTACCGAATACTACCTCTCCACCGGTTCTACAGGCTCTCCCAAAAAATATCATCGAATCTGTTTACACTCGTATTTATATTTGACAAGGTTACCAATCAAGAGTCCCTAGAATGTAATTATATTATACGTATATTTACTAATGTAAATACGCGTATAATAATAAAATGTAGAATGGCGACTATCTGGTGACATAGTCTTGTTATTTGTTATGTATTTGAAAATATATCTCCTCCCTTCGTTATAAAGAAGTAAAAGAATCTGATTCTGGTGTACGAATAACATGTTAATTTTTGCTAATATCGGCTGTGGCTTATGTACCATTAAAATAAAAATAAAATAAATATGATAAAAAGAATCTTGTAAAATCGAATATCACTTCGATAATATATGATTTAAAATTAGAACGTATATACTTATTTTCATTTTATTTTTCTTATCGTCGATTATGAAATGCATACTTTGTCGAAGTGCTTTTATCCTTTTAACCTTCTACCTCTTATAGTTCCTCGAGAAAAAGGCGCGTTGAACAAAATGTTGACGAATATAGCGATAAAATTTTGAGATTTTAGGATTCTTATTTTGTACACTTCTCGAAATTTATAAAATAATCAGGATCATATCGTCTAGCATTATGATTTTGATTTTGGTAAAATATTTTTTTTTTTTCGTTTTTTTAGAGCGATCTGCTGTGTTAAAAGTACAGCACTTTAAAGGGTTAATAATAAATCTAAACGTAAATAAAGGATTAATAAACGCGTTTTCGAGATTATCAAAGAAAAAAAAAAAGAAAGAGAAAGAAAGAAAGAAAAAATTGGAACAAGGCGACATTTACGTTCGAAAGGAGAGGAATAAAAGGAAGGTTGTTTCGGGAAGTGATAAGCATGGCATGCAAGCCACACCCCATCGCCTTCCCCCTTCTCCGGAGAGGATAAAAGCGAGAGAGCGGCAGGGAAGTCGAAAAAGGAACGTTGGATGGAAACTGATTACGTTTCGGAGATTTTCAACTCGAGGAAAGGAAAGTCGAGGATTATCCTTCGCGAGGATTATCGCCCGTAGGGGGAAGCTAACTTTTCAGAAAGAGAGGATATATTATATTATCGTATTATATGTCGTAACAACTTTTCTTTAACCCGATTCTCTCCGTTACGATCAAAGATTAAAAAATCATTGCATATTATTTTTCATTTATAACATAATTCGATCTGTTTTTTTTTTTTTTTTACGGTCGATTTCCAACTCTGGATGACGAATCAGTTGATAGTCGACGAATGCATGAAAACCGATAATGAATTATCGGTTGAAATCTGTTTGCGTTTGAAGCCAGAACATTTTCCGAGTTTCGATGAAAATTAGGTTGCTCGTTGAGCAACAATCAGTAGTAAGAATAACGAGCAATTTTTATATTTAACCATTGTGCTCACGTATGTATACCTCGAACAAGATATTCGTATAGCAAGATTCGAGTAATCGTGAAAAAAGAAGAATGCACGGCCTTCATCCATCGTATTCGATTGAACGCGTGAGAACAACGCGTTAGATAAAAAGGAAAAGGGTCTTTTGATTCTCGTCGCGAATCAAAAGAAGCGAACGAAATTTAAAATTTAAATTCTAAAGGTAAGATAATTCGAAGGGAAATGCATCTCGTGGAAATTTTGTTCGATTTCGAGCGACGCGTTAATCTACGTTACGATCAATGCGTGGAAAAGAAACGAAAATAGCTTCTTCTAATTAGTCGAATCGAGCCACGGTCGAAGATGGATGAACGATCGGTGAACCATCTATCGGTGATAAATAGAAGCAAGGTGAAAATGGCTCGAAGCGAGAGAGTTTTGTTCGCGGTCACTGTTGCCTACGAACGAAAGAGAAAAAGAGAGAGCGAAAGGGCGAAGGACAGACGAGAGAAAGAGAACGGTTATTATTTTACCGAGCAGATATCGATTCCATTCGACGACCTGCCGTGACCCGGCTGCATAACTCATAGCGACGCGTGCACTAATCCTTCTCCTTCTTTCCAATCCGTTCCTTTTCGTTTCACGCGAGCACCGTGTATCGGGTGCGACCTTTTTCGCGCTCGAAACATTCAATAAATCCTTCATCTTGGAGAGAACGGACGATATAAATTCAAAAATTTATCGGTAACGTAAAATTTGTACGTCAAACGTTTCGAACTTGCGAAAGAAAAGAAGGAAAATGACAAACACGTTGGAAAAATATATCGAGAAGGAAATGAGAGTGGATAAGGAAGAGTTTCAACAACTTTTTCCCCTTTGTTCCGTATACGAGAGTTATCGGTCCTGCGAGCCTCTTTATTCGTTGGATGGTTGCACGCGTGTACGCGAGACATTCTAAACTTCCGACGACATACGGCGCTGCACGCGGAGAAAAAGAGAAGCCACCGTGAATGGGGCTATTAGGAGAAAAGGGGGTCAGATGCGAGTGACGCGACGTGCACGGTGTTACAGCGAACCGCGATGCTAAGAGGAGGATTAATAACAGAGAAGAAAAATAAACGCGAGGAACGAGTCGAATTGAAAAGACAGTGGAAGGGAGAAATCGATGGACCGGTCGAATGGAAAAAAGAAAAATTGGAAGAATAGGCCCTAAAGTTTGAAAGGGTACGGATAACCTAGAAAAATTGCTCCTCGAAGAGAGATTCTCGTCTAACCTTCGACGTTGGAAGTATTCAACGTTCGAGAAATTTTTGCACCCGTTTAAACGCGAATACGATGTGAAAATATTTCTACCTTCGAATTTTTTTTTTTTCTACTCTCGTGACATATTATTGTCGTCCACGATGATAAAATTTCGTCGTGGAAAAAGCCGGGCGCGATAAATAAATAGATAAATATATTAAAGGCGGAAATAATAAAGTAGTATCGTTTCGTAACAAGTTTGTGACAAGCATTGGCAACGAGTTTCGACTTTGATTCGATTTGTGAATCGTTAAAGCCGCCACCTTTTAATTCAATTTTCGCGATAAGTCGATTTCCGATGGATCGTGCGTGGAACATTTAAAATGAACCAGCTAGTAGTGGTATACGACAGCTGCGCCACGCAACAGCTGACACGCACACGCGTATGGAGAGGCGAAACGCTTTGTAATTTCATTGTTTGCGCTTCGACTCGCATCCGGGCTTATGCGTGTTTCGGCGAGACCGCACATTGAATAATTAGGCAACGAAACGTAATGCGTCTCGATTTATAATTATTACAGCTACGTCGAGTAGCCTTTGTATTATTCGGTTCTACTTTTCTATACTCTCGCCACATTAATCATTCACGTTATTAATTTTGTATACGTATTCGATATAAACGATCCCAGTTGTCGTAATTCGTAATTTAAGCTGAATCGTCACCCGTGTTTACAACTCGATCAACTCGGTGTCAACCGACTGATAATAAAACCTTAATTGACACGTATCGGCGGGTCCTGTTTACACGGTTTAACGAAACACGCGATTGGCGGATTACTTCGATCGGAAATGAGCGTACGAACGGGGGCGTACGAACAAAGGGAGAAAAGCAAGCTCGCGTAAGCTGTTACTCGGAGGAGAATTTAAGCGCTCTCTAGCATCATCCCACCGAAATAGAATCATCTACCTCGGTTCGAACATTGTTGTTTCATTTCGAAAAGTATCTTTTGAAAAAACGTTCTAATCGAAAAAGTAAATAACACACACACACACATATATATATATATATAAAATTAAATCAACAAAGTTTCTCCCATCGTTATCCCCCGGCGGGTTATATTTAAAGGAGATGAATATCGATTTAGCAAAGTTCGCTGACCTTGTGATGAGAGGAATGGCCTGTGTGATTGGCGGAGGTGTGATTTCCGGCGGGAATAGATGCCAGGTCCTCGATGGTTAACTCGGCTAAGGCGTCGTTGCCGCCGCTGCACCCGCCCAGCAAACCGGCCGCGATCACACCGCCGCTTCCTGGACTGCCCCCGATGCAACCTCCATCCGACCTTACGACGTTCGCCGAGGGTCTCTTCTGCACCCTCCTCGAGGTCACCAGTTCCTTCACCCCTGACAACTCTCGCCTCGAACCGCCCACGTATCTAAAAAAAGCACACGCGGATTCTCCTCAATGTTTTTCTCCCTTTTTCTTTTCCTTTTTTTTTTTTTTTTCTTCGACCAACGGTATCGACGATCATAATAATAAATGCAATATCGTCTCTCTCTCTCTCTCTTATATGTTCGATTATATCTCGAGCTTCTTTTCACGAGAAGAGACTTGTAAAGAGAGAGAGAGAGAGAGGTTTTCTATTTGCAGTAGTATCTACTGCTTCGACTATACACGTGGAATATAAAATACGGATAATGGCAGCGCGGTAGGATTTTTTTTTGTAAGAAATCTCTGACAGAAAGCTGGAGGCGGTTGAAAAAGCGGGGATTGGCGCTTTTTCCACCGCGAATCGGTGGATGAATCGTGTCAAGCTACGGATTGGAATCGTATAGAAATTGGTCTATTAGCGGGATTAGATCGACGACGAGTCCGTTTCGATCCGTCGACGACCGACCACGTCTCTCTCTTTCTCTCTCTCCTGCAACCCGTTCGTTCTAAATCGATCAGCCGCTGTCCGCGCTTTCCGCTCCCATTCTCTTCGTGTGCACGACGACAGACACGTTCTCGCGATTGTCGTCGATTATAAGATTACAAACTTTATCCCCTCCCTTTCTCCAGTTCGCGATAATTTACAAATATATAATAATTTACAAAAGAATTGTCCCTGTTATCGAACGTATAAATAAAGGATAGAGAAGAAGAGGACATCGAAGGAGGCGAACGGAATCAATAGCGGTTGTTAAGCTGACGCGAAATATTCTCGAGAATCTCGTAGGTGGGCGGCGACGGCTAATTAGCTCGTAAGTAGTGCGAGTCGACGCTTGCGACGTTGGTCCTCAGCCCCCCTCCACCCATGTGTGTTTACCTCGCGTTTAGACGAGCAACGAATTTCCGTGCACGTCCAACTGCTCGAACGATTAATAATTCGCGAATCACGCGCGTACGATTGGGATTACGATGCTTACGTGAGCGCAGTGTAGTCGAGTTCGAGGCTCTGACACGATGTATAATGCGATTAAACGCCGCGCTTCTGACAACAACGCTTTTCTTCGCGAGATTCCTTCGATCGGGGTTTTCGCTCGTTGAGCGATTTATGGCTCCCCTGCGTTCGATGATGAAAGATTTAAAATGACGATTCTCCCGTGAACGAAAAGATACGAATTTTCAGAAGCGTAATTGGGAATAATTTTAATTCGGGGCGAAGAGAAATGGAGTGAGGAGAAAGTAAAGACAAAAAGGGGAAAGTTAGGCACGCTGTCTTCGATCGATTTTAAGATTGGATTCGTTTCGCTTTTCCTTTCGATAACATTTCTTGTTCTCGGTATAACTCGTCGTTCGTATAACGTAAACGGATATCCTCTTAACGGATAACTCTAGATTAATATCTTTGCCTCGTTCGTCCGACGGAAAATATAGAACGATGGAAAAATATTTATTCCAACGAAATTAAACGATAATTAATGTTTCTAAGGAAAAAAAAAAAAAATCGATGATGACTTTTCGATGATTTTTTCACTCGGTTAAGAAATTGAAAGAAAAATAATCGTTGGGATAATTTTAATCTCAAACCACTCGCGATACCTCGTCGCTCGAGATGATCATCGAGAAACGAAAATTGTAAAATTAAAAAATCCGCTCGCGAAAATAACACGACTCGTGGGCCGGTCATTCATCCCCCAAAACCTTTCCTAACCTTGACATCGAACGTGTGCCGATATATTTACGATCGGTCGATGAGAAGAGGATAGAATCGATGGAAAAAGACGAAACGCAACGAAAGAGTTTTACCCTGGACTTGCGTCTCGAAATCGTGGCTCCTCTCCTTTCCTTTCCTCTCCTCTCCTCCTCCTCCTCCTCCTCCTCCTCCTCCTTAGCACAGGACGACGTCCACTCGACGACGTTTCTTAACGCGTACACTCTCCACCTCACGCGGCCGAGGTGTTTCCGCGAGACATCACGACGATATCGTCGATTTCGAGCGTGCCCTCGTCCCTGCTTGTTCGCGTGTATATTAATCCGCGCCGAATCCACCGAACGGGAAAAAAGTAAGAGCGGACGAGAAGAGTAGCCGGTTCTTCCGTCCCCGGAGAACTATCGCTAACCACCACTTTCCGTGCTTCGTGTATGTACGTAGTTCGTTTCGTTCGTTCGCTCGCTCGTTCGTTCGTTCGTTCGTTCGTTCTCGACGATATTCTCCCCACTCTCGTCACTACGCGCTACGCTACGAATCGTTCCCTCTCTCTCCCCCTCACTCCCTCCCTCCATATCGCGAAACCAACCCCCGAGAACAGAGCCCTCCGCGCCCTCCTCAGCTGTCGCGCAACAACCTAGCTCCCTTGGTGGCGCCTTAAGCCGCCCTGCCAGCTTGGCCGAAGTCGCCGCCAGATCGCGCCACCGGATCCCCCGCCGACCGATCGATCCACGTGACGTCACCACGCAAGCGTTCTAACAATCTCGCGGACTCGGCTCGGCTCTCCGCGGCCACGCGTCCTCGTCTCTCTCTCTTCCTCTCACCGGAATATGGGTCCCCCCCCTCCAAACCGTTAACTTTTTAGTAAGAAGTACGTGCGAGCCAAATTTTATACATGCGCGTATCCAGTTTCCAGAGGAAAAATTGTTTCGTTTTCGTTTCGTTTCGTTTCGTTTCTCGGTGTACGGCGTTTAAATACGAAGAGAGAGAGAGAGAGAGAGAGTATTAATAGAGTCACGATCACGCGTGACAATTGAAAGGCACTACGCGAGAGCAAACCGTTTGCAAAAGACAAAGACAAAGACGAGCTTATCTTTCGAGCGTGCCACGTCAAACGCGACGATGTTTCCTTCTCCTTCCTCCCGAGTTAAATTGATTCCTCGCTTCGCCTCCGCTTCTTCCTTCGCTATTGTTTTCCTTCGATACCAAAACCGAACGTGTTCCTTGCCTTATTGTTTTCACGTTTGATCGGGTTTAACACGAGATATCATCAACGAGACACGCGCGTCTCGTCATTTCACTCGCACGAATTTTATGCTCTCTCTTTCCTTTATTTTCGTTGTTACGATACGTTACGTGACGCGTTTCGATATTCGTAATATTCGTTGTTGTTGCTCCTTCCTTTACCGCGTTCTCGGTAAATTTACGCAGTAGCCACTTTTAAATCAATAATACGCGTATTCCATGCACAATCGCGTTCGCACCGTTTTTTTTATCATCATCCCGATTTTTCCAACTCGTTTACCAGCAACGTTTCCACGTTAAATGTCTTAAGTAAATAGGAAAAATAAATAGAAACGCGTTAAAAATTCATTGCTCGATTCGAAAACTCTCTCTATGAGAATAGAATAGAGTGGAGCTCGATAGAGGGAGGATAGAGGATAGGGGATATCGAATAAAGCGTTTTCCAACGTTGTTGCTCGAGGATTCGTGCGTAATCCAAGGAATATGCTGCGAGGACTCGCGTTCTTTGTTGCGACCCCTCACCCTGCTTTCACGGGGTCCAGGATATCGATGGAGGAAGGGGATAGGGAGGGGTTTGGAGCAAAAGACGGGGGCGGGTATATTGAATTTCCGAAAAGCGCGTTGGGTTTCAGCGGCAAGGATGATACGCGCGGGTTGCTTGTGCCAAACGAGTTAGCGACCCTGAACCAGAGAGTCCATGATACGCCCCCCGGCTGTTTCGTCCATTACAAAACGCACCGTTCCACGATTAACTCTAACTCGTTCGATCGATCAAAGTTGAGGAGCGTTTTGTTTCGCTCGACGACAAACATATTATATTTTGGCAAATTTCTTATCTAGTTATTGGAAAATGAACGTGTTTTCGTTGCAACGTCGTACAGCATAGCCGTACAAGTGCTCTGCTTGGATCGTGTCGAGGTTTCGAATATCTGTAGAGAGGGTAAATTGGCACGAGAGGATGCGAACTCGTCACTCTAAATTCGGGCCATTTCTCGGATATAATTATATAAAATTTTTTCTCTCTTTCGATTTTTCTATATTCGTTGTTGTTGTTGTTGTTTCTCCTTAATACGGAGACTTTGAAGAGATCTTTGAAGAAAGGAAGGATTACGATCGCAGCATCGAATAAATAACTCGGAGACGAGTATTTCCCCCGGCTGAATACACACGATCAACATTCGAGACTTGGCGTTTACTCGAGTAGTGTGCAAACATTTCTTGGGCCATCGATACTTTGCAAATTTGTCTTCGATTCGAATTCTAAAGAAGAAGACACGGCGCGAAGAACAGCGGCGCAAATTGACGAATGAACGAGGTATCGGACGATGATCGAAATGACGGAGAGGCTTAACGAGCCTCTCTTCTCTCATCGCGACAATGAATGAATTTCTCTTTCAACATCTTGAAAGAGCCTTTTTCACGACTCCTCCATTATGAAACATTTTACCTTAACCCTTGATTAACATTTTCTTTCGAACTATTGATACAACCGAATTCGTGCATATATATATATATATATGAAAATTCCACTTTTCTTCCATCTAGAATCGTCTAGAGATGAATTATTGTCATCCGTCCAATACTGTTTGGATGGACGACACGTTCGAAGGAAATCAAATGAGATTGAATAATCGAACGAGCCGAGAAGAGACGCTCCAACGAGATTCTATTCGATCGACGAATCCAAACCCAATGCGGTGAATGTAATCGAGGTGATCACCACTGACCCCATTCCCCTCCCCTACGATCAAATTTCATGGTCCAAATCCTCTCTCATTATCGTATTTATTTTATTTCTCTTATATTAAAGAAAAATCTTTGAATCTGAAAGAAAGCGAGTTCTCGAGCGACAGGATCCGGAAGAAGAAGAAGAAGAAGAAGAAGAAAGTGGAAAGGGAAAGATGAGAGGAGTGGAGGGAGGAGTAAGACATCCGAGCAAGTTTGTTTAATTAAATCGAGGTACGTAAGCAAAGATAAGCGTGCTAAGTCGAGTAGAGCCGAGCATGTAATTGGAAGCTCGTACGAAATTAGCCCCGCAAATTTCGTCTAATTAAAGGCCGTCGACGAGAGGATGACTACTTGCCGGTGCTGCATGCCGTATTAAGTCTGATTCAGGCGTCGCAACTTCGCAAAGTGATTCACGCTAAAATAAGTTGATCAAGCGATGCGTCTCTCTTATATTTAAAGCTGGATCTCAATCTCGTTCGAAAGAAGAATTCGCGATAGATGTTTAATTTTTGTAACGACGAGGAACGTTTTCGAGAGAAAAAAAGGATCGTTTCAAGACAAAACGAAAACTAAAACTAAGCAATTTTAATCGAGGCGCGTTGACAAATCTGGCAACCTTACATTTTGCGTTTCGCGAGAGGGCAGCGTGACTCATTCAACGCGTCGCTGAAACACGTGCACCAAGAAGCAACACGACGCCCCGGTAGAAATAAACACGAACGAAAACACGCATAATGTAACCCATAATGGTGGTGCTTCGTCGCCTCCTTTTTTCAATTTCAAACCTCTTCCGAACAAAATTCAAATTAATCCTCCCTTCTTCTTTTCCCTTCTTGTTCCTCGGAGAACATGCGATTAATATCGTAAATTTCGTTCGATTCCCTCCATTGGAAAAAAGTCTGTTTCTCCTCGTTCTCGCCTTCTTACTTGCCACTGCAACTTACCTCTCGTGATCATGACCGTAAGACGGATTGATTCTACGCGCGTACAACGAGGCACCGCCCTCGGACATGTAACCGTCGCACAAGTCGGACAGAGTCCTGCTACCGACGGTCATGCCACCGCGGAGAACCTCCCCGTCGCTCAGATAACCGGAGGCGACGTCGATGTCCGCGTAATCGTGACCGACATGATGATGGGAAGAGGAATGAAGGATCGTGTACTGTCGCGCGTTCGTCCTGCTCGGCAACGTCTGGAGAGCCCTCGCGCCCGGCGTGTAACCGCGGAGCAGAGGTTGCATAGGCTTCACCGTCATCTCCGCTTCGTCGTCGCCCCCCCCTCCCCCGCACGTTGAACCCTCCGAGCCCAAGACCTGCGACAAAATCGTCATCAAATTTCACCCTATCTGCCCGCGTCTTTCGTTTATTGATTACTCGAATATTACCTTCTCCATCTGCTCGAACGTGGTGTCGATCTTTCGGTTGGGTATAGTTTTGATCTCGCTCCCGCTCTCGCTGCTCGGCCTGTAGATAACGCTGCTGTCGCTCGAATTGCTCTGCCCGGTGCTGTTCGAGTTGCTGTGCGAGCTCTCGGACATGAGGTCGGAGATGCTGGGCATCGGTGACACCATTGCGACCGTATTCGGGTCGAGCTTGCGATGCAAAGCGTCCGCTTTTAATTTGGTGGGCGTCGGTACGCCCGGCACGCTGTTTTCCTTAGGCGGTTTCGAGGTGCCTTTCACCAAGGCAGTGGGCTTCGGAATGCTCGAGCCCGGACTCCCGATCAGACTCGAGCCTTGCAGCGGCCCGCTCGCCATCGAGTGCTGCTTCCCGAAATTAACACCCGCGTGGTGTTGCTGCTCGACGTGGCAAGATGAAGGAGCGGCAGCGACGACCACCACGTTTGTCTGAGCTCCCGTCGTCGCTTCTTGAACGATGCTCGTCATTTTCGCGTCGCTCGTCGCGAACACGCAAGATGGCGTTTGCCTCTCCTCCAATTCCTCGCCCTTCTCCACTCTTCCTCCCTTTCCCTGCACTCTCTCCGCTCCGCTCTGATCCTCCCCTCCGTCCCTCCGTTGTTTCCCTCCTTCCACGATCGTCGCCGACCTCTGCTCGCACATATTGGCCCGATTCATCGACAACGTGCGCTCGATCGTCGAGTCGTTCTCGACCGTCTCCTCGTCCTCCTCGCCATCCTCCTCCTGCTTGATCATCCCGTTGCTCAACAACAACCCCTTCTGGCCCAGCACGTCCTTGCTCAACCCGTTGGGGGGAATTTTGGGCACGTTGTGGATCTTGGTGGCGTCAGTGGTCGGTATCTTGGCGGGCAGCTCCATCTTGGGCCTCGGTTTGCTCTCGTTCTTCGCGAGATTCTTCTCTTGGCCCGCCACCTGTTTCAACGGATTGGCAGCCGCCTTTTGCAACGGTTGGTGATGATGGCTCGATTGCTGCTGCCTCAACAAATCGTGCAGATTGGAGGACTTCTTGTCGGCGGAGGGCGGCGGCGGGGGCGGCATCACCTTGGTGGCGCCGATCTTGGCGCTCGGCTTGGCATCCTCGGGGGGCGCGTAGACGAGCAACTTGTCGGCCGCCCCCCCCTTCGTCCGCGCTATCTTGCTCTGCCCCTTGCCCTGCTCCTTCCTCCCGGCCTTCGGGCTCGCCTGTTTCGCGGCCGACTTGGCCGACTGCAGCTTCGACTTCAACGCCCGGCTCTTGGGCGACTCCACCTGCTGCTTGCCCTGCTGGTCGCACAGGGACGTCGAGCTGTCCGAGTGCTCCGACCTGGCCGAGGAGAAGCCGGACGAGCTCGAGGTCCGCTTCGACACGCCCGACGAAGCTTTGCCGCGATCCTGATTCTTCTCCTTGTTGTTGAACAGCTTGAACTTGTCCAGCACCGAGTTCTTGTTCTGCTGGGGGGGCGTGCTGCTCGCGTACGGAGAGGATTGGGCCCCCCTCACGCACCCGGGCGGTTTGCCCACCGTCGAGGCTCGGGGACTGAAACGAATTCCAATTTTTCTCTCGTTACTTCGTACGTCGAATCGATAAGACCACCCTTTGCGCTCCAGAGAAATTCATTTTGTCAATTGGACGTTAAAATTTTTAATCCTCTTTTATACAGGCAGAGAAGTAATCGATAATTGATCGGTTCATTTTTTTTTGATAAATTAATCCTTTCGTTACGGGCGACTTTTCCGCCGCGACAAAAATGCACGTTGCTTTGACGTTGGTGTATTATTGAAAAAAAGATTCTAAAGAAAGATATATTCGATGTACAGTAACTAATCATCAATTTTAGGCAGAGCGGTTATAGTCGCCCGTAGTAGCGAAAAGTTAAGCTAAAAAGAAAAAAAAAAGTCTTCGAGCGCAAAGGGTTAAGATTATATGTGCAAGAGGAGATTGATATTTACCTCGGGGTAGTGGTGGAGGGTTGCCTGTTGGTCGAATTTTGATTCCTCGGTTGGGGAATGAAGGAGAGTCCGGTTTGGGGCGATTGTTGTTGTTGGCTCGGACTCGTGCTTCTGGAACTGCTCGCGCTGCCTATGCCGCCGTTCCCATGCTTCAAACCACCTGAAAACGAAAAATCGTTGCCTCGCGTTAATCGTTCGTCTCTCGCCACAACGATCTTATCTTTTTTTTTTCTATTTCGGGAAAAATTGGGTGAAAGGAAACATCAGCGTATGCATAGAATTCTAACGTGTCGATGTGATATAAAAATTGTTTTATTTATTCACAATATGCGCAGGTTAATTGGTTGATTTGCAACGATTTTTTAGCTTTATTTATGTAACGTATTTCTATATAGAATAAACTAGACACGTAACTCGATAGCGAAGATAATTTTTAGCACTGTGTAGCTTGTGGTGCGAGGATTGTCAACAAAGCGCGCGAGGTGGGGATAGAAGGTCCTAGCGAAGGAGAACCCCTCTCGTCCCTCTGCCGTCCCGCGACACTTTTTTCCACCGGCGACCGTTATTATATTTTCGATGGTAACTGGCATGGCAACAGACACAGAGACGAGAGGACAGTGTTTCAATGCCCAATGGGAAAAAGATAAAAGTTTGGATAATCTGGAAAATATTCTAGATAGGAGATAAGTGGAGTATTTAATTGGTAATATTTAATTAAAAACGGATGGACGGAGAGTCTTGTAATCGGCCTGGTCTTTTTCTAACGCATTCGCACTGTCATTGGTCGAGGGTCAATAAAACGACGATAGCGGTTGGCTCGTTAACCAAGCACAGTCGTAATACTGTGCCCGGCCTCAACTCCTTAACTGTGTGTCCGAGAAATATGTGCTGTTTGAAGATAAAATAAACCACGGGCTGTGCCCTGTGTAGTACATACACGTGACAGCGTGCATTTACCATGCAAGGAGATTAATCTACTACCGCCCATTGCTCAATCTGTCGCTACTATAATCGCGGACATTGTTTCCACGGAGTAATTTACGTTATCGTGGGACCAAGTTACAACCAGTATCGAATTAAATGGATAATGATCCCACCCTATATTTTTATCGTTACAAACAGGCACGTTACGAGCAAAGGAAATTATTGGCGGAGCCAATAATAGTGGGGGGGAAAAAATTAACGCTTCTCGAGTAGAATAGAAATACTCGAAATACGATTCTAAACGGACGAGGAAACGAACGTTGGCGCTGTCTCCAAAGTCGAAAAAATCAATTCGACGGAGCGATTATTATCGCGTCGAATAGAAAATTGCGGTGTGGATGCCTAAATTGCCGCAATGAAGATCGCCTGATAACTTTTAATCTAGATCATGAAACAGCTGCTGTTATCCTGATATCCACTGCCACACAGCTGGCACGACTTACGCAATTCATCGCTCGCATCATCGTCCATTGTCCCCGTGCACCCGTAATTAACAGAAACGACTTATTAATACATTCATACTCGTATCATCATCGAATATACTTGTTCGACTTGATTCTTCGACAACGAACAACGAAATAATAATCGAAAGCTCGTTTTTCGAAGAAAGAAAAGAAAGCAAAAAAGGAAAAATCGGACGATCTGACAAACACGCGCTCGGTGTTCCAACCGAATCTCTCCTCTCTCGGTCCGCTTAAATCAATTCGTGCAAGGACGGTCTCACGTTCGATCGATGCTCGTTACGGTAATCTGCGAAGCAGCGATCATTGGCACCGGTGCTCGCGCTGATTCGCCGTAATAGCACGGCCTATAATTTGGCTCGGCCTCGGTTCAATTGTCGAATCGCTACGTGACACAAATCGCGCCACGAGATAAATAACGATCGAGAAAGAAGGAATCCCGCGCCGTTATGTCGCATCCGTTTAACCCCTCGATCGATCGATCGGCATTCATAATCGGCGTACGCGTGAATCGCATTCTTTCGTGTCGTTCGAACGGAATTCGAACCGCTGGGGACAAACGAGGCGAAAAGAGAGCGAAACGGGATTCGCGATTCCATCTGAGGAAGGGGTATCGTTGATTAGAATGTCGAGTCGACGAGTGCTTTTATGGTTGGTAAGAATTTTAGAGAGTCGCTTTGTCCCAAGTGTTTTTTTTTTTTTTTTCATCTCCCCTTATCGGCGAGCGATCGGTGGTGACGAAGAGGAACATGGAACGTGACCGAGCATTAGAGACGAAAATGATTCATCCAAGGTCGAAGCCAGATATTAACGACTTATCCGCGCGCTTCGAATTCTCGAAAACGAAACGAGGGGGGAGAAACTATCGCGAATAAATATCCATACACGTGCTCGATATACGTGCCCCGTTATTTCTCTTTTATGTACGATGCCGATTAAATTTGATGGGTCTGGTGATCGAACGATTCGCAACTACGAAGCGAATATTACGACTCTGTTGTTGGTGTTTGAGTAGCACTCGATAACAGCAGAGTCGATCGACGGACGTGGCTACTTCAATTCGATGCTTGGCTCACTCTTGAAACTCGCGATACCGCTATCGTGCTTCTTGTTTACGGAAGATAATTAATTGCAAATATTGTGTCGATGCTCCTCCATTTAATTAAAAGAAATAATTATTATTTCGCCGCGTTTAATATCGCACGTTGCATCAAACCACTGTGTTTGGTTGGATAATTAAAAATTATTGCCGAATGATCGTTTCATTGCCGCTCGATGATTAATTCTCGCGAGAAAAGAAGCGTATACGATGCAATAACCGATGCGAAAGAACGCGTTTGTCCATACGTGAAAATGGAATACTCGTAAAAACAAGTGCGATTCTTAAAACGCAGAGAGAGAGCAAATAAGAATATTTTTACGTCGGAAAATTATTACTAGCTATTCCTTATAATTAAAATTTTGCGAACACGTATCCACGCTTATTACCGCATACACGACGATACACGCGAATTATCTTCGAAACCGACGAGTTGAAAATATGATCGTTTTAGGTGTGTTCAAGCTTACGAAGTTACGATCGTCTACAAAGAGAATAACGAGTTTCAATTAAAAGAATGGGAAGAACGTGAGATGCAAAGGGCTATGGAATTCCGCAACACGCGGGTTGTTGTTAGGCAAGACTTGTTGCGCGTGCGAAATCGCGTTTCTCTTGCATTTTCTTCCACGCTAAAACGTTCGTTTATTTCGTTCTAATTTTATCTCTCTCTCTCTCTCTCTCTCTTTCGTGGCTCCCTCGTGGATAAATTCAAACGAAAAATAATTTGCTCGTAAAGCAAGTAAAGTAAGTAGATTTCTACAAAGACGAATGAATAACAAGAGGGAGAAAAAGATCGATTCGTTGCTTACCGTAAGCGTTAAATTGGAAATCGAAGGAGAAGCAAAAGGCTAGGCGCACTTGGTGATGATTTTTCACAACGAGAAATGCCGCGCGTTAGTTACACTTTTTAACCGACCGAGTGAGGAGAAACGATCCCGACCGATTATGGGAACGCGTCCTCCCGTGTTCTCGTTCTAACGTAAACTCAACGTAGTTGGATTTGGTAGGAGCGCGCGGCACAGCTCCATACCGTTCCACTCTGCACTCTCCTCCCTCCTTTTGTTTCGTTGGTATACGGTCCGTGGCGAGAGTGCATCGATGCACGAGGGAGCAACGAGCAGCGGTTGCATTAGTGCGTCTTTAACGGTGTACCAACTCATAAGGGCATTGCATCGAGGTTGCACGCTGCGTGCAAACGTTCCATCCAACGCCTGCGCCCGTGTATACCCTGCGCATGCGTACGTGCGCGTGCACAAGTGTGAGTCGACGCGATTGACAGGCCAAGGCGATTAACTTCAGTGGCGACTCTTTCGCGGCTTCTTCGCTTTTTCTTCGCTTTCTTTTCGCTTTCCCCCTTCGTTCTTTACGCACGGATTATTCATTTTCTTATATGATGATATAGAAAGAGGAGGATTAAACGTAATGTTCGTTATTTTCTTCTTTCCGTCGATTCAATTTGTCGATCGACAAATTATTTCGTAATATATGTATCGAACGAGCGGGATATTCGTTGCTCGGTTCGATCGATAACAGAGTTTCGGTTGAGAATCGCTGAGAAACGTGCGGTGCATGCGATATATACGTACGGAACTCGATTGGCACACCGGAGGATTTACCGGGAACGGAAGATCGGTGGAGATTAGCGGCAAAACGATTTCTTCACGCTCGTCCAACGCGAACCACGCGCTTAACTCTTCATCAACTTATTATATACATCTAATTAGAGATTAACATTTCGAATAAAATAGTTCATATATTCTGACGTTGAAGTATTAATTAGACATGAAAGTGCATTTTGCTCTTTTCTCTTTTTTTTTTAGAAAGTACCATCACTATTTTTTTCTTTCACATTTTGGAATTGAGAAATTAACGTTATGTGCTCTTAACCAGAATTAATAGTCGTAATAATTATAGCATAATTATAGTTAGAAGAGGAGATTTGCGGTAATAAACGATACGATAATTGTGCGGAAAATGGTCAAACTAGCAAGTTAAGGCATTTTTCATCGCCTCGAGGCAAATGTCAGCCGAGAATAAGTAAACGTTCTTAGATTGCCATACGAGAAGGCTTACTACTCCCACGTATATCATAGCTGGAAATATCAGTTTTTGTTTTCTTTCTCCACCTCCGCTTCGTATTAAGTTACGGTTAAAGATAAAGTGGCCAGATGTATTCGGCATTAACTTTGACGATCGGTTAGAAGCGACACTTACAACCGTTCCATTTGTCAAAGCTGAACAATATTTTCGAAACGCAAAGATTATATCGTATCTTCTATATTCATTCTATCGTACACACAATTTATATTTTTATAATCTAAAGTAATCGAACTTATCGAACCGCTTTTGATCGGCAGCAGTTTCGACCAATAAGAATAAGATTCGGATAGGCACAAGCATCTAGGTCAAAATCCTTTCAAAGGCCTGGTCCTTTGAAGTGAACGGAACGGAACGCGAGAAGAGAAGGAGAGTTAAAATGATTAGTTAAAGAGTCGAATTACGGCGTGGCCACCCTGCCGGACGCTCTAAGACGGGGGGATTAGAAGAGCCCTTAGAATTTTCGTGTCGGATGATGACTAAGCGATCCTTTTTTCCACGGGAAACTTTGTTATCGACTGGCCTCCGAAACGACGCAAAAACCTCTCTTCTCGTTCTAACACGCCTGTTTCCGACACACGCCACTTATTCCCACTCCTCCCGGCTTTTACGCGATTGGTATGGATGGAGGAAGGCCGGGGTTACAACAGGGTTTCAACGTCGCATCTCGAATCTCAATCAGAAGATTAGATTCCAATTAGCGGCTCGCGCCCACAATTTTTCCCTCATCTTATCTTATTAGATTATTTACGGATGGTCGGTAAAGTGGGTGTCTCTAATACCCCATAATTTCGAAGAGATGCAACGAACGGAATTTTTCTCTCAATTTCAATTTACGATATGGGGCTTGATTTCTCCTGTTTTTTTTCCCTCTCCTTCGGGGAGTCGACGCACGTGCGGCCGTCGATACGAATTAGAGTCGGGGATGAATTGGACAAAGCGGATCCTCTCCTCTCCTACCGTCCCGTGGGATCGGCTTAAATCCTGAACGTTGTTAGCACGCGGTTGACTCATAAGATAAGTCCACAACCCTCCCCGGCTGAGTTTTCACCTCCGCCCCGTGATCGAACCGGCCAATCCTTTTTGTTCGTGCGGTTTCATCGATTCGACGTTGGAGAGACAAGCTTGCTATATCGAAATAACCAAACTCCGTCTAATCTTTTCTTTTTTTTCGAAAGGCAAAATTGAATATTGGTTGGACGAATCTCCGACGATGATTCTTGCGGCGCGCTCCCCCTTTTTTTGAAGGGGACTGAAAGCGGCCTGTAACGAGATCACAAGCAACGATATCTGACGCGCATTATACTTTCGATCCCCTCGCGGGCTCGAACGAAATTGCGCTCCTACGATGATGATGCGCGCGCATCGTGAATCCGCGTATTTTCCATTCACCGCGAAATCCATTTGCACGCGAGTGTATCGCGGCGTTGCGATCTGCAGGATTAATTCGATGGGGAAAGTGACGTGGGGGGAGGGTTAGAGGGCGCGCAAATAAAAATATCCCGTTGAGAAACACGTTCGATTCGACAAGAGATCCTTTGAGATTTGCTCCACGCTTTTTATATACGAGCCGATATTTTAATCGAAACAACGTAATTACAAGCGCGACTTGGAAGAAAAGCACGAACGATTCTATTCGATTTTATTACGATACGAGTTGTAACTTAATAATTTGAAATTTAATAATATTTAATAAATCGATGTTTGAGCCGACGACGCGTTTTTTAAACGATATAAAAAAAAAAAAAAAAAAAAAAAACGCGAAACTTTCTAAAACTTTCACGTCCGTGGTAGTTGGCGATTTATAATTTGATTGGTTAATATCGACGCTAGGAGAAATTCGACCCCGTTTTACGGGATTTACGGAGTCGGAAAGATAATCGATCGAAAGGATTTTTTTTGTAATAAATAAAACGATTGTGAAATACAAGTTTTTTGCTCGAGGAAATAATCGATCTCTTCCAACGTATATCGTATTATAATAGCAATCGGTTAACATTGGATTCAATCCAATTTGGCCGGTGAATTAACGGGTGGATCACGAACGTGGTGTTTTATCGTAATCTCGATTAAGCTACAGTTTTTTACATCGCGTTGCCCACGAAGATTATTAACGTAACGTGAAAATTTTACGATCGAAATTATTTATCTTAATATCATCTTTGGTCTCTCGATTCGAAGCGGATTTGCATTTTATCGATTTCTTTCCTTTCTCTCCCCCTTTTTTCATCGAATTTCGAACGATCGATGATTCGATTGAGCGGCGATCAAATTCATTTGCAATCGTTCGAAAGGAAAGGAGAGGGCGAAAAGGAGATTCGATTTAACCCTTTGCACTATGAGGCTATCCTACATTTTATTATTATCAATACACATATTTACATTTAGTATTATACTTTAGGCACTCTTGTTACAATGTTTTCTTTTAGTTTCTGCTTCTAAACGTGTGTGTGTGTGTGTGTATATAAAATAAAATAAATAAATAAAAGATATATAAAATTTATTTCTACTAAAACAAGTCATATAACTCGTAATATATTCCCCAGAAAAATGTTTTCGATCGAATATAAATACGAAATATATAAATGCAGGGCGTTAAAAATCATTCGCAGAACGAACGATGAACAAAATGGAGAAATTCGAGGATCGAACCAGGAGGAGATCGAACAAGTGTCGTTATTATTGAATTGTATATGGGAAGAGAGAGAGGGACAAGTCCCCTAATTTTTCATTTCGTCCCAGTGATCGCGTTTCGCTGGAGCAACAACGAAAAACGAAGGGAGGAAAAGACACGGAGTCAACGTCGCTGGCAGCTGTTGGTACCCGCGGTGTAAATAAATGGAACTCTCCACTCACTCCACTCCCGGTGCTCTTTTGTGTCCCCGAATCGACAACACGTATGCTGGATACCAATCGTGCCGAAAAAAGAATCGGAGAAAACAATTCGCGTGCTCAACTTGATGCTTCTAAGTCGAATAAATCATCTGACGTGATCGACAGTAACGAGTTATTCTCATTAACACTTTACGTCGACGTCACATACATTTCTTACAGACTCGATATGTTGTAATTTTTAAAATGATTTAACACGTTTAATCTATTTTTCTTTCCTAATATTTTGTAATACGCGAATGAAGACTGAATTTGTTGTATTTCGCCATTTTACGTAATTGTTGCAAAAAAAAAAAAATCAAGGAGTGCAAAGATCGATCCGTATTACGAAAGATATTAATTAGAGACACGATTTTCACTGTATGAATTTCTTACACAATTAACGTGTAAAACTTTTATATTTTAATATTACTATATATATATCTTTTACGCAGGAAGAAAGAAAATTTGAATATTAAACTTTATATCGTTGCTTCGCGTGATATTTACCCGAGTATCACGGTAAAAATGTCGTTACTTCGTTTGCGAGCGAATTTTATTACGTTCTCACATTCGCCGATTACTATCCTTATTTTTCGCTCTCTTGCACCTTCTACTTTACCCTCTATTTTCATCGCCGCTCTTCTTCTCTCCGTCGATAATTTTTTTGCGAACAGAAATAATTTCGATAACCAAGCTCATCATCGCCACATTTTACTCGAAAACTTTGAAAATAATAAACTTCCAATATCCCATTATTCGAATACCCTAATACACGGTCATCCTATTACTATGTTCCGTTATCCGCGCAACGTTTCGTTGCAAACAACATACTTGGATTACAACGTATTTAGACGTAATAAATGCTCTCCCGTGCTCGGCCGGTTAAACGTAATCGTATCGATTCGGTGAGAACGGTGTCGTATTGGCGAATAAACATGTAGCTTTAACCATTGGAGAGAAATGGAAAATAATTAAAGATATTGCAAGTGGTGATGGAACGAAATTAGTAGGATAAAAAATTTACGAGACTTAGCGGCTATAAAGATAAGGGAGCCTTGGAAACAAACTGTTGATTTTGTTCAACTCTACTCGAATAAACGAAGTTCAACGCTTTAAAGAAAGTAATCGTTCTATTATCCGAAAATTCCACCACTTTTGTAATTCGGATACAGGTGTCTCTACTGTATTCCACGACTGACAAACCAATGTCGAACGATTGGCATTGAAGATTATATCTCGCTTTATGGCCTAGATACGTTCCGGAAAAGTTGGCGAAAAGCCGTACAACGAATCAATTATTTTGATACAAATTCGATCGGATTTGTTCCAATTTTTTTTTTATAAAAATAATACAATTTTTAATTCTAAAGCATTCTTTTTTTAAATTAACCGTCGTTACAGCGAGGTATAAGTGTATTGAGTACGAGTTTACGAATCAATCGTAAATAAATACGGTCGTTTTGAATCGAAATAACGGCCTCGAGATTCACCAACCTCTCGAGTTGATCTCGTCGAACCACGAGGGTTGTCACCATTCGAGGATTACTCGAATCCTCGGATATAAAACGTGGAAAGTGAAATTTCGTTACATAACATAATTTTATACGCGAATACATATTTTTACGCGCGATCGATGGCGCGGGCGAGAAATAAAGGCAGAAAAAATGCACATAAAAGGAAGCTCGCATGCGTGCGCGCGATATATCGAGAGAGAGAGAGAGAGAGAGGGGGAGAGGGGGAAAGCCGTGGACCATCGTCCCTTTGCATCGTTGCTTAGGTGGAGATTACACGGTTAGGGGAGGTGTAGCGGTATCCTGGCTACTAACCGTATCGGAAATATCGTTCCCTGGATTTTCAAGCCTGTCTTCCCCCAAATTCAGCGGGCGTGCAGGAATAACAAGAGGCCGAGGAAATCGAAAAAAAAATCAGAGAGATTTCGCATAATATCTCGTCTTCCTCCGAGGATCGTGGAAAATGCAAGGACAATGTGGCTCGAGATCGAGGATAAATCATCGATCGTAAACTTTTATTCGAGCTCCAAGTCGACATCGATATTTGCTCTGTATTCTACGCGTTTGATAAAAAACAGAGGTAGCTTTATCCGTAGATAAAACAAGATGTTTACTCGATTTTATTTATAGGGAGGAAAAATCTAAGATCGCAGGAGCATTGACTTGCAAATAAATTTCCAATCCTGTTCTCCGTGGACGAGAGAAAGGCGGATCGTTACCCGTTTCATTTCTCACTTGAAAAACACTTCGACAAGTCGAAGGAAAGGAATACAGAAGGCCTTTGCCGGGACGAATTGAAAGGAAGCGCGGATCCAGGCGGGGGAGCCAAGGATCGCATTGAAATCGGAAATGAATGTCCAGGATACACGTCCTCGTGTTGAATTAATAAAAAAGAAAAAAAGAGAAAAATATCCTCCTTGTTCGAGAGGCCTCCTTTATTTTCAAGCCTTATTTTCCGCCACGGCGCTTTATCTCGAAAGAAAGCGGATTATATTTGGTCGAAAAGGGAGGTATCTAGCGGACCGATCGGTACGGAATTTGTCAAATTCCATGCTTTCCATGCTTGAAACGCGAAATTGTCTTTGCAATAATAATAAACAAAATTTTCCATTTTCTGCCCGCTTAATTAAAGGCTGAATTATGAATGGAATAATGAACGAGTTCGACCGATTCTATCGATCGGTTTCCCCCGATGCCCAGTAATTCTTGGCGAATTATTCAAATTCTATCGGTGCAGGTTCGATTCGACGTGTTGATAAAAGAAAAAAAAAAAAGAAAAGAAAAGAACGAGAAACATAGCACGACGAGATAAAAAGGACGAAAAAGAGGGAGAAAAAAAAAATGTACTTTCATCAGTGGAGTGACGTAACACGGCGAGCGAAGGTTCTTTTTTTTTTCTCTTTCTCTCGCGCGACGAAGGTTCGTCTGTCACTCAGCTGTCTCGTTTCGCAGCGAGGTTCAGCAAATTGCAATCCCTCCTTTTTTTTTTCCCCTAGATTCCCTTATTTGTCCTCCCTTTCCACCCTCCTCGCCTTTCAACGATCAAAACCCCCTTTCTCTGTCAGACACACGTGTCGACGATACGTTTCGCTTTTCCGATCGTCTGTGTGACGCGACACACGTGGGTAATGCGCGTTCACAATGGGCAATAAAAACGGAGCAGATAAGGATCGTTATTTTTCTAAACTTTTTTTCGCGAGAGGCTTCGTTCTATATTCCTGTATATTAACGGTAGGAAGCCGTGGTGTCTTTTCATATTCCTTTACGGATTAATTTAATTTGGTCGCGAATGAAGAGGAGGAGCAGGCTTACTTTAAAACGATTTGGAGAATACTCGGCGAATACAGAAGGATGCTCTGGAAGTATTTTCGTAACGTCGCCAAGTAATAACCTTACGTTGCGTCTATTGAATCTACAAGTGGTTGCTTCGCTGTTCGAAATGCCGGACACGAATTCGACGAGTCTTTCTACTACTGAATGTTAAATTATTACAAAAAATATTAGTTCGAAATATTCGTTAAAGAGACACTCGCGATTAAACTCGTGGAAGAACGGTACGCTCGTAAAATTTTATGGGATCAAAGGGGGGAAAAAACTGAAGAGATAAGAAGAGGAAAGACAGAGAAGGAAAGATAGACACCGAGAATAGAAACGGAGGAGGAAAGAAAGAGAGAAGAAGGAAAAAAAACGATAATCATACGAAGCAAGAGAAATAAACCTTGGCGCCAGTTTCCATGTTTTCTCGTTCGCCGAGTGGAACGGAAGCGGGTGTGTTTTTCCAGGAAAATAAAATCGTGGAACACGGCCGGGGGGGAATGCAAACACGCATTTTTCACCCGCAACATACACTCGTCGAGAGAGCGCGCCACAAACAAAATGGCGCGATTGTTCCTCCTCGTTATTTGCACAAATTTGAAAGAAAAAAAGAACCGAAAAAAGAAACTTCGAAATCTTTGCCTCGTACAAATATAAAATCGATATTTTCGATTGGAAGAGGTGAAGCTTGGAACGAAAATTAACGGTCTGAAAAATTGGAAGAAAGCAAAGTGGACGGGACAAAAAGAGCCTACCTCGAAGATCGGTGGGACGACGACAGGCGCAGCTCCGCCGCTCCTCGTGGCTCCGCTCGCGGATAAATCTTACGCAAAACATGTCACCCCGCGTCGCGCGAGGCGTAAACGACCGTGGGCGACGAACGACTGCGAGGAATTCGATAATGGAAATGCGGCACGACGGCGTGGTTGGCTCCTGGTATAACCGGTAAAACCGTAGACGGCGAGGAGAAAGAGAGAGAGGGAGGAGAAAAAAGCAAGAAAGAGGGTTTACGCGAAAGAGCGGAGCGACGTGGAAGAAGCGAAAGAGGAAAAGAGTGGCGGGGAAAATACTGAGAGAGGGTTCAAAGAGTTTCTGGCCCTCGCTCTCCAATATTTTCTCCATGTGTCTACCTTTTCATTCGTCGTATCATCCTGGACGACTACGTGCATTCCACGCAACTTGGACTCTCGTAGGAAAAGAAAAATAGCCCGGTTTATGGATGAAAAATTTATTCCAACGAATTTTATTAATCGTGGAAGAAGAAGAAGAAGAGGAAGAAAAACGAAGGAGGGGAAAAAACGTGTACAATGGCAAGGAGGGGGAAAAAAAAGAAGCCGAGGAAGCGCGGGAATGGAAGAAAAGCACCGTTCCGTTCCTGTGCTTTACAATCCGTGAAATTAAAAAACAAAAACCGTGTATCGGAGGGCGAGAAGATTCTTTTGTAATTCACCTCCGTGAATACAAAAACGCAGTTGTACGAGGCAGCGCCTATTCATCGCCCCTTTTTTCGCGTTTCGAAAAAAGAGGAAAAAGAATAAAAATAAACAAGAAAACCCCTTCCGTTAAATTACGAATGAAACAATACTTTCCATATCATAAATTTACCATCAAAAATACGATTAATTTTCACAATCATTCAACTCGATTCCGAAATTTAACGAATACGAAAATCCTCACCTCCTCCTCTCGTGCTCTCTGGACTCCAAAACAAACGACCAAAAGAAGAAGAAGAAGAAGAAGAAGAATAAAGGACGTCTCGTTCCTCCAAATCCTCCTCCTCGAAGAAGAGTTCGGTTAATTCGCGTCCCGACGCGATCCACCCCGACGCGAAACTGATTTTTCACCCGCCACCGTTTCATTTGCAACCTGCCCCGCGACACTGCCGATCCGCGGCGCATCTTTGTGCGATAAATGCGGGATCGGTGGAGAGAAGGGCGCGGCGCAAATGCGGGGGAGAGTTGCCTTCCCCTCCTAAAAAAAATCTATACAAACCACCTCTGTGTGCCACCTGTGCACAGCCCCGAGTTATTAAAGGAAACGAGCGCGTGTTGCCATGCGATGAGGAAAAAAAAAAGAAGAAGAAGAAGAGGAAATGTATCCACGCTTTGCAATCTCCCTTCCAAAACCAGCCCCTCCCTATTTCTTCTTTTTTTTTCACGGATAACGTGCACGGATTCGAGTAATAATCGAATCTTGTTGCAACAATCTTGCTCTCCCCTCCCCCTCCCCCCTTTTGTTAAGACTCCAAGATTAATATTCAATCGTCTCTTCTCCCTTCCTTATCGACAAAGAAGAAGAAGAAGAAGAAGAAGCGTGGATAAGGATTTTTCTGACGAATGAGGAGGAGGAGGAGGAGGAACGAGTGCACTGTCAATACAGTTTCGTGCCTTTGGAAGGAGCGTATTCCCTTCCGGTGATGCTCCAACTTTGGATACCTGAGCGTGAAGAGAGAGAGAGAGGGGGGAGGAGGGGGGAAGGTTAAGGGCCGTGGACGGAGGGTGAAAGTCGCGGCGAATCCGCGCCATGGAAGACACCGACTCCACGGTTTCTCGTCGTCGGAACAAAGAGACGCGGCGAGGTGGCAACTGATTTCCTCCTCGATCCCAGCAACGAAGTATATTACGCCCGCTCGTGCCGTTATTTTCCATCTTCTTCTCGAATATTTTTAATCATCGTTTTTTATAATCGTGCAATTTCGTGCGGTTAAAGATTTCCTTAAATCTCGCCTATAACATAGAGATAAATCGATTTTGAATAATATGTCTGTTTTATTCGAGCAAGGAACAACAATGGGATTTAACGAATCGAGATTTAAAAATCGGCTCGGCAAACAGGACTTTTCCCTGAATCGATGTATTTCGACGATACGGGTTCATCGGCCTCGTCAAGATCTCGCTTCGATCGAAAAAAATGAAAGGGTCTGTTTGCATAACAAACGACCCGCAGGAGGCCAACGTGCCGATTATTGCAGTGGGAGCGAAATCCGCGTCAGCAATTTCCGTTACACGCGTTTGTTTCAATACAGGAAGGTAGTGGAAAATTCGAAATTTAAATAATCGTTGATTATTCTTCGAGAGGGGACGGGAAAAAGCGTATCCAAAACAAATTCTCGCGATACACGAAAGAAAACTCCTCTCCTTGTTTCATTTTTCATCCGCCTCGTCTGTCTATTCCTATTTCCCTTCGTAATAGGAACTCCTCTATATAACACGTATATGGTAAGTAGAGTGGCACGTTAACGCCTCTACCGCCGTCTACTACGTATCCGAGGCAACGGATGTGTACTATAAAATTTACACGGATTCAGTTGCTTACCTGCACAACACACCTGTACTGTACTTAAATACGCGTAAATACATAATAACATTTTTCAATATTGAACGAGATACGGGTCGAGGTATGGATGGAAAAAAAGATCGCGCGGAGGCAAGTTTTAACTGTCGTGTCGTGCGTGTAGGTGGAGCTGGAGTAGCCGAGAGATAAGAAAAACGGTTGGCACCCTTGCGGCGCGTGAGAATAGCGACGAATAACCTCGTAATATATATTCTTTTTTTTAAAGAAAAATCGCGATAAACCGCTTACAAGGCGCGCACGCGCAAAAATGGCCGAGTGAAAGGATACCTTGAAGTGAGCAAGTAAACTATTTATACGTGCGTGTAACGCGAGATGAAATAAACTGGTACGTATAGATGTGCAGTAGCATGAATCGAAAAAAGAGAGTCCGATTATCCTTCTCCCTCTCTCTCTCTCTCTCTCTCTCTCTATCTTACTCGACAAGCTTAAAAACAAATCGCTTGCGCGTTTCTGTCCCACGACACAAGCTCGCACCTATCTATCTTCGACACGTTTCCAACCAAACGTTTACTTATCGAGCGAAGGAAAATAGGAGGAAGAAGAAGAAGAAGAAACTACGTGCCAATTACGAGCGCAAACTTTTTTCACGATTTAGCGCTCGTTATTCCCCTCGTTTCGAATCGTTCCCCGTAAAGCTCCTCGGAAATCCTGTCTTATTGGACGCGCAACAAGGAAGAAAATTAAGATCGCAGAGAGCGCTTCGCGTGTGAAATAAAATCGAAATAATTAAAAAGCCGACCAATCGCTCGGCACGTACTTCGATGCAAAGATTTCGACGTGTCACAAATAGATAATCAACAATACGTCTTTTCGATTCGTTATAGCGAAAAGGTTGCCCCTTCGAGGGGGGGACAATTCATCTCGAAAGCCGCGCTTTGAACCGATACACTCGCGCGTACAGTATTTTTAACTCGGGCGAAGAAGAAGAGGCGGCGAGAGCCAAGGGATATACGGAACGGAGAAAGAAAGATTTAAGAGTGTTAGAGCATCTAGTCAGTGGTTCTCCGCGTGAAAGGACGTGGAGTAGAGCAAAGTAAGAGGCGAATGTAAGCAGGCTAACAGGATGCACGCGAGCGGGAAGAGGATGGAAGATGAAAAAAGGAGTGAATATCAAACGGGTGAGTATTCTTCTTATACGCTTTTCTCAGAGAAAGATTTTAAACCTGGCTTAAAGTTTAAACTTCAAGATTTTTTGGGAAACGAAATTATGAAAAAAGAATATTTATCGGTTATAATTCGAACGATACAGTTAAATTTGAGGAGATATGTAAACAAGTGGTTAAATACAGAGAGAGAACCACTGATCCTTGGGTGCTTCGGGGTTAAAGACCGGGTGCAGGTCTTACGTGTGCTCCTCCGCGACTTCAATTTTCTCTCCTTCTCTTTTCACTATCTTTCCTCGTTTTTAACCCTTTCCTTGCTTGCTTTCCCTTTGTTTAACGACTCCTATCTCTCTTTCTCTCCCTTGCTCTTGTCCAGAGATATCCGTTTGACAAATTTCTACGAATTCTAAATTCGAAAATTTTAAAGAAGGTAAGAAGGAAGGATGAAAGAAATTCTGTTCGATTGATCTTTTTTTCGAAGCGGGGAAAGTGGTTATTTGCGGCAAGGTAGTTTAATAATAGGAAAGATAAATGGAGAAGGAGCGGTTTATTCGAGGGTTAGGATCGACAGATGCAGATGTTTCCACTTTTTTCCCCTTTCTAGCCGAGTTCTTATCGGATTCCTGAGGGATTAGCTGTCGCCGAGATGAGATCACATCATGCCGGAAGAACGTGCGATCCTCGTAAACCGTCTCTTCGTCGCTTACTATTTTTTTAACGTGAAAAATGAGGCGATAATCGAGATCCACTTAACCCCCTCCACAACTCTCGCTTAAACCCTCTTTAATTTTATTTAAAAATATGAATTATCTATTTTTAATCGATCGATTTTATTATTGTAATTACACGTATAATATAATTACATTCTTTTGTTAGCTGTTGATTGGTATGTAAATAATAGGAGTGCAAATTGGTTAATATTCAATATTAACGACATAACGCGCAGATCTTAATTCATTAATTAATTTCGACGGGAAAAAAATTTCCCCCTCTCAGCAGCCCTCGTCCTTTTATCCGTGGCAAATTTCCACGGTGTTATTAGGGGGATTCAAAGTAGGCTCGAAACCTAGAAGATCGATAAGCCCCTCCGCGACAGCATCTCATTTCTTCGACTTTCGGAATAATCCTTCTTAATAACCTCGCTAATCGAAGCAAACGTCACGAACCGACTAATAGAATACTTGCTCTCAAATATTTCACGATAGTAAATAACAATTCGTCTCTTATTACGAGTCTGTCAATGACAAAACGCGAGATTGATCGATAATTAAAGATGTATTATCAGCTCGAGAGAAATAAATTGACAAAAGAAAGAAAATAAAGAGTATATTGTTTGGAAAGTAATTTCGTTTTTTCACACTGTGTGTCGCTAGCAGTCGAACAGCCAACTTCGTTCTAAACCGTGTTGTTCGGAAAGTAATTTCGTTTTTTCGCACGAGTGTCGCTAGTCGAGCGTTTATCCAGCCAACTTCGTTCTAAACCGTGTCGTTGTCGTATATTTCGAGAGTTGGCATTTCGTGGTATACTTACAAGAAAAATTCGTTCGATTCGGCGAGAACCAACCAAAAGGAGCGTTTTCGGCATATTTTACTTTTTTATTACCGAGAGGATTAAGAAGTAAGTTTCCACGTTTCTGGAAGACCACGTTTCTCGATGACGAAACAAAGACGTCGACCGCGACACGAGATTCGTGATGAAACGACTTGGTGTTTCGTTGTCGTGACGAAGAAAAAAAGAACGAAATTACTTTGCGAACAACCCATATTTCGTAGGAGAGGGGAGAGTGGAGCAGCTGCAACTTTTCCACCCTCGAAAAGATGGAAAAAAAGGTGGTGGGCAGGGAGGAGGGGTTCCGGCACACTCGGATACGGAACAGGCAGCGGAAAATTTATCGAGCTCTCTCTCTCTCGATGTGGCGGGAGTCAAGCTGCGTGCAGCGACACGCGACTGCGCCATCGCTTTATGAAAACGATGATTTCTGGGCAAAGATTTCCCGGGGGGGCCGTGCACCATAATTCGCCGATCCCGATCGATCTCTCGCTAAAAACTAAAGTGAATCTGTCTCTTTCTCTCTCTGTCCGTCAAAAAAATACCTATAATTTCTCTCCAATCTTTCAAATCGAGACGATTCAATTTTTCTTTTCCAGGAAATCCAGGCTCACAGGAAATTCAGCTCGTCGTCTCTTAAATCCATCGAAACCCGCGGCATAAATCAGAACCATGACCTAGACGCGTTACGAGCTGTCGCTACGGATCGTCTAGTATGCGCTGGATGAACGATGGAGAGAGAGAGAGAGAGAGAAATGTGAAGAGAGGGGAGAAAAAAAGGAGAGAGGCTCCTAAAAATAATATCGTAAAACCACACGACAACGATGATGGCTTGTCTACGCGCGTACACACGTGTACGTGTGTACAATATATATACACTCGGGCTTATTCGTACGCTTGTACATATATTATGAACACGTTATAGGACGTGGAAGTCTATTTCGAACCGAAAGACATTCTGTATCCAGCCGTTCTCGCAACACGCAGCCTTTGATACGGCGCACCGTATGTACGTGTACACGAGAGAGAGCTGCATCCCCTTCGATGCCCGCCAGGGATTCTCAGCCGTGTAAACAACAAACGTGGGGTGTAAGCGGATCTTTCTCCCCCCCTCGCCTTCGTGGAAAAACACGTGATGTTCGCGTGTTTCGTTTTTTGCGTCGAGTTACGAATTATCCATGTATTACATCGAAAATCTTAATTTCATGATCGAGGACGAAGAGTCGATGGTTCGAAGGATGTGATGTCGATAGTGAATTTCGTGAGAGGAGGGGTCGAGGTTGAGAACCGCTGTATTATCGAAAATCTTGTCTCTAGTTTCAATTTCACGATCGAGGATGAAAAATCGACGGTTCGAAGGATGTAAGGATAATAAATTTCGTGAGAGACGAGATCGAAGTTGAGAACCGCTGTATTATCGAAAATCTTGTCTAGTTTTAATTTCACGATCGAGGATGAAAAATCGACGGTTCCAAGGATGTGGATAATAAATTTCGTGAGAGGAGAGGTCGAGGTTGAGAACCGCTGCATTATCGAAAAATCTTATCGAGATTCGATCGGAAATCTTATCATCTTAATCTCACGATCGAGAACGAAGAGTCGACGAATAATTCGAAGGACGTGACGTCGATAATAAATTTCGTGAGAGGAGGGGTCGAGGTTGAGAACCGCAGTATTATCGAAAATCTTGTCTAGTCTATTTATATAGTTAATTTCACGATCGAGGACGAATAGTCGATGGTTCGAATGACAATAAATTTCGTGAGAGGAGGGGTCGAAGTTGAGAACCGCTGTATTATCGAAAATCTTAATTTCACGATCGAGAGGACGAAGAGTCGATGGTTCGAAGGATGCGATGTCGATAGTAAATTTCATAAGAGGAGGGGGTCGAGGTTGAGAACCGCTGTAAATCGGCGCGCACATCTGGCTACCCTGGAAACGTGGGAGTTGAGAGTAAAGTATAAACTATGGGGTGGCACCCCATCTCGTAGCGGGCTACCCACCACCACCACCACCACCTCCTCCCGACCACCATAGACGTAGGTAATATCATCGTCCACGCGAGTTGCCAGCCAACCCTGTCTACGCAACTCGTCGCAACAGAGTTGCACGAAACAGGGTTGACAAAGGTACAAGCACTAACACGAAGGTGGAAGAACACGGAGAGATACACGGCCTCGTGTATGTGGTGGTAGTCAGCCGTTTGGACGAAATAGAACGAGCGAAATGCGCATTTATGGGGAAGGAGGAGGGAGGAAGGGAGGGAGGCCCGTGCAAGAGAGGCTATAAATTTAAAGGGGGACACGTCGTACGCAGGGGGTCGCGTATACCCCATGGAAGCCAGTTTCCATGGTGGTCCAGATCTCTCGTGGCGGCCAGAAACGGGCAAAGGGTTGCTAAAAGCCATTCACGGGACTAATGGCTAATGGGCTGTTCTTAACACGCTGCCGAATCTACTGCGCCGTTTACCACCCTCCTCCTCCTCCTCCTCTCATGCCTTCGAATATCGCCTGAGATATCCGTTTAACTACCAGTTGCCCTATTTCACGAAAATACACGCGTAACGCCGCGGCACGATTCGAATAAACGTGCATCGATCACGAGAATTTTTCTTAACGCCACGATTAATTCTTTGGCGACTCTCAGGTAATTCGAACGATATTTATTTGTTTGATTTGTATAATCTTGGAAATCGTGGAATAATATACCATCGGATGGCTGGATTTTTTTAATCTCAAATTGGATCGTGATCATCGCCAGTGGCGACATAGAAATATTACTTTAAAAGTTTTTGAATTTTTTCGAGCATGGAATGAAAAATTAGTTCGATTTTCCGTTGTTAAATAACGAAATTATTTCTATTCGTTAAGAAATTGAGGATAGAGCGAAGGAAAATAGTGATAAGAAGGTGAAAAGTAAGAATAGTAGACAGTGAATGTGAGAGCACGTGATTAAGAAGTTAGTTCATCAGAGAAGGAAAATAGAGAAGTGATATAAAAAGATGAAAAATAAGAATAACAGAGGAGGAGAATGCATGATATTGCATTCAAAACAATGACACGTACTTTAAATATAATCGACAAATTTTCTCTCTTCATACTTATAAAGACACATTGAAGCATTAAGATACAAAAGCCGTTAATAACAATTCACGTACTCTCCTATATAATTTCACCACAAATTTGGAATAAACAGGCGTTCGTAAGGGTTCAGGCCAAACGGTTGTTTCTCTGTCAACCCTGTCCACGACGAAGATTCCCTCCCCAAAATCTCGTCACGATTTTAAAGTATACCGTATCCACTCGGGTGGATAACGGTGTAAATTACGCGTGGATAACCGCTATGCCACCGCTATAACTCTCCCGGGGGATCTATAAATATCGCGCGAGTTCCTTCCAACGAGTTATGGAACGTATGGATTAGGTCAACATATTAACCGTATAACGTGAAACAAATGTTAAAACAATGAGAACCGTTAATAACGCATATCCCGCCATATTTCCATAAATATATATATATACACGATCGATTATTATTATTATTGTTGTTGTTGTTGTATATAACCACCCCTCCCCGTACAAATTAGCTCGACGAAATTCGGACCCAAGCGATAGAGACCACTTTGCAAGATCTTTGTAGATTATAAGAATCGATGATCTTCTCGTGTCAAGTACTGGTAAGAGGTAAATCTCGATTGAAAAGATTCGAGTCTTACAAAATAAGAGAGGTAAATTTATGTTATTTTTTTTTTTTTTTTTCGTAGAAATAAAATTATAAATATAAATTTAAAAGTTGAACGAACTTATCGATATCTAGTTTTTTTTTTTTTTTAGAAATAATAATTTTATTGAATATAATATTGTTTTTTTCAATTTTTAAAAGATTTCAAACAATTCAATCTTTTTATAAAGATTCAGGCTTGGCTCGATCTTCAGTTCCACTCGAGTTGATGTTTCGGCCGAAATCTTCATCACACAACGCTCGCGATGACACGGGAAGGGGTTAAGAAGCGAGATGGCAGAGATAACTTACCGAGTTGCGATTGATGCGTGGGCGTAGGAGCCGGCCTGACCTTGTCCGGGGGACACCGTCTGGTGGCAGCCACGGTGGCAGGTAAGGGTATACTCGTGGTTCCAGCGCCACCACCTCCACCCCCGACCGCCGACTGCTTGTTGTACGGCGACGGCAATCTGGATGGATCGAACAAAGAAACGGATCAATTTAGAGAAGCAACGTCGTTCTACGTCTTTCTACTTGTTCGTTTCAATTATTTTCTAGTTTTCCAGATGCGTGATCCTCTTTCGTCGTTATTTCGATTAGTAGCCAAAAAGGAGAAAAGTTCTTTCGCGTTTTCGAGCGATCGATGAAATTTCATACGGTTTCGACTTCCCAAAACGGAAATAAAACCATCCAGTAATCATTCTCTCTCTCTCTCTCTCTCTCTCTCTCTCTCTCTCTCTCTCTCTCTCTCTCTCTCTCTCTCTCTCTCTCTCTCTCTCTGTGTGTGTGTGTGTGTGTGTGTGTGTGTGTGTGTGTGTGTGTGTGTGTGTGTGTGTGTGTGTGTGTGTGTGTGTGCGTGTGCGTGCGTGTGTGTGTGTGTGTGTGTGTGTGTGTGTGTGTGTGTGTGTGTGTGTGTGTGTGAAGCGATTAGCAGCACACTCGTCAAAGTGCGATGATGGAAACGAATCCGTTGTGTAGTTTCGGCAAGCGTGGCAAAATCGCGTGCTCCGGCGAAAGAAAAAAGAGCGGGGGGAGGGGGGGGGGAACGCGAGAGAAATAAAAGAGGAAGGAAACTGGACGAGGGCGTTAACGCGCGGGCCAAAGAAAACACGAGGAGAGGGAGTCTCGTTGGTGGTCGTTTCGAGCGATTCCCTTCGACGCGAATTCCACTTTTTTCTCTTTGTAATTTTCCTTCTCGTTGCGAAACGAAATCGGTCCCCCCCCCCCCCCCCAATTGACTTTCGTCGATTTGAATATGATTTTTAATAATCGAGAAATATCTCGAGTTACATCGTTTCATCGTTTCTTTTCTCGACGCGATTCGCGGAGAAAAAATTGCGTAGAAAGTTTTAGAAAAACGCATTAACATTTTAGGAGGAGTTGTAAAAAAGTTGTAAAAAAGTCGTAAAAAAAAAAAAAAAAAAAAAAAAGAATTGTCCGTTTCAAATTAAACGATAGAAAGAGAGCGATAGATTTTACGACGAATAAATCTGCTCGTGGGAATGAAAATAAGACGGAACGACGTGGCCAAGGGTAAAACCCATGAGACGCGCTCGTGAAACGAAGAAATGCGAGATAACTCGTGTGAAATCTAACCAAGTTTCCCTAACAATCCTAACCGCGTGTCGCGTGACCGAAGAATGGTAAATATTTGGCTCGAACGATGACGTCGTTCGCGTATCTGGATACTTTTGTCGATGAATCAACCAATGAAAGCACCGTTTTCCCAGAAACGACCAAGGCTAAGAGAATTATTCTCGTTTTGGGATGTTTCGATCGAAACACGTCAGGGGATACACAGGAATATCTATTCCCGTTTCTTTTTCCCTCGAAACACTCGTTTCAAATAAAACGAGGAGTAAAAAAACGATTTTTAACGCTTTATAAATCTTGATAAGTGAAATGCTAATTATTATTTACGTTCGAATCGATATGAATATTCATATGCACGTGTGTTACAAGTCCCCCCCTTGATTATTTTCAAGCCTAAAGGTAAAACAAGGTAGGAACAAGACGCGTTAATGGGCTGACCTCCTTTTACGACTCGAATAAAAATTTTCAATGCGGTGCGGTGGTTATACGCGCATTATAACGCGTAAAGAACGGTGGGACGTTTATTGGAGGCGAACTGTAAGCGGGCCGATAAGCAACGCGCATCCCCGTGTCTCCCTTACGATGTACGAGGATACGAGACTCGTGTCGACTGGACGATATTGATCGTAAGAATTGATACAAGACCGGTTATTCTCTTTTAAAAACGAATCATCTACCCACACGGTAGATAAGGTAGAGTACGGAGGAATCGTACGTTTTATTTTTAATACATCGAATTAGATAGTTTTGCTCGGTTTAACCGTGCACGAGCACGAAGAAGAAGAAAGTAGAAAAAGGAAAGGAACGAGATGAAGAACGAGAATAAATTTCTTGCTTCTTTTTGCTATTTTTAAAGTATATAATATGTAATCTTTATCTCTCTATTTTTATCCGCTGACGCGAAATTTATTTTTCTCTCGTTTCGCTATTCGTTCGAAGAGAATAAGATACTAAGGCTTATATTTTCCGCGGTGTTTAAAATACTTACTCCTGTACTAGAGTTAATGGTGTCTACTACCTCTCCGTAGGAAAGAATAATTACACCTTTCATTTCGCGTAAAAATTTTCCAAAGAAATTTATTTACCGGTCTTTATATGTACCTACTACTTGTCCGAGTAGGTATATAAATTAAATTCTTTATTTTCTCTTCACCGTCGTAATTATTATTTAACGAATACGACGCGAAATTTTTTTTTTTTTTTTTCTTTTCGCAATTAGAGATTCGTTCGAACGGATATTTTTCAAATTTAGTAGTTCGGAGGAAAATATCGTTTCACCTAAGAATGGTTTTTTTTTTTTTTTTTTTTTTCCAAGTAATCCGTAATACCGTGGAAGAGAAATGGCGGTCCATAAAAATTTACGAGCTTTTCTCCTTCGTCGATTCGTTCGTTCACGCAGCGGCGTGCGAGAACGAGTCGAGTCGTGGTGATATATCGATGGTAATAGATCGTAGGATAGGAAAAAAAAAAGGAAAAGAAAAAACGGAAAAAAATTGAAATGTTTTTTCCTGCGACGATACATTGACGTCGCGCGAAAGAAAAAAGCGTTTCAATCTTAGGAAGAAAGGTGCCAGTAGAGAACGTTTCGGCGATATTTACGAGGGTAATATCAGGAATTAATGTCCCCGGCGGTCGGTGTTGGGAACAGCAGCGCCATCGGTATCACGTTTTGCAATTTCTGTCGACTTGGCTGCAACCAGCCGACATATTAATATGGCAAGATATGACGTGCTTTGACTGTAAACACCATCTTTACGACGCCTTTGTCCCTCGTTCGTAGGCAAGAGGTGTTTCTTCGAATGGTTGCACGCTATCGAAGATATTATTAAGCTTTGAACATCGAGGATGAGACGTTAAGGGTGTGAAAGTTCTAAGCTTACGCTTGTAAAGTAACCATCCTTTTTGCGGGATCCCGTTTCGCGGCTCAATGTCGTAAACTTAACGAGATAGAATACCGCTCCCTAAGAGGGCTTAAAATCGAGTTTCACGGCCAAATTTAACGCGGCAGGGACTCGAGCTTGATCGGAATCTTTTAAAAATCTTCTCATCCCCACGATTTTATTATCATCACCCTCATTAAATTTAAATAAAATTCTCGAACGAGACGATAGCAATGTTGGAAATGTATGTATATCGTTTCGAAATACGATATAATACGGGTGAATCATCAGCACGGTTAAACGAAAGCTATTAATTATAAAACTTGTTATCGAATCGATGTATCGGTCTTCTAGTTGTACCAGCGTTATTAACCCGAATGATGGATCACGTTGCAAGAATTTCATATGCAAAACGCGTGTTCAGTTACGAACACACGCGTGTCTTGATCGTGTCGCGTGCACCCGTGATCGTGGACACGTCGTACGGAGAGACAATTAATGCAGCAGACAGACACAGGCATGCAGGTATATGCACGGCAAAGGGGAAGGAGATTCTGTTAATTACTCAAGCCTCTGGTTTCCATATCCGTTGGGAGGATCCCTCGAGGATCGATACCCGATCTCTCGTCCCTGCCATTTCGACCGCACGCTTTCCGAAAGCTATCACGACGACGAATACGATGCGAGCACTTCTCGAATCTTCTCCTCGTTATGAGTATTAGGAATAGACGTATTTAGAATATTAGAACCGTGATCGTATCGATTCATTGAGCGGCAAAAAGGATGCACAGAAAAAGAAAAAAATATTTTCGTCCCAGATAATATTACAACAATGACCCAACTGATGATAACGGTATCGTAATGACGGTAACGATAGCGTTCTACGGACGAATGAGTTAATACGAGTTCCGCGTTCTACATAAAATCACCGTTTCCCGCTAACGAGATCGCTCCCGTACGTAACAACCTCGGCTAGATTTCGTGAAATCGTTCGTCGAAAGACACGTTTCGAAAAAAAAAAAAAGAAAGAAAAAAAAAACGACGTTCAAAGATCCTATCTCGATTCGAATCCGAAGGATAAAAAAAAAAAATGAAGCTAATTTCGAAATCGTTTTATCGAAAAGAAAAAAAAGAGATCGCGAGAAAGATTGTCTTAGGCAAGGAAGGCATCGTTTCAAGGAGTAATCCATGGAGATCGAGTAGAGCGAGGTTATGGTTGGGAGCTCGTAAAGGAAAAAGAAATCGTTAGCTCGTTAACGGCGATAAATAACAGAGTTGGACGGTGGAGTAACGCGTAAAATTACGGTTTTACCCGAACGAGACGAGAAGGATCGTCTGGAGAGGCGTAGCCGAGTCGTGAGGCGAGTAGTAGTTCGTGAAAGCGCGAACGAGACGCGGCGCGCGACCCCACCTCGGGACCCGGATCGCGTGTCTTCGTGGCTAGATCTAATTGGCCGGACGATCGAGGGGGAGAAAAAAATCGGCGCGGATCGAAGCCGCTAGTTTCGAAGCAATTAGAAGGAATGTCGCCGGGTGGCGTGGCGTCGATAGGCATCTCTACCTTTTACCTAACCCCGTGGTGCACACGGTTGAGCACAAGTGCCGTTACCAGCTTCCCCCACCCGCTAAACCTGCGCGTTAACTATATCGAACGCGTCCGTTTATGCGCATACTTGTGCATCTCGCGCGCGGATAACCGCTATATAGCTAAACGAGGCTCGGCCAACCGATCCCGCGTTTCTTCCAATTCCCTACTAACCAGACGTTCGGTTATTAACGCGTTGAAAAGTTGTAACTCAACGTTGAAAAAAATCGAATAAAGTTACGTTAGACGATTACTTGTTAAAATGCTGGAATAACGTTTATTCGTAGTTGATCCATTTTTGATATAACCTCACATTGTTTGGCGCTACGGTTATTATTATTATTGTTATGTTTTGAACCGAAGTAACCATTAAATTTTGCCCATCACTGTTGGACAAATGGATGATATTTGAAGCAAATCACTTTTTAATAATTAATCAGAGTTGGATTGTTAACACGTGGAAAAAGTAACTGGTTGAAAGGCTCGAATAACGTTTATTCGTAGTTACAGTTGATTCGCTTATAACCTCACATTGTTTGACACTACAGTTATTCGATTATTATCACGTTTTGAACGATAAATTATCGAAGTAACTATTAAATTTTGCTCGTCGTTATTGGATAATGATGATATTTGAAGCAAATCACTTTTTAATAGGTTATATGACGAATATTGCTTATTAATTTTTATGAAATTTTTTCGTACTCGACAAAGCTAATTAACCAGAGTTGTTAACACGTTGAAAAAGTAGCTGATTGAAAGCCTCGAATAACGTTTATTCGTAATTGACCCGTTTTTCGTATAACCTCACATTGTTTGATACTACGATTATTCGCGATTATTGTGTTTCGAACGATAAATTATCGAAATAATTATTATATAAATTTTGCTCATCGCTGTTGTACAATGATGATATTTGAAGCAAACTCACTTTTTAATAGGTTATATGACGAATATTGCTTATTAATTTTTATGAAATTTTTTCGTACTCGACAAAGCTAATTAACCAGAGTTGTTAACACGTTGAAAAAGTAGCTGGTTAATCACTTGTTGCTCGAATAACATTTATTCGTAGCTGTTATAATTGACCCGCTTCTCGTATAATCTCATACCGTTTGACACTACAGTTATTTCCGCCTATTATTTTGAACGATAAATTATCGAAGTAGCTTCAACTATGAAATTTTCCCCATCACCGTTGGACAGATTTAATGCAATTTAATTATCATTTTACGACATTTAAAGCAAATCGCTTTTTAATAGATTGTATGACGAATATTGCTCGTTAATTTTTATGAAATTTTTTCCCAATAGACAAAGATAATTAATCATATAATTGAAAAAGTAATTAAGGCTAAAAACCTCGAAAAATTGTTACTTTAAACAATTACCCGTTAGAATTTTGAACAATTAAAAATATTAAAGTAACTTTAACTTTATTAAATTTTCATCACTGCCTGTATCACTGACTATACCGCCCTCTGTCTCTCCGTGAAATTTTCTTCGTGAAAAACTTCTTGATATGAAAATGAGAAATAGTTCGAACGACGTATTTTTGCACAACGACTGACTCGATTATTATTATTATTATTATTATTATCATTATTATTTCTTAACAACGATAACAAACGCAAAGAGAAAAAATGAAAATTGGACGTAGAAACTGTTTTAGCTCGGGCCAACTCGCATAAATATTTCGCGTGAATGAATCTGGTAATTTATCCACGGCACCCGGAGTAATTGCACTGTTAGCCAGTTCTTTTGAAGACCAGTCTGCAACGACGGTGAAAGCGTACACGCCACTGATTTTTCCCCAACCGATACGCCAAACTAATAAATTGTACGAATGCAAATTGTATTGCGCGTGGAAATTCCACGGGGCGGAGGTGGAATGCTCCACCCGCCATTTTTCTTAAGAAAAATAAATATTCCAATTCCTTCGACCAAAACAATTTTATCGACTCGAAAATCCACACGAAATCCGATGAAAATAAACACGACAAATAAAAGATCGTCCTCGTCGAACGATTAGAAGATTAGAACAACGCTTCTCACGCTGACGAATGTATCGAAGAATGATCGCGTTTCGCTCGAATACTTGCCGCGAATCGCTAATTCATTCGCGGTATCAGAGAGATATTGTGCGGTGCCCGTGTGTCATCCGTGGACACGAGCCAAATCGAGTTATTTTCGTGCCGACATCGATCTTCATAACGGGTCTCGCGTGTTCCTCTTTGTTGCGCTTGACAAGAAGACAAGAGAGAAAGAATATCGGATAAGAACTCGTAGAATAAAATTATTAACACGACGAATAATAATGACACATAAACAACAACATTTTCGTTTCCAGGATGGGTTAACAGGTTATTCAAAGAGGAGATATTTCGCGATAATTCGAACGTGGCGCGATAATTGATCGTAGGAGAATCGCAACAGCGATTCTCGAGTGGTTGAAGGAGAGGCGAGGAGAAAGTTGTGCGGTTGCACGCTCGTTCCAGAGATAAATTTAGACGGGGGGGGAAAAAAGGACGGTGTTGTACCAGGAAGGGCGACGACTCCAATGGCGGATGACACTATTATTATTATTATTATTATTATTATTATTATTCCTCGCCTTCAGAAACGCAAGGACGCGGGACAAACGTTTATTGGGCATGGCCGGCTCTCCTCTCTCCATGACTAACGTCTCCCGATATATCTTTCGGGAGATCTCGGAGTAAAATCGTCTTGCCTCGATTCGAATCGAGCGATTAAAGAAAGAGAAAAAAAAAAAAAAAAAAAATGTCCATCGAGTTGTCCAGGATCCAAGTTTCTCACGGCACGAGCCACGATCGAACGCCCCTCCTCCTCTTTGTTCGCGACAAGAGGCCGTCGAAAGGTTACACTTAATTATGACATTCGGGAAGGCACGTTTTACCAGCCGAGGGAAGTGACTTTCCCTCGAGTGCTTGCGCTACGGGAGAGAATACATTAAAGTAATTGAACAGTTTGTGTAAAAGTTGTTTGATGACACGCGTGTATGTGTACACGTTGTCGACACGTTGCCTATTTTCATTATACATAAATAGGAAATTTACACGGTTTAGATCATTTAAAAGAAGAAGATTTTCTCTCAATTCGTTTGAAAATTTGCGCCTCGATAATCTTTCTATTCAATTCGCTTTTTACAATTCGAAATAAACTTACTCGATCGTTGCAATTAAAACGAGATTAATTAAAACGTGCCATCCGATTGAAAATGAAAATTGAATTTCAATCGATCGGGATCCTGATTAAACTTTATTACAATTATTATATAACGATCCGAGAAGAATATTATCGGACATTTAAATTTTACTTGGCCAACGAAAACTGTTATTATTTTAATTACCGTCTGTGGAGAATAGCGGCGCAGGCAATCGAAACGCAGGATGCTGAATGACCGGTGGATACAAAGGGAAGGGTCGATTTCGACGATCGATCCTCTCAATGCGTCCAACTTGCGCACTTTGGCCAGGCGATCGCCTCTAACAGAAGCGGGAACGTACTCGAGAATCTATTTCTGCGACCATTCACATCGAGGAAAACACGAGCTCTCGCCCTCTCTCCAATGTCTTTGAACTCGTTCGCTAAATAAAGAGAATTTTCGCTCGAAAGCGAACGAAGGGAAAGGGAGACGAGCACGAGGAGGACGAAACGAAAGGGAGAAAATGATGGCCCCGCGCGAAATAATCGCACGAGTCGCGAATAATAAATCAAACGGGTCGACTTACGGCGGGCGTAACACGTTGAAAAAGGAGGAAACGAGGGAGAAAGAGAAAGTATCTCTTTAGAATCGTGGCCACGTGCTTCGTGAACAACCGCTCGACTTTTTTCTCCCCACCCTTTCCTAGCCTTCCCCCACTCCTTCCTCCTCCACCCTACTCCTTCCAACTCCTTTCGTTTTTCTCGTATTCACCATATACGAAAAAAGTATGAACAAGTATATGAACGGCGGTCCGTCACTTTCTTTGTATACAATTAATTTATACAATCTTATTGATCCACCTTCTAAAACATACTCTGACTCCAACTTACTTGGCCTAACGAAACGCCACGGCGTCTTTCTCCTTTCCGCGCTTTTATCCGTTTCGCAGCGAAAAGGGAAAATGGACGTGGAAAAAATGAGAGACGAGAGTTTGTAGGATGGCATTGTATCGGTGTTATCGCGGGGATGTTACGAAACGCGACGTGCACGAAACTCGACCGAGTGCGGAACAAAGGCGGGCATTTAATACGAGTTTGACGCACGATTTGAATCGCGCAGAAATCGAGGCGATCCGCGCCTCGGGTGAGGTTCATTCGAAAGGCGTCGTGCCAACAGACCGGTTCTCCCACGGAAACAGCCGAGGCTTCGTTTACCGCAGAAATTTCGCAAAACGGATTTTTTCTCTTCTTCCCTTCATTTTCATTGTGCGCGCGATATCGCTCGCTTCATCATTCGGCAAAAATAATGGTAAATGTATACAATATTGTCTATTGTACCGCCTTTCGCCCTTTAAAAGGAAACTTCTGCTTTTCGTCGATCGAATAGCCGGGTGCGTGGGGTCGGGCCTAAAAATTGTTAGAAGCGTTATCCACCAATTCTTTTGATCTCGAATTCTTCAAAAGTATTCTTTTCAGCGAATTTTTCTATGATATTATTATTTCTCGTATTTCGTATTCGCAAACAGTCGCGCGAGCATCATTACGAATAGATAAGGAAGCGTTATCGTCGGTGTATATAATTTGTTGTGCGACGTGGTCATTCGTTACGAAAAGAAAAAAAAAATTGCTTAAAAAAATAAGCTTTCGAAAAAGTTACGATTAAGTTTTTTCTCCGAATATCCTTTTATAAATCTTGGGCCGCAACGCACAGCCTTCTAAAGGGAAGTAAAACGCGTTAGGAAGAATCATAACGTGGCGGTTAATACGATCCCACATCCGTGCAGAAGAAGAAAATTCTCGTTTAAGAGATAATAAATTTTCTTAATACGAGGATACGTTCACGTTCGAGAAATTTTTTACGGCTATCGCGATAATTAGAATGGAAAATACACTCTTCCATCTTACGTATCGAAAGTAAGGAGACGATTTCGGTCGGTAAAAATGTCGCGCCGTCCGCTAAGAGGTAAAAAAGTGAGAGAGTTTTTTTGCACGGATGTATCGACGCCCGACGCCCGACGACTCGAAAGATGCGTGACAGAATGTTCTCATCGAATCGCGTGTTCGCGTCGGAGAGGTTCGAGTGCAGAAGGTGTCGAGGTGCGACCTGTACTCAAGGCCTAACCGGTCTTCGGGGCCCCTTGGCGATGCCCAGTCGGAGCCACGAGGCGAGGGGGAGGAGGAGGGGATCTGGTTTTGAATTTTTTCCTTCTCAATATAGATCGTGACCGAGCACGTCTTATTCATTCGCGTCCTGTAATTATACACGCTCCTCACTTTTTTTTTTTTTTTTTACAATTCATCGTCTAAACCGAGTCTAAACTCAAGTTCTACAACGATGCTTCCCGATACTGTAATAAATATCGCTCGTACAAAAGCCCGTACTTTGAAGTTGAAACCACAAGACAAAACATTGCATAGGTTTCTGCGGTGCGAAGATCGTGAAATCCGGGAGAACGCAGAACAACTACGCTTCGAACAAAATGCTCGCCGTGAAAGTTGAATTCCGCGAACAAAGTTTGATTCGAAGTCGATCGAGAGGAAACATCGTGCGTTAAAACGTGCGCGAAACGACGAATCGAGATGTTTAAGAGATGCATCGCTGAACGTTTTGTTTCTCATCCGACCGGCTCGGGAATTCACGGTGAAAAATTAATGGCAACCGCGTAGAGAAAGATTCGAAGATTTGCAAACGAAATAACCGGTTTTCACTTGGCCGAGGAGAAGGACGCGAAAAGGCCGAGAAACTGAAATTGAATCGTGAACGATACCTGTGCGCTTCCGGTGAATTTGGCAAGCTGCGAGCCTTCCTGTTGGCCCCACCACTACTTCCGCTGTTTCCCATTTTCCACCAATTTCGAGGTTAGCTACTCCGCGAACGATCCGAAATAGTATCACTTCAAGTGGCGTGCACTGACACTTCTGACGGTCAAAAGTGTCTCGATGAATCAACCGGTAGACGCGTTCGCGTTGGTAAATAAACAAATAAATGAAACAGCCTTCGGCAACGTTTCAACTTGTGTCAGAAAACGAATATTCGTTCCTGTTGTTCTTCGTCAGATTCTCCGTCGCGTGTCTTGATCGATCGACACGGTGAAAAAAACGTAATTGGAACCACGGTTGTGATTCACTCGCTTCGTTGTTTCATATCGCTCGCGATGATACATTTATAGTTTTGATCTTTCTTGATATGTTTTGTGTATATGTGTACATGAGAAAAACACGCGATTAATTTAAACACGAGAGAATTCCTTATAAAACCGTTATACTATTATAAAATGTACAAACTGACGATGATATGATTCGTTTCCTTTGTATCGTATTGCAAATCCGTTCGTTATATTTTCACGTTACACCTCCATTTCCTGTAATTAGAAGCGTTCGTGCGAATCGATCATCACCATGCACTCGATCGCTTATAAACGATTGTCGTGATTTTATTTGCATTTGTATCTTATAATTGCTTTCATTCGTAAAATCATTTTTCACGTAACGAATCACACCATAAGTTATAATTTACTATACTCGAACTTGTGTACGATAGTCGGTATAGCATCATATTCACTGATTTTTATCTTTCGATTCGAACCATTTATAAAACGAATATTGAACATTTCAAATCAACGACCAAAGAATAATCCAGAAAATCATTGTGAGTGCAACCATATATTCTATTGAAACTTTGTCAAAAAGCGATATCATTTCTTCTCGATTATCAATCCGTTACCAATCGATCATCGAATCGTTGATTTTGTCGTTTCGATCCAACCACGAGAACTGCGAGTGAATCTTGGCGCATAAAATAACGCAAGATTTTGGAAACGGATCGATTTACGGATCGTTTTCGAAGAAAGCATATTTTCGATCTTTGTCTTTAGGAACCAGTTCTCGATTCGTATATTTCACGAACAAAAACAGGAATTGTAAATAGCAGTTGTCGAGAGCGAAGCCTTTTTCACTACACTGCACATCCACCGAGGAAACGATGCCTTATGGCGAGCTGTTCCACGGTCATACTACGGCCATGGTGTGTAGGCATCGTTGATGGCCCGTTTCAAACTGAGGCCCGCCGAGAGAGAACCATTCCTGTTCCCATAGCACGTGGCTTCTCTCTTTTGCTCTCTCCCTCCCTCGCTCGTGCCCCCACTATTCACAATCCCCATCACTCCCTCTCTTTCTCTCTTACTCTTCCCCGATCCTCTTCCTCACTCCTTGTTACCTCAGCACACGCATTCGCTCTTTCTTTTTTTTCCTCTCTTTCGAATCCCCATGTAGATACGATATACCTTCCCTTTAACAGAGTCTCTGCTGTACGTTTCATCTCGCAATATTCCTATCTATCCGTTTTCCCTTCGTTCTCGCAACGTATTTCGCTACTCGCGCCCTCTACTTCTCATACCGTCATCCCTTTCTCTCGTTCATCTTTCCACCATCTCTGTTCTTCTCGATATTAAACCCCAGATTCATCCCTTCTCGTCTGTTCGTGTACACCCCCATAGAGTCCTGTTCGTTCTTTGCCCTCGAATCTCCCAATCCCGTTTACTCTCTTCTCCGTTCTTCTCTTTTCATCGTTTATCTATCTTTCTCCGTCTCTCTCTCCATCTCATCTCCCGTACGTTAGTACCTACTGCCTCCGTCAATTTCCCCACTACACCAACCGACCAATGATATCGTTGGCCTTCCATAAGAGCCAGCCAATCTCTGACGAGCGTTTACTATTGTAGATTTTTAAATCATTTTTATGCGTGCATACCTTCAGCACGTGCACGTACGAAGTATTGTGTCGAGACGCAACAATACATTCTGTGTACGCCCGTATGAGTCTCGTACGCAAAGAGTTCAGAGTGTGTATTTTCTATTTGTATATAAGCGTGTATACAAATCGTGTAAACGACAATTTTCTACAGAGTGGTTCGAAAAATCTACTTAATTGGCAATTCAAACGATATATATATACATATACGCATTAATGGATTCATGGAAGTTACTAATGGTAATTTAGTATATCTCTCGTGGAACAATTGAATACTGTTTACATACATCGTACAAAGCTGGTAAATTCTATATGATTCGATTAATTTGATACAAATATATTTAAATTTGAAAAGTTTGTTCGTTGAATTATCGTCTATGTTTAGTTATATTTTAATTATTTAATTATTTTATCCGTTACGAAATTTTTTATTTTCGAAACTACACGTGCAAATAGAAATTTTTCATACACAAAATTATTCATATCCATCATGGCGGTATGTATGACATGTTTTTCGATTTATTAGAGTGCGTGAAATTGACATACGAGATGAAGGTTAAAAGTCAATAAACTAGAATGCACGCGTATAAAGCTTCTTGAATGACTTGATATTTATCTTTTCAACTTGCTTCGTTCGTTTAAAATGCATATAAATAAACTACGTATTATCGTGTTTCATAAAACCTCTTATCAAAGATATGCGAAATAAGAGAATGATATCGCGTTTTTGCCTTTTTTTTTTTTTTTTTTTTTAGAAAAAATTCATATATACGTAATATCACGTGTATCAAATCCGGAAAAGATATGATGATTCTTATTTAAAATCCAGTATTGATGATTTATACGTTGGAAAATATTGAAGAGTATTTTGAGGTTACCCGTTATATTCTCGTTATACAGACCAGAACCATAATACACCCACGTTGCCTGAATTGTGTTGAAGAGGGAGTTTCGATGTGTACGTGCGGTTATATTGTGTGGCGAACGTAACGCAACGACTACGGGTCTACACTCAGTCGTGGACATAATGGAGCATTGTTAATATGTTAATGCCGAGCGTTCCTAAAGGTTCCGACGGTTTATGTTTCTCCGTTCCACCGAAGAATCGTTACACGGTCCATTAGACGACGAACCTTGAATTCCACTCGTCACGAATTTCCCTTTGGGATCCCTTTTTCTATTTCACTCGTATCGTTATAATTTTTTTATTAATTCGTTTTAACGCTCGTTACGTTAGCTTTTGCGAATACGGAGAAAAACAAAAAATTCTTTCCCATTAAAACTGTTTCTGATTAACTTATTAAATCGTCGTTTCAACTCGTTCGCATACAATTCTGAAAAATATTAAAATAAATAGTCGTGTATAATGTAAGTAAGTAGACGTTTAAAACGAAGATTAATATCGTCTCGTTCATTTTGTAAAGAGCACGACTTCCACGAAACTCTTTCGCGTAGGATTGCGTGTAGGTTTAAAAATAACGACCTTGACAGTCGTGGCTTACGGGAAATACGGATTAAGAAAAACGCCAAGTCGGTTGAACTCCTTAGTGTTCACGAGACACGAGAGTAATTAATCGCGGACCGTGCAGGAGTAATTAAAATATATTTGAAGTTTCAACTCGCGGTTTCAGCTCCTTCCTACACGGAAATACGGTAATTCACGTATATAGCGCAAATTCAGTCGTTTACTCGTGTGAACTCGTAGAGCATAATTAACAGGAACGTTAATGAGCACGTCGTCGGATCGTTCGTCCGACGGGATGTCGATGTCGATTCGAACGATACGAAGAATAAAAATACGATCAGATTTAAGTAAAAATTTTACGGTAACTTTTGATAATTTATTTGAAACTCAGACTTTTAATCATTACGACGCACGATTGATAAATTCGGAAATAAAAATGATGACGATATCGAATGTTCATTCGATAATGTTGCTCGTTATTGAATAAATGTTAAACGATATCGTAACACGAGATTTTTTTCTCCAATGCAAATATCTTTACAATATTTATACGAAACGGATATCCGAATACTAAAGTTATTATGTTTCCAATTTTTAAGCAAATTTTTCCAAATTATTATGTTTTTCATACGAAATAAGTTATTTTATCTTAAAAAAAAAAAATAATAATAAAGCGTTGTTTTCTTTTTATCTAATAATGCAATTTGTGATAAAATTTATCCTCTATCGATATAATATAAAAATTATCCGCTGTTAGTACAGATGAGCTAACTTACCGACAGTAGGCTCGACCTTGCTGGTGCTTTTTGTATAATCAATCGTCGATAAGAAGAAACCTGTACTCGAACTTACCTAGGCATGTCTTGAAGTTGTTTGGCTCTCTGCTTGTATCGTGAGAGGGCGAAAAGAAGGGCGAGGACCGGCCAGAGGGTTGATCCTGCAGCCAATTCGCTAGGATTCACGGAGCCCACGTCCGCCCCAAGAGCTCGGAGCGCTCCTACGCACAGGCTCACGTTCTCGACCTGCGCAACACACGTAAAACCTCGTCATCGATCACGGTATGAACCGATGTATACGCGTTGTATACGCATCAAGGAGAATCGATCGAAAATTTTCTTTTTTTTTTTCTACTTTCAATCGATCCTCCCAGGTATACGTGCCTAAGGAATCGATGACTCGAATTCGCGTTGCACAAAGCGCGCTTTCAAATTAATCTTTAAACTTCCGAATGTCTAATATTAGTTTTGACGCGTAACAAAAATGATAATGAACGTCGAACGTAGAATTGAAAAGTTCTTCGATGAAATCGAAACCTATTTATCCCTTCATTTTTCCTCTCATTCTGTCTCTAATTGGATTTACAATCATCAGAGAGAAAGAGAATAATTTATTCGCGATCGACGCGAGAAGTCACGATAGAATGAAAAAGCAAACCTACGATACGAATCAAACGAAAATAGAGGTCTCTGGTTGCCTGTACTCGTTGGAATAATCCAAGACACGATGGACATATCGAGGTGACTGGTGCATATCGGTATACATAGTTTCGAGGGTAAAGCAACGCGAGGAAGGTACGGGAGCTTGGTGTAGGTGTACACAAAGGACTCGGCGATACGGTGTACATATACGACAAAACATTCTACGAAACGTGACCGCCGTGACCATGGCTACCTTGTGCTAGCACGCGTGCCGGCCTGCCTCTTTTGTTTCCATTGTTCTTAAGAGCCACGGCGGCTCCGGCTTTTACCCAGAAAACAAACCGTGCTGTACTGCACACGCTGCACACGGGGTGGTGGTGAGAGGTATACGGTAGAGAGAGATGACTCATCCGACAATACCCTGGGTGCCCACGCGTAGGTAACAACTAGATTGCCTCTGTGTTCGTTCGTTCCAGCTATATGCAACTCGGGATGGGGGTGCCAGTGGACGACCAAAGGAGAAATGGATCGGAGAAAAACCGTGAAAAACATCGCATCGACATAAAATCGACACGATATTACGTTCCACCCGCTTCTTTTATTACGACAAACGCGCGTAAATTAATTTTCGATTTTTGATGTGCAAGTAAAAAAAGAAATTCTGATAAACATTTATAACGAATATTTAGTACGAAATTGAGAAAGATACGATACATATATATACGTATATGGTTTATTGAAAAAAAGGTGATTACGATTCATTGATCGTAACGTTAACATCGATGCTGAGCAAGCAGTTGAAACTCGTTTCGAAGCAACGCGCGTTCCTGAAACTCTCTTATCAGAGTCCATTAACGACCAAGCTTTCAAATGAAATCTCGGCTGGGAATAAGACGCAACGCGATAAAAGGGAAGGGGAAGAGGGGGAGGAGGCGATTGCGAGCTTTTGTCAAAGTTGACGCAAAACCTTTGTGAAAACGCGATACGAGCCGGCACGGTGCAACGCTCTCGTGCAGCACTCACAGGTTATCCACACGAGATGACAGCCGTAAATGGCGATGGCGCTTTTTAACGCGCTCCTCTCTCCCTCCCACCCTCCCTCCTCGCCGTCGACCAGGTTCCTCTCCAACGTGCACTTACGCGAAAAAGAAGATCTCGCTCTTAAGGGAGACATCGCGCTTCCTAATAAAGGGTCGAAGATCCATCCAACAGGTTGTTCTATTCTCGACAAACGTTCTTGTCGTACATTTCATCCGAATTCGTCCGGTTCTCCGTATACCTTTTCACGTCGTTTTTTATTCCGTTCGACATCTTTTGAACAACAAAAGTTGCGCACACTTCTTCTTTTTTTTTTTTTTTTTTTTAATTAAATGTATCCAAGTTTCTACGATATTGTACGGGAATCGAGTTGCGACATCAGTTCACCGGTGAACGGTGAGGTCGAGTGAAAATTCCCATCGAATCACATGGGTATCCAATTAACCGAATCGAGTTGATCGGTTAGATCCGATCAACAGATCGAAGAAGAGGGTACGTGTCCTGCCTCGAATCCTGCTGCCAACGGCGCCGTACATCGAATCAGGTTTGTAATTCAGAAACGGTGCTCGCGCGGCGGGGCGGAGGGGGCGGAGGAGGAGGAGGGAGGGAGGGGAAACAGAGTGGGAGAGCCAAAGATGGCAAGAGATGTCTACTTATGGTAACGTCCTCGCCTCTCCGCCGCGCGCAATAAGGAAACGAAAAAAGAAGAAGCGTAAGAAGTAAGCGCTCGCGTCGCTCGAACCCTGTCTTCCTTCAACTTTCAATTTCATGCGTATCACCCGTGCGCAGTCGAACCCACGTCACGCGCCCGCTCGTAACGCAATTTCCTTTCATTCTCTCGCGATATATTTATTTCGTTTAATTAAAATAACACTTTGATAAATTTTATTATATTTTTTTTTTTTCAAATTCGTTAATTAACATCTTCATCAAATATCAATTTATCAATTCTCTTCTAGCGTAATAGTTAATTTCTACGTATGTTTTTATATTATTAAATTTTATCTATTTTAAAGAATTCGTCAATTAACGAAGATATCGAATATCAACCTTTATCAATTCTTTAATGTGATAATTTGTGCACAATTTCATCGTGTAACGAGATCTCGTGTCGTGAAAATACCCGTCTTTTTCGTTTTTCCTTTCCTCTCTCGTTATATATCTCGAATATGCCTTTAACGACACACCCTCGCGAGGTTGTTGTCGCGCAAATATACGAGACAAAAGTCGAAGGAGCCGCGCGAGAAACCGAGGAGGAAGATCCGATATCCGACGTGAACCGGTGTCGTCGGCGCTTCAGAAATCGAACCTCGTAGAGAGATCGTTTCATTTTTTTTCCCCCTTTCCCTTCCTCCTCTCCTTTTTTCGTTGAGCACGGAGGACGCGAGTGGAATAGAGATGCCTCTCTCGCGCATCGGAAAAATCAAACGTTACGGATGATGATCACGGTTAAAATGTCGCACGGATAGATCACTTTCCACCACGTTGCTTTCGATCGATACGTTCCCACGATCGCTACTCTCGCTCCACTATCGATCCGCGATTCCACGAAATCGTCGAAATTGTAACTGTTAACGAACTAGAAGGATTGATAATTAAGGAAAAATTTGACGAATAAATTCAAATTCAAACAAAGTTCTGGCAAAGATATTTATTAATCTAGAAGATAAAATTAAGCAAATTGAGAGAATTGGTTTGAATAATCGATATGTGAAGATTTCAAGTATTAAAAATATATGGATTTAAATATAAAGGAACTAGATATCTTAAAAATTGTAAGATAATTTTTATAAATTAAAAATTTAAATCACAATATTAATTATATTTAATACAATCAATGTTAATGTAAAAACATAAGGGATTAAACTAAAATATATTTACGATTATGATATTCAATCGATGAATTTGATTTTGAAAAAACAATTCATTATATATAGATTCAATATATAGATTAACTTTTTCAATAAATTTAAAAATAAAATTCGCGATCGAATTGATCAAAATATTCTTGGGAACATTACATAAGATAGGAACGGAATTTCTCTCGTTTCCTCAAATAATTAAACGATAACACGTCCCGTAACACGCGCGATTTAAGATGAAAAGTGCAAAGGTCGGATTTTTTTTCGCACGGTCCGTGCACAAGCAATATTTTCAATTTGGTGTCCGGAGCAGAGAGAGAGAGAGATTTCAACAGATATTGAACAGGCGCCGACAAGGCGTTTATGCCTTCGGCCGATCTCTCTTCTCGCCTGATATCGCCTAAAGGTACACGTCACTTTCGAGGTCTCCTCGGTTCCGGATCGGATCACTATTACTTGATCACTATTACCTATTATAGCCCGCTCCGATTCTAATTTTTTCCATCCTCTTTCCATCCTTCAAACTTATATACACGTATATATTGGATCGTTCGAAAAGTAATTTCGTTTCTTTACACGAGTGTTGTTAGTCGAACGTTTATCCAGCCAACTTCGTTCTAAACCGTGTTGCTCAGAAAGTAATTTCGTTTTTTCGCACGAGTGTCGCTAGTCGAACGTTTATTCAGCCAACTTCGTTCTAAACCGTATTGTTCGGAAAGTAATATCGTTTTTTCACACGAGTGTCGCTAGTCGAGCGTTTATCCAGCCAACTTCGTTCTAAACCGTGTCGTTGTCGTATATTTCGAGAGTTGGTATTTCATGGTTTATTTATTAAGAAACATTCGTTCGATTCTGTGCGGTTGTGTTTTTCGCGCGTGATAACAAAGATGCGAGACCAAAAGGAGCATATTTTACTTTTCTATTATCGAAAAGGTAAGAAGCAAGAAAAAAATTACGCGAAATCTATGGAGAAAGTGTATTAACAGTGTCGCCAGTGTCAAAACTAGTTTTCAAAATTTCGTTCCGACATTTTCGATATTAAAAATGCGTTCTGGAAAACCAGTCGAAACCGATGAATAACAAAAAAAATTGCTACGAGATTAAATTTTTTTCGAATTCGACTGTTTTGTCATACGACTTGGTTTCGTTTCGAAGCTCGAAGAAACGAAATTACTTTCCGAACGACTCAATATATACTATTTCGTATAGATTTTCTACGTGTACGTGTTGCGTTAAAATTACGATCTTTTGTGTTTTATTAAGTGTAACGGCATCGTCGATCCCTAAGTGTTAACACAATGAACAGCCGGATTCACAGTGTACCCCGGTTAACGCGATTAAATCGTGCGACGAATCGTCGTGAACGAGAAAACGTCTGGCGAAATGAAATAGAGCTACTCTTAACGTAATTTAACGATACGACGATGGCCTCTTGCCTTGTATACTCTCCACGATTGATCATATTATGCGCTACATAGCTCTATTGTTTGAGGACACGTATAACAAAGATTTCTCTTTCTCTATGTACAAGTATGTACAAGTAATATCGTTGTATCGAGGCGCAACGAAGAAGTACGTTTTGGCAAAAAATTGAACGAAGGAAGAAACCATAAGCCACGATTAACCATACCACCGATTTTTTGTCGCGATACGCGAAGGCTCGAGATTCGTTCTTAGAAAGAATAACCAACAAATTTCTTCGAATTTCGGGCGCGCATAATAAATATTCTTCTCGATAAAGTGATTCGCTTTAATATTTATTCTTCTTTGATTTCTCGATTATATATACTCTCGACGATTTTCAGAGCTATTTCTTTCGAAATATCTCGATCTAAAAATCGTGTACGCAACCTTATAAAATCCGAATACGGTCGAACGAACGACTAATCCCTTATCCTTTATTTCTCTCCATAAATGGGAGATAAAGTCGGAGGGACGCGTACCCTTGATCTCGTGATTCCCCGTGGCACGAAGAAGAAGAAGAAGAAGAAGAAGCCGATAGACCGATTATTTTTAGAGATGGCTCGTGCCTTCGGGACTTTCCTCGGTGTTAAACAGTCATCGCATTTATCTGTCGGATATAGACTGGCTTTTCTTGTCACGGGCCATGTGCTTTTTCAGATCGCGCTCTTACCACATACACAGACCTTGTTTCATAATCATCGTGAGAGTAGGAAGTGGGAAAAAGGGAAGAAGAAACGCGGGAACAACGGTCTCGGTTCCTCGTTTTTCGTTAAAATCGTGCTGGCTTCCGTATATTCGTTCGCGAAACGTTTGTTGCCGAAATTTTCTGAAATCACCGATTGAACGAAGGGACGACGATAATTACGTTGGGGCGATACTCGTTCCGTCCACGAGTTAGCAACGAATTGGAATTCAGGTTGAGTCTTCTCGAAGTCTCTGCCAGGCGATTTCACGCGAGTTGCATTCGAGGGGGATTTCTAGCGAACCTAACCTATTTAACCACAACGTCGCCGCCTCCGTTCTGAACATTTTTAACGTTTGCAATTTAAAACGTTACGTTTAATACGAGTAATAATCCATCTTCCGACTTTTCCAATTATTTTCAATATCTGCACGGAGGACTGTAGTTACGCGGTTGTTTACTGTTTCTCGTTTTTATATTTCCACGATTTTGACGATTATATTTCAATGATTACGTTACGTTACGCGAGACCAGGCTTGCGAAACTCGCGCCGGGCATCGAATTTCTTACAGCTAATTTTTCCGAGGCGATTGTAACCGCAGGTGTCACTGTCACACGCCTGCAACTTTAACGTCTGCTAATCATAATTTCGATCCGACGTTACGCGTGTAACGTAACATTTATATTTTCTTTCAACCAAGCGTATCCAGAAGAAGATACGATTCGTATCGATTCAATTCGGTTAGCAAATCGATTATCCACGAGAAGTGAAAGGAAGACGTAATTTTAATTTAATATTCCTGACGATCCTAACAGTGGTTCGAATAATAAGAGCTAACGAAATTATTTTTTCTTCTTATCCGGTTTTGAGCTTGTGGCGGTTACTGCTTTTTATTTGTTATTTCGTTGAAAATGTATGTAATATAAAAATATGGATAAATATATAAATGTTTGCGATTCGAACACTTAAGTGAAATATCTTAGGATAATTAACTTAGAAACAGAGAAATGGATATCAAGAAAAGAAGCTATCCTATAAGTTATCCGACAGATATGGGCCTAAACGGTTAAATAAAGATAAAAAACAATGGAACTGAAAATTATAAAATGGAAAAGACTGCATGCATCGACCGTTCGAAGATTGAAAGTTACGAATATAAAATTAATCCATAAATATCAATGGCTAGATTAAAAATACGTATGAAAATAAATATGATAATGAGCGTAAACGTCAAAATTAACTTTGATATAACTTTGCAAAGTTTCGCGAATCAAATATGGCGGTGAAGAAAGTTTCTTCTTCTCGTGCAAAAATCATTGCATTTGTGAATTTCTAATATGAAGTAATTACTTAATTTTAAGTTTAATTTACAAAAAAATAACATTTAAAGATGTTATAAAATTTAAATGCTTCTTAACTCTATCGAAATGTGACCGATCAATTATCGATTTCTTTTGTATTCTGTTAAAAAGAGGATTTAAAAACTTTACCATGCATACGTTATGCATCGAGACAATTATTTTTTTTCATATATTTTTGAAAAATGAAATTTTCTCCGGTTAATGTACATTATTCGAACCGTTGCGTGCGAGAATTCACGGAATGCGCGTAACGGTGATCTGCGTAATCCGCGCGAAAAATGGGTGAAAAGAAAAAAGAGAGAGAAGAGAAATATCGAGCGGCGGTTAATAATCGCCTTGGGCTCGGCCGGGCCTCCCCCCTCTTTGAACAGCTCGCGTTACTTTATCGAGTTTTAACTTCGAACGAGGCAGCGAGCAACTGCTTAGGCGAATTCGACTCACCTTGGTCGAAGATACCGAGAAGAGATCGCGGATAAACGAAGCGTTCCACACGCTTCTCGAAAGTGAACTGCAAAAGCATCGAACTTCGCCCGTATTTCTGTATGCGAATCACAAGCTTCTCGAATGTTTTCTTTCTCTTGGACTATTAGTTTTTATTAGTTAGTTCGATCATTCTATTTCTCCTAAGTGGTCTTCTTTCTATTTTTCTTTGCATTTATTTATTTATTTATTTATTTTCCGGTGAATGCGGAAAATCAGGGCGGGGATCAACGAAATTATAATTATTCGTTTGATCAACGCGGTTCACACGGATCGTTCTATCTTGGTGTGGTCGTTGGTGCGGCCGAAACCGCTCGATTCCTGCCAGATATGCAAACGCACCCGTGCGATTGTTCGCACAACGAAATTACGCAATCGGTCGTTGAATCATATCGAATGCGTTTCTCGCGGATTAAACTTTCACATTTCCATTTCCAACGAAAAACTTCTTTTAGATATATATATATATATGTATTATATATTTATTCTTCTTTGGCTGCGTTGTTTTAAATTTTCTAGGGGAAGAAAAAAAATTCTCCTTTTTCGTTTCGATTTTTTCATCTCCTTCGGGAATGAATGGTGAGCAAGCTGCCTCGTACCATTGTAATAACGATTGAAAATGTCACGTTAATTACAACACTTTTCAAGTCGGAAATCATGTTGATTAAAAAGTTCTTTCATTAAATAACGTATTGTTATATACAGTTATATTATCGCGTATGTAATTTTATACGATCGTAATTTCGTCGTCGCAACGAGAACAATGAATTTTCTTGCTTGACGCGATTCCTCTTCTTGACTTTCACTTCAATTTCCAAACATAATACGCGAGCGTTGTATGGCAGATCTGAGAGAAGAGTTATAAAAATATCCTTTTATTGTCCTTTTTCTCTCTCTCTATCTCTCTCTTTCTCTCTCTCTCTCTCTCGTCAGCGATAAAGAATTATTATTGATTCCACGAATTTGTCACCTTAATGGCTCGTATTAAGAACCTTTACGAACTGGCTTACCGACGGAGAATTTTTTCTCTCTATCTCTGTCTCTCTCTCTCTCTCTCTCTCTTGCTCCCGGTTTCTCGTGTGAATTTCATCGCGCGCCCAATAAAATTGCGAAAAAAAATTGCGCGCGCGCGAGAGAGAGAGAGAGAGAGAGAGAGGGAGGATAGGAGGGAAGAAAGAAAGGACGAGGAGTATAACGGGATCGAAAATGGGCAGATGCATATGCAACGTGGTGAACGATTATGCGGAATCTCGATTGATTGGCTGGATCGTTAAGAGCGGCGAAACGAATACAGTGTTACACAGATCTCGTATATATCGTGCGAATATAATAACGTAGAAATACGTATCCCAGTGATGCTATTATTATTAAATGTATATGTAAATATATGCGCGTGTGTTGGACATTGAAAAGATTGAAAAAAATAACCGGTTAAAAATTTCGAATAAAGTTAGTTCGAGTAATTACTTGTTAAAATGCTTGAATAATATTTATAGTTATTATAGTCGATCCCCTTTTCGTATAATCTTGGCATTACGATTATTTTTGCAATTGCTATTACGTTTTCAACGATACATCATCGAGGTAACTTCGGCTATTAAATTTTGCTGGACACATTTATAAATACAATGAATTATCATTTCGATGATCGTTCGAAGCAAATCAACTTTTTTCAATAGGCCGTCGTGTCATGTGACGAACATTAATTTGCTTATTAATTTTCATGAAATTTTCTCCTACTCGACGAAGATAATTATCCGTGACCAGATAACTGTGGGTAACTGGTAAAAAATCTAAAAGTAACTAGTTAAAAATCTCTAGAACAAAGTTACCTTAAATCATTCACTTATTAAAACGTTCGAATAACGTTTATTCGTAACCATTATTCTCGTACAATCTCGCATCGTTTGGCATTATTCGCGATCATTATTATTATTATTACGTTTCTGAACGATAAATTATCGAGCTAATCTTATCGAACTAACTTTATTCCTAACTCCGTACCTATTAAATTTTACTCATCACTGGCTATACGCGCGCAACTATTAACGCTTCGAGCCATTTAAGAACACTACCGCCACCCCCTGGCCGAAGTCAAAGACTGGTTTTAAGTACCGAACCGAGCAGAGATCGTAACTTCCTCGCTTTATTACGTCTGCGTAACCAACGATAAGTTCGAGAAAAGAAAAAGGAAAAAAAAGTTTCCGTTAAACCATTCTATTTTCTGGAATAATTCCAAGTCGACTGTTCGTCGACGGCGAAGCAAGTCAAATTATCGAAATGTAAAAAAAGTTTCCGTTAAACATTCTATTTTCTGGAATAATTTCAAGTCAATTGTTCGTCGACAGGGAAGAAAGCAAGTCAAAGTCGAGCCAAATTATCGAAATGTAACGACGAGTGATTATGAACAGTGGGATGGAGCAATGGGTGTGAAACAACGTCGTTTTTATCTCGCTTTCGTTTTTCAGGTTTAAAACGGCTCGTACGCATTCGACGTACAGGGAGAGACAAAAAGCGTGTTGTATCGCTTCTCTCCTTTTCTCTCCTTTCTCCCTCCCCCTCCCGTTCGCGTTTTCCCGTCACACAAGGGTTCGCAGCCTTTCTTCCTCATTCGTCAACGACGTCACTGCATTTTTCCTACCACGCTTTCAACGCGTGTCAACAACAATGCACGTAAAAAGCACGCGCGCGAGCATTGTTACCTCGCGACACCGAGTTTTCTTCCTCCTCTCTCTCTCTCTCTCTCCCTCTCTTTTTACAATATCATCAAGGCTGCTCAAACCGTGTGTGTAAATATCCTGCAAGCCTTATTGTCCGCGTCCTCCCCCCTCCCCGAAATCTTATTTATTAGTTTTCGTTCCACTTTTTACGAACGAGGATCCTCGTATTATTCATAAAAGTTCATAATCGCGACTTTTAAAAAACACACGATTTATAAGATTTTTCGAAACGCGACGTAAACAAGATTTTTTAAAAAAGTACGGTCCTCGTTAAACGATGATAATAATCGGTAAGGTTCGGTACACTCGTTTCCACGTTGTTAATTCGCGCGATATTAAAGCGATATTTCAACCGGATAGCGGTAATTCTCGTATACGATATTTTTTTTTTTTTTTCAGGTTTCGACGTAGCAACGAGCGCAAACAATACAATATATATATATAACAGGTGGAAGGAGACAGAGGCGGCGCGCGAACACCGTGTACATAACCGTGTTAACGAGATAGTAATTCGTTGGTAACACGAATGCAGCGGTGTTGTTTCTCTCGTTGAAAATACAGAGAGAGAGAGAGAGAGAGAGAGGGAGGAGAGGATTCGGCGATCATGCATCGGTGCACGCGGCCGCTGCAATTCCGCGTACGTGCGCGTACACACGTGCGTGTGTAAAATACCGGGAGTCGATGAGCCATGAGGCTGACTAATTGCGCTCGTTTCTGCCCACGATCCGCCGCGAAAAATTTCCAACCTACCCAACAAATTTCAATGAAATTGCGTCGCGCCTGCGAATCCATGAAAACGCGCGCGGTGGAAACAACGTTTAACCTTTTCTCCCCTCCTTGCTTCCTTCCTTGTCTCCTCTCCGCCAAATTCGTTGAAATTCGTTGAATAAAAATTCGTCCCCCCTTTTCTCATATTTCCCGCGATGATGATTCTCCCTCAGTTTTTCTTCTTCATCGGGTATACTTTTCCACGGAATTCCTTTCCGTTCAACGCGACGCCGCAAACCGAATACGTTTAACGTTTTACCCGACGCATGCGCGGCAGTAGTTAGTTATCGCACGTAAATCTTCTCCCCGAGGAGAAGAGACGCGTTCACACGCCGTCTTCTTTTAAAATCCGTCTCATTGTACTCGCCAGCACGACGATATCGTACGAATAATTTTCGTAAATACGTAATAGAAATTGGACGCAAAGCGTACAAAGTGTTTTATATATATATATATACACACAATGGAATCGTTTCGAAAGAGCTGATCCAAATGGACGTGACCGTTTTTCATAGATGGAGCTCGAGACGCCCTCTATCCTTCCCTCTCTCTCTCTCTCTCTCTCTCTCTGTGTCGAGAAATACCGGAAGCGGTGGAATCCGTTTGAATCGGGATCTTCGAAGGCAACGAAGAAAAAAAGAAGCAAAACCGCAACCTAACCGAGTTCAGTAAAAGTTTATTGATCGATATCTCCTCTTTTCCTCGCATTCCATTCTTTCCCAATGATATATGTGTATATATATATATATATAAAACGATGTTGTTATTCTTCTCTCTCTCTCACCTCCTTTTCTTGGTGCAAAACGTTGATGAATTGTATCTCGATAAAGAAAGAAAGAGAAGGAAAATTGTGCAGCGGTTAAATCCTCGGAACGACGGAAGTGGGATCACTTACGTAAGGTCATACAAGTGCGACAGGTATGCGAGTCCTTCGAGAAGCATGAACACGCATATTAACGTGCACACGGACGGAACGGCCTCCGCGACAACACTCGGTGTTGTTATGTAATTTATTTTACGTTCGTTTTAAGAGGCGGCTCGAAACGACGACGAGGAGACGCCGATTTCATCGGTGTGTGTTTATCATCGCCTCCCACTTCTCGGTCTACGGAAAAGAAATCGTAGCGATAATTTTCGCGAAATTTCAGGAAAGTATTCCTGAAGACTTGTTGAAGTTGGAAGAAGAAGAAGAGAAAAAAAATTTCGAGCTGAAGAACGAAATATCGAAATTCAAATAATAATAAATTGGAAGAACGAGTTGTTTCGCGACGCGTATGATTTTTCCTCCAAGTTGCCCTTGCGAGTCTTGGATCGCATCGTAGAGATTTAAATTGAAATTACAGTCTCGACGACGCTAATTATTTCCATTACGAGCGGGGCGTTGCACGACTTTCTTGACGGTCGCGACGGATCTAAGGTCGGACGAAGCTTCGTGCATTATCGACTCGCAGTTCACTCGCACGAACCATCTTTTTCTCGAACGAGAAATAAAAAGTAACTCCCTTGACAGAAATTGACAGCAAACTTTACCTTTTATCGCGGAACTTTTTCTTCTTCCCATCCCGGTGACGATGGACGGCACGACATTTACCGAGTGTCAAAGTCTATTTCGGCCCATCCTTCGTTGGTAAGCATTGTTGTATCACCGTTCTTATATAAACACTCGCGACCGAGAAACGTTTCAGAGAGCGTTTAACAACAATCCGTTATTGTCGAAAACGCCTCGCCTCGAGCGATAAGAAAATTTGAAGTGTATTCTCACGACGTATCGTGGCCGAATGAATAAATTTGGTTGCAACGAGCGAATCTCGTTAAAGAGCGGCCACGAAGGGCATTTATCGTCACAGTGGTCGTGACCAATTCATTGTCGCTTCACCGAGAGAGCGAAAATATCGCTTCGACCGGCCATGCCTATTTATAAACCTTCTTAAGGAGATTCTCGGACGTTTTCCTTCCCTCTCTCTTCCTCTTTCGCAGCAATAACCCCTCTCTTTGTTCCTGGACACTGAAACCGTGGATCCTTAAACGAGAGAGAGAGAGAGAGATCGAATAGAGAAGTGTCTCCGATGCTCGTCTCTGAGACACGCGAGAAAACGGGACGATTGATCGTCGGTATCGTTTTCAAAGTATCCTTTACACCCTTCGAATCTTCCCTCCGTTATATATTTCTATCCCCGGTTTTAACTCTCACGCTCGTCTCCTCTCTCGTTCCATCGCTTTTCCAATGTTATCCTCGCAAAATTTTATCCACTCTTCCGAATGAAATTTACTTTTTTCCTTTGTTCTTAAACTTTAGATTTTACTCTTTCGTCGACTCCCCATCGAGATTTCTGGTCTCTGGCATGGTTACTCGAGGCTGGCGCGAAAATACTCGGGAAACTGTTGCAGACCACCAGTCGGGCAGATAGATACAACTACGAGTCGACGAATCTATCTCCACCGTTCTTCTTCTAAAATACGAAGGAATATCGTTGAATTTTTAACACGTGCTTTCCAACACTTTCACTTGGTCGCCGCGTAACACGATTGTGAAACGAATGAAAGAAAAAAAAGGAAAAAGAAACGGTCGTCTTTTCGAGATCGAGAATCGATATCGCGTGGCTTTTCGGTCGGCCGGCCGCTGCGGAGCGCGATCGGCACAGCATCCACGCTACCGGATCACTGGTGAGACACTAACCGACAAGAGACAGAGAACGCAGCAGACACGAGGTAGAGGTAAGCTACACCGCAATTGGTCGGGTTGGGAGAGATGGAGAAGAGTGTGTTAGCAGGGTGCAGGGGAAGAAAGAGACGGCGGATAAAAGTGGACAGGGTGGGAAGTAGAAATAAGCAGGTAGTGGGAGTGGAGTAGTAGTAGCTGGTTGCGTACACCAGCCTTAAAAGCAGGTATCCACGTGGCCGATCCTCGTAACGTCGCCTCACTTCGTATCGCGACCAGTTTCCTACCAAAATAACCACCGAAATTTCTCCTCTCCTCTTTTTCCTTCCATTCCCTACTTTTCCAATTTTTCTCTTCGAAAATCGTATTACTCCTTCGTAATCGCGGTCGATTCGGAAAGTGTAGTAAAGCAAGACGTACAACATACGTACCGATTTGGAAAGAGATTTGTGGATCCCCTTCGAAAGATTTCCTTAATTCGATTGTATTTTCAAAGGGAAATACGAGAACCGAAATCCTCTCCTGCAACGAATAACTTCTACACGATACGCGATAACCGAGTAAATTGGATGGAAATTCACGAGCCGAGAGGATTTTCTGCACGTGCATCTTTTACGGCGGAAAAATTAAAACTCGAGAACCACTCCCTCTTCGTTATTTTATTTACGTTCGTTATTTCACGGGAATTCAACTTTTTTAACGACAGTTCAAAGTTTAGAAAAACAAAAAAAAAAAAATAAAACGTGAGTTACAAACGTGTATTAGATAGGTTAATTATGCGTATACGTGATATTTTAAAGACTTTTCTAAAAGTGGACAAATTATTTTAAATTTAAATTATAAAATATAAAAATAAAAATTACAAGAAAGATCATTGGCGTGATCGGTACACGAGCACGTGTACAAAGGAATCTCGTCTCGGTGGACATTAATTAAGGAAAGAACGGGGAGATAGAATTATAGCCGGAGGAAGATGGCGACGAAGGATCGTTCGGAAATTACACGTTGTGTGGGTGCATTGCCTACTTCTTTCTCGCATTTTTCTTATTCCCACGTTCCTTCCACGTTAATGATTGGTGGCCGCGTCGATACCATACCCTTTCACGCGAGCACTAACCGTGTAGCAATTAACCGTGAATATTGTTCGAGGTAATAAAAGTTACGATCCGCTGTGTAAACCGTATACCACTGGAAAAAAAGAAAAATAAAAATAATTGCCAGTTGTTGTCTTTTAATTCTCAACCCGATCGATCCCCGTTTTTAATTTCTCGTCTCTTGTAAAGATTAATATTTTTTTTTAGAACGAAACTATATGCGATTAACGATCGTCGCAAAAAAGGAATAAATTTCGAAGAAATTTTCGGGACGAGTTGAATTTATTACCGTGGGAAGAGAGAAGATAAAGGGGAATTTATATTTTCGATTTCTAACCAGGAATCACCACACCCACTGTTTCCCTGCTGTTCCCTCTTTTCTAACCTGTAAATAATGCATCTGTATCTGGGACACCTGTAGCGACGTATTTTCGTAGCGCATAACCTTACGATCCATCGATTTGCCCGCCATCTCTCCACCGCTTTCGAAACATCCCGTGAATAATTTTTCAAGCAAGAACACTTTATAAACGAACGTGTATTTTCTTTGGGACGAGAACGAAAGATTGAGATTAAACGATAAATGTAGTTGTTATTACTGCTTATAAAATGGAATACCTTTATCGAGGTATGTTTCGATGAGTTTTCTCGCGAGAGAATCGCGTACAGTGATCCGACCATTGTGCTTTGGAATATTGTTCGTGTTTATATAATTTATTGGCGAAATTGTTGAAAGAGGGTCGGTTGACTAATAATGTATACAAGGAATGAGTCACTGTTCCACGGGAGTGGACTCTCCGTGAAATAGAAATAGATCTCGATGCGACGCTGGTCACTCGGGATTCCAGTTTCGTCGATGACTGTTTTAAAAAAAAAAGAAACAAATTTCATCGCTCTGCATGATGTCGACGTGGAAACGGAAAAAGGAAACAATAACGGAAAAAAAATAAATCCATCCTTCTCCTTGTAAACAGTAATCCTAACCTTTTCGTTTTCCCAAAACTTTCCTTCTTCGCGTTGAACGATATTTATCTTTCTTAGATAAGATTCCTTCCTTTTATTTACCGTGGAAAAAATCGATCGATTATTTTTGCTTCTCTTAAACGCACTATCGAAAGATCGAGGATTGGAATCGTATTTTTGTATTCTCTCTCTTTTGTTCGAAACGATCGAAGCGTTTCCCCGTTTCTCGGGAAAAAAACACGCGTTTCCTTTTTGTTTACACAGGTCGAACGTGTCGCACGAACAGCCACGGATTGAAAAGTGACGCGTTGTTAGCAGCGTGCTTCAACCTTGGAAGGAAAACACGTGATTCGGTTTCGCGGTTTGCCGTGCGCATGTATAGTGTGTACGCGTGTATACAGCGTGTGTGTATATATATCTATATATTTCGAACGTTACACGCGTTACATTTGACCACGTTTTCGCGCGTATACACGTACAGCAGGGACGCAACAGCGTTGCTTTAATTATAGACCGGAGCCCTTCTTCTTTCCACCCTCAACAAAATTGGAAAGCTAATCTGGATTTAACGACGGGTCGTGTATTTTGTTCGAAAGGATTGCAACATTTTCCAACGGACAACGGATCTCTCGTATCGATTAAAAAATTAAGTTTTGCAATTTCGCGAAACACGGTTATTTCCGAGGATACTTAGGCTGGAGACGAACGTCGTGTCTTGGTTGAAAAAGTTTTGAAGAGATTATATATTATATTGGGAAGGGCTTTGCTCTAAGAAGGTTCCAGAAGAAGTTTCCCGCAACTTTACTAGGTCATCGAGGAGTTGAATAATGCGCTCGACATCTTGAATAACTGTATGAAGTTTTTAATACCGTCAGATATTGAGCGAAGTAAAATTTAATCTTCTAACTTTTCATCCTTGAAAATTCTTTCTCTGTTGTTTAAAAAATCGTAATTGACACGAACGTAAAAAATAATCGATCAAGATAGTTACAAGGTAGTATAGTTAGTTGCTCTTCGCTTTCTAAATATTATCTTCGATCATTCTCGATCCGTTCGACGCATTCTTTCGAGATTATGCAAATAGAGAACACGAAGAGGCGTCGTTACACCGCGAAGCGTAATTCGATTTTGACGATCTATCCGGATGTGACGCAGCTCGTTCTCACCGAGAGATGCAGTTGGAATCCATAAAATACTCTCCGTCTCCCCGTTCCTCTACTTCTTTTATTATCGTCTAGCCTGGCAGATTAGAATCGAATACGAAGATAGATCCGCGGATTCTTCCAACAGGATTTTCATTCGTTAATTGGTACGATCTATTTCATTCAACTAAAAAAGGAATGTTAAAAAGAAACACATCTGAGACCATAAAGCTCTTTTTTCTCAGATTTTGCTCACCTCGATTTATTTTTATAAATAATCGCAGAGGGAGGAAGAGTAATTATCTAGCGTGCAGCTGTGGATGAGTGGCACGTTTAGTTTCAAATTTTATCTATGCACCCCAAACGCGGTTATAGACCTTCTATTTTTAAATGACAACTCGTTGCTACGTTGCAGCAACCTTAAGCTAAAACCTTTTCTTTTCGCGGTATCGATTCGATGAATCTCTTTGAAAGATGTTAAAACTAATCCTCTCTCTCTCAGGATATAAATGACGATTGTTGCGATATGTAAGCTTACCATTTGTTGCGAGTTCTTCGGTTTCCTATTCACGTCGATCACCTTTTGATTGGCTGCAACGAAAAATATAGGACAATTAATACAAACACGGTTTTTCCTAACGGGCGTTAACGGGGCAACAAATCGTGAATTTATCGAGGCACATCACTCGTGGCGTGCGCGCTCGGTTTGGCACGTGACCACGTTACCCTCCCGAACTAACTAACGACTTTACCGACGATTTATGTGTTATGGGTAACTGTCCAATACCATAAACGATTCGACCATTGAGTACTGTTACTTTGCCGCTTTATTATCTGCGGCATCCATTTCATTCACTTCGAAACGCACACCGTGAAAATAAAAGATATACGATTTTTCGCTCTTCCCTGTCTTGACGAGGATAACATCCGCGATTTACACAACGTTAACAATCTCACAATTTACTCACTGACTGCCTCGACCAGGTCGGCAAGAAGAACACCGTCGCAAAGATCCGTTTGCAGATCCGTCACTCTTCTCTTGCAACCGCCTCTCTCCAAATAATAATTCGCCCAATCGGTGTAGATCTGCAAACAAAAAAAAAAAAAAAAAAGAAAAGAAAAAAATAATAACAATCGATCGAGATGTTGGAGCATAGATTTTCGTCGTTGGCAAACCGTACATTTTCATTCGCATTTTAATCACGCGTTCGCTCGAACTGTACAGTAAGTGTTGCCTATTGCAACCGTGTAGGCACACTTACGTTTATTAACTCGTATTGCACGCGAGGCCTATATGGCCCCCATGCGCATACTTTTATCGTTCTGTCCATTACATACGATGCATTACGACGGCTGAATCGTCGTTTCACAGGTGCGCTGTCTCTCTATCAAATACGATTAAATCAACTTCCGCGTATTTAACGACGATTCATTTTTTTTTTTTTTTTTTTCACCTTTGTTTCGCGGAATCGAAGGAGCAATCGTCATCGTTAAGAGAGGGAACGATAGGATAATCGGAGATATTTTTACATTTTCAATTATATTCACTTTCGTGTTTATTAACTATCTGAAACGGCCAATTAAGACTTCCTTCGAGCGAGAAGAAGTGTTTCTAATCACCTCGAACCGGAAGAGGAGGTTTTTTTTGGCGGAAGGAAGGGTTGATCGAGAGTTTATCGTTTTTTAGGGGGGAGGGATATTTTTCGAAGGGAAGAATAGACGCGGCAGACGGATCGAGAGAAGATGAAGGTTCACGGTGGAAAGGAATTAGTCACCACGCGTCCTCCTTCCCTCGTGTTCGCGCGCGCACACCGAATCTCTTCGTGTTCTTCTGTTTGCACCTACGCGTGTTCGTGCACGCATTCGTATTCCACGCGTGTATATTTACATACATGCTCGACCAATCCCTCCTGTCGCACGCCCGTTTCCACGTTTGCACGTGTGTGTGTGTGTGTGTTCCCACACGAACGCGTTTCTCAGCCGACGAACCAGCAGCTACCGAGACACGAGCTACTATTTTTGAGCCTGGCAAAGAGAGAAGCAGGATGAACTTCCTTCATAATTTCGGGTCACCACCACGCGGATTCTAATTTTCATTATTATTATTATACACGGTGAACAACTCGAACCACAACCTCGAAACCACTTGGTTATAACCACTTGGTCGAATTGGCTGATCGTATCTGCCGATTCTTCGATCATAGACTTGAAGAAGAAGAAGTAATGAGTTAAAAATCTCGAATATTCGTTATCGAAATCGAACCGCTTTTCTTATAATTTTGGCCGTTTCGTTATAATTATTCGCGATTATTAATATGTATTTTGAAGAAATGTGACGATAAATTATCGAGATAACTTTAAAATATTAAATTTTGCAACGTCACTGTCGTGGACAGATTTAATGCAACGAATCATCATTCGATTCGAAGCAAAGGGTTTATACGAGGAACGTTGCTTATTAATTTTCATCAAGTTTTCTCGACAAAGATAATTATCACAGTTTTAAAAAAGTAACCAGCCTATTACAATCGATCCGCTTTTCGTATAACCTTGCCCATTACTATTACTCGCGATTTGAAGAATGAATTATCGAAATAAATATTTGTGGAAGTAACTTCAACTATTAACGCTAAACCTATCAGAACACGGTCAAATTGAATTCACTTTTTCATATATTTAAACATATTTAAAGTTATCATATCGCTATCAAACTTTATGACTTTTCCTAATAAAATATGTATACAAAATATTTCTCAATATTTACTTTTAGTTCTTTTCTTTTCTTTCCAAGAAATATATGTACTTCGTCTTGCTTACCGATGCGGTAGAAATAAATACGCAAGAACTGTCGGTAAGTTTAGTGTTAAATTTTGCCGCATCGATGCTAGACGAATTATCATAATATAACGATGATATTTCAAATTGCTTTTTAATCGTGTCATGATGAACATTGCTTATTTTAATTTTCATGAAATTTTTTTCCTACTCGACGAAGATAATTATCCGTAGAAACTGGTAGTAAAAATCTCGAAATGTTCGTGTTACAATCGGTTCGCTTTTCGTATAACCTTAGCAATTATTCGCGATTATTAATACGTATTTGAAGAATAAATTATCGAAATAACTTGTGGAAGTAACCTCGACTATTAAATTTTGCCCATTATATCACCGGGTTGACGCACGCGTCTTTCGAGCTTTCATAACGGTACACGGGAAGGGGAAAAAATTGAATCGTAAAACGTGTATATATAGAAACCATGTTTGGCCGAATTGCGACACGGAATCGTTTACCTGTACGACGTTGCGCGTCGAATCAGCCTTGATGTCGTCGCTCGATCCACACACAGATCTCGGTGCTCTGATACACGCCATCACGTCGATACCGGTTACCGTCATCCAACTCGCATTAATTCACGCGCTACACGGAATATTCACGATGGAATCGCTGATTATCGAGCACTGAGCCACGAACCGAGCGTGAACCAACTCGCATCGATATATCATTAACGATCGGTTAACGATTAATTCGCATCAACGGAATCAGAAAAAACACTGTCCGTCAACATCAGAGACCAGGTATCCTTCCGACAATGGCGGCGCGGGTTGATCAACGACGATTGGAAGAAGAATTAGGCGTCGGCCGATTCGCGTTTGATCACGATCGATCCGTACCGTGTTCCTCTATCTATTAATACGAACGATCTTGTTATCTCCGATGCACGTGCTCCCACGGGGCGTGTCGTCACGTTTCTTTCGCTGCTCGGAAGAAGCAGTGTCAGACGTGCAACAAGCGACGTGTAACAACGTGAACGATATTCCAGTTCAAAGCTCCCTCTCCTCCCGTTCCCGCATTTGCGTGTACATACATACGTATATACGTGCGTCTCACATTCTTCTTTCTTCACGAAAGCGAAAAGAGCGATCGAGAGTTTCTTCGCGAATTAGTGATTGTCGCGCGAATTTTTATCTCGCGATAAAAATTTGGCGGACGAACGATAACGGGTCTGAAAAGTTCCTTCGAATTTCGTGCAGGATCGAGTTTCGATCCTTTTTCCTCTTCTTCCACCTCCTTCTCGAGCGAATCGAGAAATTTCGAAGATCCGAGGACGGAAACTTGTCAAATAAGCACGGAGCGTTGCTCTTAAGAGCTTGGCTCTTGGCGAGCCAACTTCTACCAACTTCTATCTATCCCTTTCCGCATTATCCAATTATTCAATTTCGCGGCGGACCGTTGCCCGTGCCTCCCCTCCTCCTCCCCCCCAGCATAAACAGAAACCACTCGTGTCTTTTTTCACCGCTCTCTCGGTGTATCTCCTCGTGACATTGTCCGAGGAGCAACGTGGAACAACGATCATCGAACGAAGAAAAAAGAGGGGGGGAGGGAAAGAAAGAAAGAGAAAAAGAAAGAAACTACCACGATTCGAGTTTACGATGTTTCGAGAAACTCGAGACACGGATACGATCGCGTTTTTCTCCACACGATTTTCGCGGTTAAAACAGTTTAACTCTTAACGACGATCGGTCGCGCGAATTACGGTCGCCCCCTCCTTCCTTCGCCGCAAAGATCCTCCTCGTGAACGTGTTATTATCCTCGTGACAGCGAGGAGCCGCGTGACGGAAGAACATGGCGGAAAAACGCGGCCGCGAGAGAAGGATCGCCGCCGAAACGATGCGACCACGCGTCTCGACGGCGCGACGCACCGGACGTAACTGAATACAAAACACGTAAGCCTCACGCTTCTTCTCTACGCGTACGTACCCCTCGCTCCTTCTCCTTCTTTCGCTCGCCCTCTCTCTCTCTCTCTCTCTCTATTCGACTGTCTCTCTTTTCTTTTATTTTCTTATTCTTTTTCTCCTCTTTTTGTTTTCATCATCTTCGATTCCGTCTCCGTCTCTCCTCTCCGAGACCACGGTTCGGTCTCTCCTTTTGTTCACAGATACACACGCGCATATACGCACGTACACACGGGATTTCCTGCGTACAATTGTTCCGACCGAGTTTCTATTACGAGATATAATGAGGATACGGCGGCACCAACTTTCGTTCGAAACGAAGCCGAAATAATCTCGCGTGGAAACGTTCGATTGAGATCGAATTGGTGGATGGAGGAATCGAATTGATCGATCGAGGAAAAGTGAGAAAGTCGATAAGAGGAAAGTAACGATGGAAAGAATTGGCTCGAGAAGATAATATCTTTTCTCTCCACGGGCGAAAATAACGCGACGCTGGTCCGAAGGATGAAGATAGGAACGAAACTCGTTGGAGAGAGAGAGAGAGAGAGAGGAGAAAGGATCTCGATTGTAACTCGGTTTTAATTCGACTCGACTGGAAACGAAGCAACGATGAGTAAATCGTCGAGCTGTGCGTGGCTCGTTGTTCCGTAAATTAAGAAGATCGAAAGAGAGAGAGAGAGAGAGAGAGAGAGAGAGAGGGAAGACAATAAATTCGTCGATCTTAGATCGAACGTATATACAAAAATTCTTCCTCGATAATTCGAAAGATATTAATACCATGTTGCTCCTCTTGTTTTTAATCTGGATATACCAGGGAAATCCATTGAATGCAAATGTTGCCCGATTGAAAAAATAGGAGGAATCTCTTTTCCAAAAAAGAATTCGGTCGGTTTGGACAATGACGACGACGCGAGGTCGGTTGGTAACAGCGAGCAGCATTTCTTGACAGGTGGCTCTGCTATCGATTTGCTATTCCGGAACGATTCCCATACGAGCACCATCGTTAATTGTAATGCCGGCTATCGCGTTGCCTTTTAACGCCCCTACGACCCGCACCAACGAATCGAACAGCCCCTCCGCACACCTTCTCTCTCGATCCTCTGCCACCTGCCTCTCGATATCCCATATTAAATCGCTTAATTATCGAACACTGCAAAAACCACCTTCCTTCCTTCTTCTCGTACAATTGAACAATGCTTTATTCGCGCCGAAAAAAAATCATGGCTGGTTAAAACGGGATGGTTAAAAAAAAGCGATGGTTTGGCAGAAATGGAAACGAGTGATTTTCGCGGAGGGGACGGGACGCGTATAGGTGTGGGATGGCCGAGAGATGGGGGAGAGAAAGAGAAAGAGAGAGAGAGAGAGGGATTGAAAGGCGGAAAAGGGGTGGTGGTCCGCCTTTGTCGTCCGATTATGAAGGGGCTACTCGATGGGCGGCAAGAGAATGGGGCGATGAAATTAGGTTTGCCTTGGCCGCGATATCGAGACAGGCCGCTCGGTCGAAATGAAAAAGACCAGGAGGAGGAGGAGGAGGAGGGGAGGAGGAGGAGGAGGAGGAGGAGGAGGAGGTGATCGTGAACGAATAATCCTTCGAACGAGATAAAATTATTACCCTTTTTGTTCGACAGAGATTATTGGAGAGAAAGAGGAAAATGTTTATCGAGCGCGATTCGATTCGCGTTTAATCGTATCGAAAAGTCGGTTTTTAAGGGAGAGATAGTCGACGGTTGATCGTTAATCGTAGGAATTCTTTTCGGGTGATAAACGGTCGGGGAAGGCAGAGTTGAGGACATTAAAATTTATGCACATACGAAAGTTGCAGTTGGTTGGCTCGCTTTGTTTTTCCTTCACGGTCATCGTCCTGAGTTTTTCTTTCTTCTCCCGACCACACTACTCTCTGGTTGCAAATGAACCACGCGTGCGGATCCACCCTCTGTCGGTACCCATTTTTCCCTCTGCCCCCTCCCCCCCTTTCGTTCCATCTTTTATGTCTGTATTTCTTCTCAAGCCTCGCCCACACTTTGCTCGCAAATTACTTTTTTACGCGTTTCTTTCATCTTCAAAAATCACTTTTAACGATGATCAAACATTTTCATCGAGAAAATTACTCGAGCGATCTTTCCTCCTTCAAAACTTGGCGTAGAATTTTATATAAATCTTTCGCTCGAGTTGAGAACCTTCGTAACCGAGTTATCGTCCCCCAAGAACGAACGAACGAAGAGGATGCACCCTCTTCCCTCAGGATGAGAAGCGTGTACGTGTCCTGCAGCGTGGGTACAAAACGTATCGTACCCTCTCGAGATTCGAGGAAACTCGTCGTCATGGCTACGAAAATCCGGAAGGAACATGTTATTTTTACGCGGCAACTTTCCCCGAAATCCTCGCCCACTTTCACCACTCACTTTCCAGGGAATTCCAAGTGCACGACCGATCTCTATCGTCGTCTATTTGCGTATTCCCGTCCGATCGGTGAAAATTGAAATAATAACACGGGCTGGAACAACGATTCGTTAGCAAAAAGTAAGTGGAAAGGAATATCGTTGTAAAATGGACGTAAATATGATCGAGGAAGAGAAGGAGAAAATTAGGGGAGCGACTTTTTCATCGGCCGCTCGAACGGCGCCAACGCGGGTTTATGTTTTATGAATGAGTTACACCTACGCGTCATTACGGTCCGCGCGAGCTAAATATACCTGGGTCGCAGGCTCGCGCGCCAGCCCTACCCTCCCATTGTACATTGTGCGCATCGTGTGGGCATCCTGCGCGAGAACTAGCCCACACGGTGCCTTCTTAACGATCCTCGAACCCGCGTATTTACGCGTTAACGTTACTTTCGCTCGTGGGACGACAAACGACGAGAGACACGCTTAACCTTTTCACCGCCTCTTCGATCCTGTTCCAACCATTCCAACGAATGATCGTAATCGATCGAATCTTCTCGATTCGCGCTAACCGAGTTAATAAAAACGAGTTAAGGGACCTGTTATTCCACTCGGATCCGTAGACGCGTGCCTGTTCGCGGAAACATTAGAAATTCGACAGGCGTAGCGTCGAAATTGCAATAATTCTTTCGTCTCACGTTTCACGGCGAGTGGCGCGCGTGGAAGGCAGTTGGACACGCTTGCCAACTTACTTACTCCAAAAAGCTTTAACGAGGTTCGTAACGTTTGCCGAGGAGGGTTGCCCCCGCGTCTCTCTCAGTCAAGAGTGGCGCAACGGGCCTCTGCCTGCTGCTTTCCTCGCATCTCTCCCCTCCCCTCCACCCCCTCCTGCCCTCGGGACACACGCCGCGACACGAGGAACGATCTCCTCCCTTCCGCATCGCCGAGCAAACGAACTTGTCGTCGTTCGGTGAAAAAGGAAGAGACGACGCGTGTCCGCTCTTTAATCGTCCATTCACCATCCTTCTCCTCTCCATCGTCGTCGAAAAGTCGCTAGTTGAAATCGATCTCGGTCGTCAAAACGTCCTTCTTTGTTGGTAATTTATCGACCGAGCCTTGGAACGGAAGATATATATTTCGTGGATTGCGCCAGGACACACGTTTTCTTCTCCTCTTTCGCGCGGCTAAACGAAGGGCGTGTTCTCATCGCGTCTACGCGTCTTCTCTTAAAGTGGCTACGAAAGCAACGAGTGCAAAGTGAAAAAACTAGATTTAACTAGGAACAACATATATTATTCGCAGCTATTACGATCGATCCGCTTTTCGTATAATCTCGACCGTTTTGAACGAAGAATAACTAACTTTGATTATAAAAGAGAAAAACGAAACTCGAAAGATTACGCGGTATTAAAATCGCGAGGATCGAGCGAGGAAATTCGATCGCTCGTTAGACGAAAACTACACTTCTTCCTGTTTCACGATGGTAAAGCGAGAGAGAGAGAGAGAGAGAAAACGACGAAAAATCGGACGAAGCGAGATATACGATAGCCCAAAGGGACATCCGATATCTATATTCTCGAAATTCGTAATCCGGAAGCCGCGCTTATTTGTTCTCATTCTCCGCCGCGTATATTTCTCCGTTATTTTTCCTTCAAAGATCACTGAGATAAATAGACTATACGCACAACGTGCACCGAAGAGAGAGAGAGAGAGAGAGAGAGAGAGAAATATTATACACGTAAATAAAGATGAACGAAGCAAAAGTGTTTTTCTTTTTTTCTCTCGTAGGAAAGAGAGCGGACGGGGAGGGGGGAAAGAAGAATAAAAGGAAGGCGGGACGAAGGGTCGGATAGCCGGGCGGCAAAGCAATTTTCCCGGGGCTTCGAATTGGCAATTGGACGATAAATGATTTAGGTCGCGTAAGCGCGTACCTATGTACGTGTTACTTTACTTGGCCGATTGGACGGGGGCACGCCTGGCCCGAAGGCAGAGCGCGCGTATCTCCTCTCCGTTCCACCATCTTACCCACGAAATAGATCTTTAATTCAATCGCTGCTGACTCACGCCTCTTTGCCGCAACGATTCGCTTTTACTTTTCCAGCTGTTCGGCTCGAGATTCTTTCGCCACCATCCTTGAATATCGATGTTCTATCCGTTCGCGGGAAGAGAAGCGTTTCCAATTCCTTTCTTTTTCTTTTCGATTTTTCTTTGCCAAATGATTAATTTTCTTCGTAACGATTCGAAAAATAAATTAAAATCAAATAAGAATGCGTCGCTTCCCTTCGTTATTAGCATCGTCCCTTTGTAGTGGAGATTAATCCTCGAACAGGATCTCTTCTTCTCACGCGTACTCCATTAATTAATTTGAAGGGGCCGGTTAATAATAAACAAAATCAATTCCCTCCTTTGATCCGTGCAACCGAGACTTCTCTTGGAAGGACGGAGCGAAACAAAGAGCGATCACACACACGCACGCGCAAGAAAGAGAAAATCCTTGCTCCTTGGCGCTCGAAGATGCTGGCGGCGGATCCCTCAGAGTAAACATCCGCGGATCGAGGATGATCAAAGTACCTTCGCACCCCCTCCGAGAGCAGAGTACCACTCGACAACCCCGCCGTTATCCCCTTCTTCGAACTGATTCTCGAAAAACTCGACTCTAGAAAAAAATATTTCCAAAAAAAAAAAAAAAAAAGAAAAGGAAGAGAAGAAAATCGAAATGGATCATCCTCGATCAATTCGACGCGGAAGAAAAGTATATCGTATATAAACCGCTCGAGGGGAAACGAGGGCGGAATGAAGTGAAACTCGGTGGCGCAAATTTGCAGCTCGGTTTCCGAAATTAGCTCGATGAGGGACGGCCGAGTGGAAATCGGTTCCTATCCGCCTCGAGGGATCGAGACGACGACACAGACCACACATACATACATGCATACGTATATATATATATAGAGAGAGAGAGAGAAAGCAACAAGCGGAAGAAGGGAGAGGAAAAATAAAAAGGAAAGAAAAATGGGATCGAAATTCACGAAGGCGCGTGATAATACGAGTGAAAAGAGAGAGAGAGAGAGTTACGCGTTAAACGTATTCGAGCGAAGGGCAAGCTTTGGAAAGCGAAATTGCTTTTTCAATTAATTCGTAACGGCGCGCGACGCATCCTCCCTCTCTCTCTCTCTCGCGAGCGAACGAGAAACAGACGAGCGTTGCGTGCCGTTGACAGCTCATTCCCAGAACAGAATATCCACCATAACCGCGTTTTTTCTCTCCTTCTTTCTCGTGGATACCTGGTGAGTGGCCCTGCCTCGACGCTGCCACTGATAAAAGTGGTCCACGCTGAGAGACCAGCCGGGTGCGAAGCTGAATCCCTCGCTCGGGATCAGGGAGGATGGCGGCGGCTGGTGGGGGGCGCAGAGGGGGTCGGGCAGCTCGGTGTAGAGGCCCCGTCTACCGCCCGCCCACCCCAACACGCGCTGCTTCTCGTCCACCGCCGCTTGACCCACATCCACCCGCGACTGCATCAGCTCCTTCTCCAACGTGTAGAGGGACTCGAACTCGAGGAACGACATCTCTCCAAACGGCTCGTTCAAACCACCACCAACACCACCGCTATTGATATTATTGTTGGCGGAGCCAGCACGGAGGACGCCCATCTCGTCCTGCGAGAAATCTTGCTCCAACACGTATCTCCTCGGCGAACGTTTCTGGGTTAAGTTAGGGCGATGATGCGTCTGGCCTTCGTTTCGTTGCTCCTCCTGCCAACACTTTCTCGAAGATCTCTTGCACTCGATTGACGAGGCGGGACTTTGGGGGGAGGTGCGACGCGGGGATCCCTTGGCGGGACTCGGGGGATTCCCTCCGCTCAGACGCCTGCAACCTTTGCCCTCCTCGCCCCTCGGGAACATCGCCTTGAGCCCCGACATCGCGGCCGCATTTTCCTCCGCGCCGATCTCATCGAAACGCGACTCGAAACGAGGGGTATCGCGGGCGCGTGGAGCCTTGGAAGGATCCTCCGCCAGGACTGACGGCGTTTCAAAGCGTGCGCGGTGATGCGCCGCAGGACGATTGTTGCGCGGGCGCACAACCGAACGAGAGAGAACCCGCGGTTATTTCCCCCACCCCACCCGATGTTTCGTTTAATTCCCTTCTCCTTTCGAGTCGAAAACGATCGACTCGAGATAACGCGTGGATTCGATCGTTTTGCGAGAGGAGGTAATTCCGAGGCAGGGGGGAGGGAAGAGGAAGAAGTAATCCGGCACATCGATGTTCAGCGCACCGGAAAATTTTTGATGCATGTTAACTAAGTAAGAGTGGAGAGAAAGATGAACGAAACATGTTCGTCGGCCAGCGCGATTTCGTTCAGTTCCTCGCGAAATGGGACCCAAATGTTACGGCCGTGAGAATGTAAACAGAGCGATAAACGTTAGTCGGGTTATATTTATATACATTAGTATATTAGATTCTGAATTAGTTGCTTTCAGTTGCCTCTAATTGGCAACTTCGACTCACTTCTATATTATCGGTGGTAATATAGACATCCTTCTATGTTATCATATACGATATAATTTTAGATTTAAAATTGTAAAATGCACAGTGTTTTTATTATTCTTAAATTTTAAATTCTCTGATTCCAAAGTATATTTTTATTTCACTGCTTATTCCATTAAATTTCTTTTAACTATCCTATATTTTATTATTATACGTTTATTATTATACGTTATTAATATAAATATACGTATAATATAATTACATTCTCTCTTCTTACTTAATCTTCTTAAATGTAAATACAAGTGCAAATGGTTAAAATCTTATTTTTCTCGAAGAAGAAAGCGCCACCTATATATAGGTGCGACGGAGCGACGAACGACGTGTTAAAGGATCGACAATTTTTCGACGGATCGAATTTCATTTTGAAGGCGAGGAGAGACGTACGCGATCGATGACGCGCGAAGAGAGAGAGAGAGATAGAGAGTCGTGGAAATAATTAATAAAGTCACGCCGAGCTTACGCCCGTCTGCCTCCCGATTTCTCGTTTCCCTGCCCTAGCCTCGTTCAATAGCCTTCCCGTCGTCCACTTACTTTTCCACGTTTCCACGAATTCGATATAATAATGCCGCGGAGGCTGGAGCGAGAGGAGGAGCGGCGTGGCTCAGCCCTTTCGACCCAGTGGCTCTCGATCGTTCGGGTCGAGGGAGGGATGCGCGGGCCGAGGAGAAAAACGGTTGGCGAGAAGGCCGATGACAACCGCTACGAAAGAGAGGGGGAGGGATGGCTTACGGAAAGCGTTATTCACGTGTCACCGGCTTCGGGATTATTACGAATCACTTTTTCCACATGAAAGTGAATCCCTCAGACGCGTTCCCCTTTATCGACCGAGCCGTCCTCCAAATGGCGGCGTATCGTTCGCACCACGGAAAGACTCGACGACTCTTGTCTCGCCGATTCTCTACTCTTTCTCCAACTTGTTGAACGCGTCCAATTTCTTTTCGTCTCTTTGTAATATCTACGATCGAGTTTGCCAATCGTCGTTGAATAAGAATATCGTTGACGCTGTACGAAAGTATACGTTTCTTTCCTCCTACATCTATTACATATACATTTATTCGTTTGTAATAAAATTATCGTTATTCGCGTAGAAAGTTGCGTCTCGACTCGTGACCCGACTCTTATCTCCTCTATTCCCGCTTTCCGTGCGGTGGAAATTTTGATACGATCGTTTCTAGAGAGTACGAATCAAGGGGGGGGGGGGGAGAGGGAGAGGGTGAAAAAACAGATTCGCTCGTATAAAAGTGGAAGAGGAAGAAAAAAGGAATAAAGAATGTGGAGAAACGTATTGTATCCCTTACACGTGGTTTCGCAACGCGAAGGGTGGTGGCGAACCAAGCGGAATAAATAGTCGATGAGCTCGGTTCACCTAAAAAGAAGGATATAGGAATTCGAACGAAAATTTTTGGGAGGAGAATTTTTCTTCTTTCCTTACTTGGCGATTTCAAGTGATTACAAATTGAAGGAATATAAAATATATGGATTATAAAATTAATATTACTTCTTGAATCGAATCTTGAATTCGATTTCTCGTAAGTTGGTGTTTGGAAATGTGATATCTACGTCTTTTGTATTGAAGATCGAGAGATTGTATTTCTTTGTCGAGAAATTGAATTTCCTATCCTTTTCTCTGGCCGACGCGCCAACGCCAAGTGTAGACAAAGAGGGTAAGCAGTGGAAGAAAGATAGAGATAGAATAAAAATATCGAAATCAGCGCCATCTTCAGTGTGCCGCGAATGAAACGCGAAAAGAGAGGAAGAGAAGGATAGAGCTAGAGTAAGAATCGACCGCTAACGCCATCTCTCGAGTATTTTTAAAAAGATAATTGAGAAAACGTCTTTGGTTCTCGAGAGATAGCGCTGACGATTGATTCTTGTTACATCTCCGTCCTTCTCCCATTACTTTCTATCCTCTCTTTTTACGTTTCATTCGCGGCACTCTGAAGATGGCGTTGATCTCGACATTTTTATCCTATCTCTGTCCTTCTCTCCTTGTCTAAATAAATTACGCGCTTAAAAGACTCCAAAAGATACTTGGATGGATTTTATTATCTTCTTTCCCCAACCTATTAATATACGCTCGTCAAACGTTAAATTTATGCGTCTCGAAGTAAAGAACGAAATATCCACTTTCGGAGGCCTAATAGAAGCCTATACTTTTACACGAAAGCACGAATCACGGAATCGATGTTTCGAATCGAAAGATCGAACGGCACGTGACACAGGCGAGGCGAGGTTGCCGCTTAACCAACAACCTCACCCTCATGAATGAGAAGCACGCGCGCTTTACACGCGTATGACCGCGCCATTCGAGAAACGCGAAGGAGGGTGGACGTAATTCCTTCGCACCACGTGGTTCTACACCCACGGGACCTGCTTTACCCCTGGAGTAACGACGTGACTCACAAGATTTATAGCCTTCTCCGAATTATATCCTTCCTCCTTCCTTCTCCTTTCCTCGAATAGGCCAAATTTCCCTCACCATTTTCCTCTCGAAACGAAACGTAACGAAAATCGATCCGCCCACGTTTAATTCGACTCGATTTAAAAATTTAATACTTTCAATACCTGAGCTTGTCGTCTCTCGCACCCGCAGTTTCTCAATTTTTCCAATTGCTGCTCGATCAGATAGAACGCCGTGTATCTCTGACTTTCCGGAGACAGCGGAGAGTGATCGTCCGGCGATCCGAAACCGGAACTCTTGCTACCGCTACTCTTGATCGAACCACCACCTCCTCTTGCGATTGTCGACGCGTCGTTCGACGGTGACAAAGGCGACAAAGGCGAGCCGATGCCCGAACTCTCCGAGCTCGAATTCACGAGGCCACGTCCGACATATCTTCTCGTTCTCGGCCTTGGAATCAAACTTTTCCTTCTCGTCGGCCCCGAAACCCTCGCCAACCTCAACCCGAAATCCTTTCTCGCGTTATTAATTTTCCAAACGGTCTCGTTCGACCGTTCTTCGTCGCTCTTCTTCCTTCCTCCAATTCTTTCTTTCTTTACCTCGCTCGAAAATTTTTCCTCTTCCTCCTTTCGATTCGAAAAATCGGAGAACGCTGGAAGATCGTTCGAATCTTTTTCGCACGTTTTTTCCTCCTCTTTCTTCCCACCCTCTTTACAAGAGGAAGGAGAGCGGTCTCCATTATCGTTAATAGCTTCGATCCCCTTCGATCCCGCGGCAAGGAATCCGGGAAGCAAATCCTCGAATGGTCGATCGATCGATTTCAAAAGCGTCAAGCCGTAACCACCCACGCAATCCCTAAGCTCGTAATATTCGACGTTCTCGAGGCGATCGGTGGAGACGGGCGCCGTGTCGAACGAGGCAGGCCTTCTTCTCACTGTGCCCGTCTCGTGGCTGGGGGAGTCCCAGTCCACGTGGAACGTTCTTCTCTTGCGCGACGTCATTCTTTACTTCACGTCCGTGTCGAAACGGAAATTTTGCCTGCATTTCGGCAATTGCTCGTTCAACGAATAAATGATGGCTGGATGCGACGTCTCGCCGGCCATTGTTCGTTCCTTATTTCCACCAAAATTATTATTATTATTATTATTATTATTACGTTTAAGAACACGTGGAGGATAAAATTGTACGACGTCGAAAACAAGAAAAATTATCTTAATTAACGCTCGGTTATTTTATATCCGTGTCGAAACGAAAATTCTCACGACTTCGTTTCTTCATTTTTATCCCTCGTAACCACAATTATTACAATTATTAAACAGAAGGAAGATTAAACGTTTTAGCACTTTGAGCAATTATAATATCCAAATTCACACTTGAAGAGCGATAATGAAAAAAAGGAGGAAAGTATAAAATTTTCCAGCGAGAGAAACGAAGTTGGATCGGCGAGATGAAACGGATAAGCGGATATTTTTGGGTTCTTGCACTGGGACAATGGATGCACTTGGCGAGGGTGCCTCGGGCAAACTGAAACCACCCCTTGGCGCGCAATCACCCTCGAGCGTCGGATCGCTAGGAAAAGTGTGCAGGACTAGGCCAACCCCCTATCATAGCTTTGGGGCTAAAAACTAATTACATTCGGCCACGGGGTTGGTGTATGATCGTACACATATTGCAACACTCCCAATACGGCATTATGAATTCCACCAGACATCCCCAACCAAACAATCCCTTTGATTCTTTCTCCTTTTTCTTTTTTCTTCTTTTTTTTTTTTCCAACAATTTATTCATTTAGGAGGACGACTCTTTGCTCCAAGAGCAAACAATTCCCCCCCCCTCTTACGTTCTGTAATAACCGATGAATCCGTTGCTGGAATAAAAAGAAAAAGTTTCGAAGGTTATTGGTAGTCGGATAATGGGAAGCGAGCACAGTTTGGATAAAATCTCGTCTCTCGATCCGAACTGTCGTAACCACGAGCAGCCAGCTCGTCCCCTAACTTTTCATCCCGAAAGAGAGAGAATAGAGTGTTCGCAATTTTTCGTTATCGACGTGCAAAGATTTTTATTGGAAATTTAACATAAACGTGAGTTAAACGTGCGTTGAAAACGAAAAGATGGGATAGGTTTGCGGGGATATATTTTGACGTCGATTTTGCGGTGGATTTCGCGGTAACATAATGGACTTTCGACCACAGCGCTCTCTTCCGTCGAGCTACATCCCCCTCCGTTCCCCCCGCCCCGGCGATAGAAACATCGTGGAACGTCGTAATCCGCGAAAACCGAATATCTCGAGCAAGTGAATTCGTGAGTAAAAAACGAAAGAGATGAAACGGTGGATCGTTGTTAACAAGGAAGATTATATTTCACGAATGTGACTCACGCTGCGAATGGTCATAACGGTCCAAAGAAGAATCGAAACTTCCCCTTCAGAGAAACAAACGATCCGTGCCGAATAGATTTTGCTTTCGAAAGTAAGTATGATGGGCGAAATTTAATAGTTACTTCAGATAATTTATTGTTATTAATTTATTGTCCAAAAGCGAGTCAACTATAATTAGCTACGAGTATGTTTTAACGAGCCCAACTTTCGAAGAAAATATTTAAACTCGTCCTTCTGCATCTCAAGTAAATATTTGATACCTTGGAAAATAATAATTTGGGAAATATCGACGAAGAAAGAAATTTTCTTGACATTTCGATCGATTAATAAACGCTATAAATGTAATCCCCACCTCGGTTGACACGCGAGAAGGCTTCTGTGGTCGAAGCGGAAAAAAAAAAAAGAAAAAAAAAGAATTCGAATCCACTTGCGGGTTGACCACAAGCTCGCTCGTATTAACGAATGGGATTTCGCAGGTCGGAGCTTACAACTTATAATCCCGACATATCCCGTTATAGGTTACCCGCCCAGCCTCGTCCGAAGATTAAGCTTGCACACAGGAATAAGCATCCCCACCCATCCGTGGTACTCCGCATCACTTGCCAATTCCCCCCACTCACCTCGCCCCCTTCAATCGGCTTAAGCCGTGCACGCGTGCACGCGTCATTTAGTCCACGCTTTGCTCGCGTAAACGCGCACGATATTGTACAATTCTAACTAACAATATTGGGCGCGATCGCATGGGCAGATTGAATCGAGAGGGATTCAAGAACGAGTCTTGATAGGAAACGACGTGCACCCTTCCTACGTGATTAGAATCACGCGTCGCGATTCGGTTAATTAGATCGATGGCATTTTCAACCGGGATCGTAATTATTTCGTATTTTCAAGGAAAGAAAGAAAGATTTAACGTGATGATTCGAAATAAATTTTTCCATAGGATGAATCTCCAATTCACAGCAGCAATCGTATCCGTGATATAATTATAAATTTTATAGAAAATGGTAAGATAATTGGCCACGTGTGTAATTGCAACGATTACTTTTTTACGTGGTTATTAAGATTTGTTAAATTATTGGTTTTTAAACATTTTAATCATTATGGCGTTTATTCTGCGCTGAATCGATAACATTGAGAATGACATAGTGAAATAGTTCCAAATTGTAGAACAAAAATACGCATTATAATGTTTTAAAAACGAATATTATTATTTTTCTCGAAATTGTGCAGTTAGATTCGATGCAAATTTATCGACAGTCGTGAAACGCTCGACGGATAAGCTGTGCTCGATCGAGCGAAGGTTAAGTTTCCGACTTACCGACCTATCTCGAGAGATGGAGCTTTCGAAGCATTGGACGCAAACGGAAGATCGAGCCTGCGAGGGTAGCTCGAACGAGCTTACGCGCGCTCTGTTCCCACTATGGATTTGCCATTAATTCAAACCCCTGGGAAACTTTTGTCCCGCACGCGCGCACCCTCCACGTTGAAACTACCTGCCGCTTTTCAAAAAAAAGGAGGACACTGGTGGATACAATCGGGTAAAAAGCAATTTTCTTCGTAAAAAAAACTTTACGTATGCGTCTTTTCTCCATCGATAAAGAGAAACGTAGGGCAAATTTCACATACGCGTAACAAATATTAGAAAAGTTAGAGAGAGCAACTTGGACAAATGATGACGTATCAAGTTAGAAATTCACGGGAATGAATTTTCGAATAATTTCGATCGATACTCGAATTGATCTATCGTTGTAGTAAAATAAGCAAATTATAACTCATTAACTGATAGATTGTACAAGTTTCTTCTCAAGTCAAATAGTAGAAATCGATCCAATATCTAGCGTAAAGGTGAAATCGTATCTGGAATCACGAATCGAGCATCGAAAAAGGGGAAAAAGAGGAAAACTGTGACGTTTTTGATGCGCTTCCTTGCGATGTAACGTTTTCGCGTCGAGGAAACGGGACGAAACGTGGGGGCGGATTTTCCCACGTGGCCGTTAGATCATGCGCATCCCGAGGCGGGAAATGTTTGGTCCGTGAGCCGCGTTTATTGCGGCCGAGTATTACCTTGACTCGTGGAGATAGGGGAATGGAGAACGGCACGTCGAGGAGGAGGGCATTACCAACGGATCGACGCTGGAAAAGCGAAAGTTCGCTTTAAACTTTCAAGGGGATCGTGCCTCTTGCTTTTGCCTTTTTTTTTTTTCTTTTTCTCTCGAGTTCCCTCTTCTCGAGCTTTTTCAACCTGATATTCCTGTATCGCTTTCTCTTCTCCTCGACAGAAGGAAACCGCGTTAACAGGTCGCAGATCCGTGTTGATGAATTAAACTCCCCTCCCTCCTTTTCATATCACGACGCTTGGAGTTTAGAGTTGTCGAGTTGACGGACGAATTAAAACCAAATTAACAGAGACAAGATTGATCGTTTCGCGACGCTTTCTCCTCCAGTGTTTTATAATTCTAAAGAATTATTTTAAAATATTCGATAGAAAATTATCGATAATATTATATCGGTGATGTAACAACGATTCGTTTTATTAAATTTGATTTATATAATTATCGAATATTATACGTTGGTTGGTTAAGGTTGTTAGGTTGGTTGGTTTATCATTTACAGAAATATTATCGAGTTAAAACGCGACTATTAATTACCGCAAATGGAGTCGTGCGTTTGAACGTTTCGCAAAAAGACTAATTGTTCGAACAAGATTACGCTCACGCACGTGCAACTACGTCAATGACGCCGGTTGGAAACTGGAATTAATTAATCTTGATTCTTGGCCCCGTAGCGTGTTTATCTACCACTAATATTCAATTTTTCATTTCGCATTCTGGAATGGTCATTAACACGCGAACAAGTGGGTAAACGAAACGCGAGTATCGAAGACCCGTTATCATATGGAAAAGGATAAGGCTATAATCGGTTTTAACAGTCGTATCGCTGTCTTTCCTTCGCCTTTCCTTCCTCTCCACCCTTGCGTCACAGTGTCACGCATGCCTCTACTAACGTTCTCCCTTAGCTCTCCTCCGCTTTTCGAGAATTCGCATGCACGCTTCTTTTTTGCTCGTTACTTTTTGTCACGATTCGATAATTCATACGTTGTCAACGTTTGATATCGATCGATGTTTCGTTAATTCCGGATCATGACACATTTGATTTTTTTTTGAGTTCAGAATGAACGATAAAAAAAGATAAATTGACATCGTTGGAATTTTGGTGAAAAATATTTTTAACCCTTTTTTTTATTTCCTGTTTTATGTAATGTAGAGAATAAAAAATCGTCGATTACGTTAAATTACAAAACTCGACCGTCTGGTTACAGATTATCCTATTCTACTCGATTTCCTTTCACGTTTCGAAGGGAAACGAAACTTTTCAAATTCTGTTTCTTCGGCTGTTCGATTATGGATAAAATTTATAGACATCCTCGTTCCATCATTAGCGCGTCCACGAGATGATTTACGCGAATCGAATGACAATTATTAAAAATTTCGTGACATGGAATATGTATAAGAACACCCTTTTTACCTTTTTTCCGTAGTCTCGTAGTCGGCATCTCGAAATTTGTAATTTCATTTCGTTTCAAATTCGTGCCCGGAATATCTTACTACCCTGTTAAATATATTTTTAAATCCCGAAGAAATTCTTCTCGCCTCGATTTTCTCGCCTTGATTTCTTCCATTTATTTCTTTATATATTCGTTTTATTACAAATTTAAAATGAAATTTGAAATTCTAAGGGATTTCCTCAAAACGTTGAATCTCATACGTTGCTGCTAATACGGAGCCTATACACGGTTTCACCATTATCCTATCCATTATTTTTAATTGGAAATTATGAACGGGCAATGCATACGGTCTAAAAATGTACATATACACTTGGAATAAAGTACAATTAATAGTATGGTGTATAAATAGGGGAAAGGATTTAAATATCGCACGATATAATTCGAAACAAAAGAAAAAAGAATTATTGAAAACTTATTTATCCAAAAATTACGATTAAAAAAGTATTTAAATATGGCGCGGTATAATTCGAAACAAAAGAAAAAAGAATCTCTCGATTATTGAAAATTTATTTATCGATAAATAACGATACGTGCTATTATATTAGAACGTTTATTTTATTTTTCAAGAAAGAAATGATCTCGTCTAACGAGCGATTTGAAACGTAAAGTTCTTTTAAAACACGTTTCCAATAAACTGATCGGGTAGAATTGGGTGAGCGGGGCGTGAAATTTTTCTTTCTCTTAGGAGCGCGATATTTTCCTTGGATACCCTAAAGAAGCGGCGTTACGGCTTAGAATTTGAAACAGCCAACCAACCAACCAGCCAGCCTACCCAGGGGTCGGAACGTTACAGCTGCTGTCACATAAATATCCCGAAACCCCCTGAATTCTGGAGGCACGAGTGGTTCCACCACCTCCTCCAAAAGTCCTCGCGTAAAGTTGCAGAAACTCCTCCACCGGTATTGATTCTCAATTCTCGCGACAAGCCGAAACCCGCGAGAACCGGGAGTGGAAGAACGAATGAAAAAAAAAAAAAAAGAAAAAGAAGAAGAAGATCGAGAAACTTTTCAAAACTTTTCCGCGACGAGCAATGTTTTCTTTCGACAAATAACTAACCAACGTTGTTGTCGATCCTCTTCAAACTTTTTATCTCAATTCTCTCTAGTAATATGAACGCGTTAAGCGCGTGACGTTAGCTCTAATGCGATTAAATTTTACGATTGTAGCCGGTCGACGACGTAACGATGTTTTGCACGGGCTTGGAAGTGGCGAGGGGGAAGGAGGAGAGGGGAGAAGAGAGATAAGTTTGAAACTTCTCTCGAAAAGAGAGTGTAACGGACCGAATTCGAAAGACTCAAAGTTTCAAAGTTTTAGCAAGGAATTTAATTCCGATTAAAATTGGCCAAATATATTATTCATCGCGCGTTGAACACGTTGAGTCCTATATTTGGAGAAAATGGAATTTCACCAGAGAAAACGTTTTTCTACATCCAAAATTGACGAATTTCTTCGTGCGTGTACATTCGTCGACATCGTAATTGGATAATTCTAGCCCGATCGTTTCAATTTCCTTGTTAAGTGTGGTTTTAAGGAAGGAGGTTTGTAATAATACGATAACGATATCGCGGACACGAAAACCGTTTGACCCGAAATTCGAAGAAATGTAAACGGGGATATCGTGTCCCGTAGCAGCGTCTCGTTTCACTTAAATATGATTTATGAGAGAGGGAATAATTAGAGGGGGTTCTGGGGTGCATATGTAAACTTTTTCTCTCTATCCAGTGTTGATACAGCAATTAATACCGACTTTTGATTTATTACCCTCCTTAATCGCGATACGGAAATATTCTTATTCGTATCTCTCTCGTTCCTACAAGCCTGATTAAGCAGTTTCAACGTGACAACTATTTTTCCCTCCTTCGAACCATAAAATTTTTTCGAAAAATTTATATATACATTTTTAGAAGAGATTAACGAAAGAAAAAGAGTGCGAAACAATTGGATACATTGGAAAAGGAAATTGAATATTTACATCGAAAGGGTAGCATTGAAGAAAACGAAAAGGAAGAAAGAAGAAATAAGAAGAGGAGGGGGGGATTTAAGGAGAGGGGGAATAGCTCGCGACACGTAAGGTCTACCCTTAATCGCGATGCGTGACAGGGGTTCTGCCGAACAACCCCGGTAATATTAATCTTCGATTAAAGGCTTATCGTGGCCACGTGGCCACGGGCGCGGAAAATTCGGCAACGCGAAAAACTTGGGGAGCAAGCTTATCTCCTCGCCTTAAACCTCTTTGATTTTAACGATTTCGAGAAAAAAAACTCTCTCTCCAGCTACATCTACGCGGTGTCCCCGGATCAAACGGATCGAAGTACACGAGTATAAAAGTAGGAAAAGGGTGTTGTGCATCGAGAAGAGGTTTGCGTTTCCATTTCAAAGAGCCGAAAGTTGGATATCGAGATGCAGGCTTGACATCTTTGGTTTAACCCTTCGCGCTCGAGAGGCGAAGTGTAGAGAACGATGTATATCGAGAGGAGAAAATTCATTTTCGAGTTTGTAAAAAATAATTGCTTCGATTTGTAATTATACGTTAAAAAAATTTTAAATCCTCTTTCTAAACGAATTAAACAGAGAGCCAATAATCGATAATTGATCGATCAATAGTTTCAATACGTTGAGAAATATTCCGCAAATTTATCAAGAATTTAATTTAAATTATTGTAAATTATCGATAAGATTTTTACTTTTTTTTTTTTTTGTAAAATTAGTTTAAAGTTAAGTAATTACTTCGTGTTGGAAATGTAACTCGAGTGGCGAGCGATTTATGCTGTGTAGATTTCGTTATCTCCGATTAATAAGAGCGCAGTATTCGTGAATAGATTCTTCAGATCCTACTTATTTCTTTATTACGAAGCGTATAAAATCATTTTACGTTAAGCAACGCACTCGTCACATATGTGACGCAAAATCATCTCGAGTTGCTACTTCGCTCGGCTAAAAAAGTCGTGAACGCACTATTAATCCTTTCTATTAGTTCTTGCCGCGAATTGACGTTTGAACGATACGCAATCGCTTTCACAATCGTTCCCCGCATATAAAAATCTCGAGGAGAAGTCGAACAACGCGTCTCCCTCTTTCCATCTTTCAAAAATCTTCGTGAATCGATTCGAATTCGCTATTGGCTTTAGGTTTAGATATTTTTATTATAAACTTTTTTATCAAGAATTTCGTATTTTTTTTATTTTTATTCATAAAGCACACTGGTGCAGCTTGTAGCATCGTTTAATTCGAGGGGACACCCTGTATAATCCTTGAACCTCCTTCCACGTTATTTTTCCATTAATTCTTTAAATTTATCCTCTCTGGATCAACTTTAATCTAATCCTTTTCTTCTTCATTAAAAATACATTAAACAAATAAATAAAAGTATAAACAAAAGTAAGTTGAAAACTCACACGATCGTGTCTCGATATTCCGCGATATCGGCGATACAACGACAACGACCACCCTCCTGTTCCGCGTGTGCTCAATATGTTGTGGGAGAAACGCGCATCGAGGGCATAGAGCGAGAGAGAGAGAGAGAGAGAGAGAGAAGCATTCACGGAGATATCGAAGCGATTCCGGAACGATGGTTAGGTCGATCCTCGAATGGTTAATCGATGCCTGACCAACGCTCGGTAGGGCATTCACACGGAGCAACTCCACTTTCTACCCCACGTGCCTTCCTCTCCCTTCTGCGATAACTTGTACCTTCTCGCGAGATCTTTCTTCGTATCCCGCGATCCAACCAACTTTCTTCTTCGGATGAACAGGTAAATAGGTAAATATCGTCTTGAAACTCTGAATCTGGATCGTGTGTATACATTTTTCGGTAAACTTGGCAAGAGAAGCAATTTTCTTCTTCAGCTCGGATGGATGGACGGATGGATCGAAGAGATAAGTAAGTATCGTTTTAACCGAGTTGAAATTGGATCGTGTGCGTACGTTTTTCGGTAAATTTAACGAAAGAAATAATCGGATGAGGCGGTGAAAATTGATTGGACGGGAAACGGCACAAGTTTAGCGATAAGATTCTGCGGGCGTAAGTCAATTTATCGCTTTCTCAACCCCCTCTTCACTCCCCCGTGTTGTTGGATCCCGAAACGGAGAACGGGTTCTGTTGGCGTGGCGCGAGGTCGGTGGTAGGCGTTGTATCTTTAATTATCCGCGCAACGGAGGCTCGAGGGATTTTGGCAGGTACCAAGAGGGTTGGCGAAATGGTGTATCATCTCGTCCTCATGGCCGGGGCGTGGCCGGGTCTCGACACCCAAAATCTCTTCGTCTCCGAGAAGAGAAGGGGAAGGGAAGAAATCTCGGCCCTCTTCATCTCCACCAAAACGAATTAACCACGTCGCTCTCTTTACCTTCTTCTGGAGGGGGAAAAAAATAGAACGAAGGAAGAAGAATAAGCTCGAACTTATAAACCGAACGATTAAGCTTTCAGTTCGCTCGCGTATAAGTGGAAATCGCTTGTCGAGGCAATGGACGCACGAGTCAGCACGAGAAGCGAAAGCAAACAATCGTATACACTTCAAATATGAGCATCGATGGATGAAACGGTTTCTAACGGTTTTCAACGGTTTCCAACGGTTTCTAACGTCCTTCCAACGATGGAGCAAAAAACGCGAAGGAATATCATTGGAGGAGCGATAATTTCAGCATTTTGTCATCCGCACCGCGTCCCTCTCGACGTGTCGAGGGAGCCACGGAAGGCGGAGAAAAAAGAAAGGAAGGAGTGGTGGACGGGTGGTGCGGAAGAGCGGGGCAAAGTTGAAGCACTGGCGCGGAAAATTATCCGCGGAACGAGGAGCAAGGGGGAGCGACAAGGTCGCGATCGCGTACACGGACAGCGGCAATATTAATTAAGACAGTCGTTAGGAAAAAGCGGCGAGCCGGGAGCGCATTCGCGTGGAAAATTATGCTCGGTACGCGGATAAATATAACACTTTATTGCTGTTTACTAACTATTGATACTAATAGGCGGGATTAAATATGTTTTAATACATCTCGGATATCGCTGGCAATAAGATGAACCCGATGTTTCCTCTCTTAATCGTTAAACAATATTTCCTAGCAACAACAGTACGTATCTATACGTTTCTATTAATGTTATGAGCGACGATAAGGGAGTTTTGAATTTTTATTGATAATCTGCAATAATTGTATACACAAGAAAGAAGAAGAATCGTAAAATATCGCTTTAGCAATAACGTTATTTAACGAAAAAAATTCTATTACAAAGAATCTGATTAAGAGAATTATTAAGAGAACTATAATTGTTTCAGCTGAAACAATTAAAAATTTTACCGGGAATTTCTATTCTCTCTCACTCTTTCTCGAATGGCGCGGTCGAAAAGCGATAAACCCACCACGCGACAGCCAAGATTTTTCGTAAAGATTTCGATTTGGATTTGATATTAATTCGAACGGTCGCGCGTGTAATTAGAGATTATCGATTATCCGATTAGTCGATTTGCAAGTTTAATTAATAACCAGACACGGTGCCGGATAGATAGTACGCCGATTATATCGCGCCAAAATCGTAATTAGTTGACGGATCGAGTTTACGAGTTTAACGAAACTCTGTATGGATATTTTGGGGCGTGGAAAAATTTTTACGCGAGGGAAAAATTGAAATATCTGAATTGCAAAAAAAGAAAAACTTTCGCGAATCCAAGAGTGGATAGCGAGGGGACAAGTTATTAATCGTTTGAACGAAAAGAGGGACGAGAGTCGATGATGCATGAGGATCACATCGTCGTGTGAGGAATATCCTTCCGTCAATCACGATTACGGAAGAATCAAATTAAACTCTTTGCTTCGATATTTCGTCTCTTTCCTTGACGTTCGTTCTGTCGAAAATTTATTATCGCACATTACATCACGGTTGGCGCAATTCTGCTTAAAACTCTCAACTTTTTGATCGTTGTTTAACGAGGAAACATTTATTCGAAATCGCGTACACTTTTCTCTCGGGATTCTCCCTCGAGTTGAGAGCAGGCAGGAAGTGATACAAGGTCGCGTGCACTCGAACACGTATAGGATTAACCCCGATGATGAAGAGGGAGAGGAGTGAATCGTGTGTGACGAGCGGCCGCGTTAATTACGTTAAAACTCGTCGAGGAGCGATTCTCCACAGGACGACGTTATCTTACACGTTTCTAATTTCGCATACGCTCGAAGAAAGAACAAAAGAGTGAAATTTTCAGAAGAAGAACGTAGATGCTCGAACGAAAAATATTAATATCTACGATTCTTCGTATGTTCTTCTTGTGAAAAAAAAAAAAAAAGAAAAAGAAAAAGAAATATTAACCGCGCCGTTGAAAGAAAAGTAAGGGCGTAAATATAATTTTCTCTTACCTTGATGGTCTCTTGAGGGGAGTACCTCGCAGAGCGCTGTGCTTGAGCCTGTGCCTGCAGGCTCATCGCTGTATCATATCTGCTACGCTAAATACTCTGAAAAGAGTAAGAGAAAAATATTATTACACGCGTATTACGATTTACAATTTTAATAAAAACGAATAAAAATCGATCGTTTAATTAATTAGATTCTGGTAAACGGATTGTGACCAAAGAAGCATGTAACATTAAGAATAATAATCTTTCGTTTTATCGCGGAGGATTATTGGGAAAGAAAGCGATTGTTCCCTCGGAATCTGGATAAAGCTAGGCCTCTGAAACAAGATTCGAAGCGAGGACGGGAGAAGGGTGGTTGGTTGGTTGGTTGGTTGGCTGGCTGGTTGGTTGGTTGGTCGGCCTGGTTGGCCTGTCAATACGAAGAGCTACGTGACCCAGGTACCAAATGACACATCCGGCCGAAGGGACGAAGTTTCTCGTCTCTTTTGAGAATCCCCCTTGTTCTACTCGTATTCTTCCGCGAGGAAAAATTCGATGCATCTATTTCGCTTCGAAATATTTTTATCGGTCGATTATTTTTTTTTTTTTTTTTTAGATTTCACAGATCAAACACGATAAATAACACGAATAAGCTATTCCGTTTAGAGGAGGGGAAGAGGGAGGAAGTTTCGACGAACGAGAATTCGAGGGTTGATCTCGACGAGAAACGTTGAGAAAATCGTCATCAAAGAAACTCGACAACGCTTTATTCGAGAGTCTCTATGCGACACATAAAACGGAGAAGAAGAAACGCGAGCCGTTCCTCTCGATTATACGTTGACAAAAAAGAGGAGGGTGGGGGAGAAGCGAAGGAGAGAGAAAGAAGAGGAGAAGAGGATATCCAGCAAGCGACGAAGAGGGGGAGGGGCGGTCTCGCGATCACGGAAAGGTAAATCGAGCGAAAAGCATAATTAATCACGGTGAATTTGTCGTGATTAACGAGGATCGCGTTGTCCCCACGAGTATAAACACCGTTAATACACGGCAAATGGACTTTGCCTATTAGCCACCTCGTCTATTCCCAATTTCAACGCATAAACGAATCAAAATTCGTATTTTCGAAGTAAAAAAAAAAAAAAAAAAAAAAAAAAGCGAATATCAAAAATTGTCCTTGCGCTCGAGGCAAACTTTTTCGAACTCTCAACAACTCGAGACGATTTTCATTCTGTGTTCGCTGAAACGATTTCACACGCGTAATTAACTTGTAAAATTTTTACATTTTAATTTTTTTTTTTTGGTATTTTTACATAGAAAGAAAGAAAATTTGAATATTAAACTTTATATCGTTGTTTCGTTGTTTATAATTCTTTTTTGACTATTATATCCTTATTGCACCTCCTACTTCATTTCTATCTTCATCGCCGCTCTCCTTCTCTCCATTCTATGCTTACCCATTGCCACGGACTGCCGAAGACGCAGATCCGATCCGATTTCAGGCAAGAAAATCTATTCGACGCGATATTCTAAGAAAAATCAATCGCACAAATAAATATATCGTCTGTATGAGAGTTATCGAACCACGTGACGTCTGACAGTCACCGATTCGAGTGGAAAGGGATATAAAATTTAAGACAAAAGTTAATATTCGTTAATATTCGAATCGCGTGCAAAAATAAAAATAACGTTCGTCCCGACAGGGGGTTTAATTAATCGTAGAATCCGTATATCCCTTTGTTGTTAACCGGTTGCATCGATCGAGACCGCGCGCAAGAATCGAGAACGCGGGCGTAAAAAGGAAGGCCGACGGGGTAACGTCGTTAGTTTCCGGTTGGCCGGAACGCACTTCCATCGAGTCCCAAGCGGCAACCCCTCGCGATGCACGGGCGTCCCGCGCGCTGTCTAATGAGGCTCGACACCAGCCCCCTCCCTCACCCCACCCCACCGCGCCGCGCCGTAAACTTCGACGTTCGAACTGTTGAACATTGCGCGTACGCAACACGGCCACCGGCCGAGCGCCTCTTCTTTCTTTCTTTCTTTCTATCTCCTTCTTTTCCCCCATCTTTCTTATCCCTTCCCCTCGTTCGAACTACACTTCGCATTTTACCACCACCACCATCGCCTCCTCCCCTGAAACGAAGTTACGCAACTTTGTTCAGATGCATTCGTTGCACAGCGATAAATAGATCAACCCTTTCGCTATGTTCGAGAAAGACCGTGAGCGGCCGCGTTCGTACGCCTCATAATTCGAGTCGCTTTCACGGTGTTTATCGAAAAAAAGAATTGACGATAAAAAGAAAATATCGATGCTACGTTTTCAGAGAAAGATACTAGATTGCTATCGTACGATACGCGGCATCTTATGCAGTCGATTATAGTAGTAGCGAAAGTTAATGAGAGAGAGAGAGAGAGGTTAGTTTTTCTTGTTCTCTGGGTCTCGTTTGAACTGCGTTTGAACATTGAAAAATAAAAATAATTAGGAAAACGATACACTTGTAGTTATAATAACGATAATAGAGATATATAGGGTGAGAGGGGAAAAGGAAATATTTACATTTTATTATTCGATCGAAAAACATCGTTGCGTTTAATTTAATTCGGGAGAGGGTTAAAACAGCGGAAAGTAAAATATTCGAGTCTCGAGTGCGATTCTCATCAATCGAGGTGGTGATCGACGAGCCTTCTTTAATTGCTCCTACGATCATGAAATCGTAACATAACATATTCTATCGAATCATATTAATTCTATCAAATACGAAACCGTATAATAATCGAATCAAACAATTTAAATAAACGCGAACAAAGTACTTGAATGGGAAGCCAATGGTCAACAAACCAATAATAATAATGGAAGAATGGAAAGGTAGGAAAGGTAAAGAAGGCGAGGTTGGAATTCGAGGCGATTCCCATAACAGTAGCGCGTACATCGGTATGGGGGTTTTCTGGTATGGTGTCAGGGGTTCGCGTCTGACAGTGATCGAGAACCGCGATGCTATCTTCGCGGCTCGATAACGACCAGCGGAAGTATCGCTTTAATCACTATATCCGAACCCCGTTCCCTTGCCACGCCACTGGATACCAGATCGTTTCTCATGTAACCTTCTCTACACCCACCTCGCCTCGTACCGTGTTTCTTTCACGAGCTTGCAATTATCATTTACCAATAATATATATAAAATACTGGAAGAATAAAATTTCTAAAAATTTAACTCGAAGAAAGGTTAACCACGATTGTCGTCCAAAACGTATAATAAACATGGTCCCAGTTAAAATATTCGACGAGCATTACTCGATCCGGATTCGAGGGAAAAAAGTTGTTTGCCGACGCGGAAACTAGGATATACAAACGCGCGTTAATTTCATAGAACGTGGAGGAAGGTAGAGGAGGGACAGGAAGAGAAGGAGGTGGAGGAGGCACCATAAGGTCTGGAAGGCCCCTTTTGCTATCGATCTGTCCCCACTCGCGGCGATTCTACGCTCTGGTGTGCCACACCATGCATCCCCGTGGAACGCTATATTGTTCCCACTCGGTCGCCCGCTCACGCGTGATGGTGTACGTGAACGTGTTCCTCCTCTGTATTTATGCGTTTCGCACGAGTGTGCGCACATACATTCTACCCACCACCACCTAGCCTATATATTTGTCCGTACACGTATACGTGTATGCGTATGTATATATATATATATATATATGTATTAACACGGTGCATTTGTTTCCATGGGTAGAAAGCATGGACCTCCTCTCACACCTGCCTTTAACGACACCGTTACGTCACGAGCAACGCAACACCACCCATGCCAACACCACCGCTGTAATCATCTACCGGATACGTATCCGGATGTGTACACGAGTGTATTACGTGTTTTACGTAAAATGTTTTCTTCGTCACACTCGATAATAATACGAGTAGCGTTTTCTTTAACGAAGGAAAAAAAAAAAAGGGTATGGGATTAAAAAAGCAAACATGAATTGTTTGCGCGATCTTTGGAGGATCGATTTTTAAGGATCGACGAGGTCGCCCGATCCATCTGTCGCGCCTTGTATTCCTTCCCTTCCCTGACATGGACATATGGTATTCTCTATTTTTCATAGCGTTGTACGTTGTACTTGCGAAAAGTAGAAAGAGAAAATATATTGGGAAGAGGAAGATGGGTATAACACGATATAAAGAGAAGATGGTAGAGGATATTGGTCAGCGCTGAAAGACGAGGAGCAAAGGAGGTATAACGGAGGAGAGAAGCTTCCTCGAGAAAGATTAATATCTCTATCGGAAAAGTTCAGGAGAGCAGGCCATTTATCTACCTACGCGCCCTGTTCCATTTCTTCCTCTCCTCCTTTCCCTTCTTCCTCGACAAATCTTACGAAGACTCTTCGAGAGAGAGAGAGAGAGAGAGAGAGAGGGGGAGAGAGAGTTTGTTTAACCGTCCAGATTGGCAGAATTGGAAGAAAAGCAAAGGCAAAAACAAGGAGAAAGACGGAAACAGACGGTTCTATATCCACCGGTTGGGAAACGGTGATTCACAAGCCGGATGTAACCGAGAAAATTCGATTTGACACTTGTAGGATAGTTTGGAAGTAGCAGGGAGATTCCTAATAAATTCAACGAATAAACCTGTTTCACAGAGATCCGAAACGACATCTTCTAACCGAATATTTTATCGCGTTCGATTGGTAAGGAAGATTCCAACTTTGTATCCGGAACGATTGTATAAACGTACTAATTGTAAAAAAACGTATATTAAGTTTGTGCTTCTTGTGGATGAAAGATGAAATGAAAAAAAAAAAAAAAAGGTGACGACATCATCGATCTTGAATAAGTAGTCGGTAAGTAGTGGCCGGCCAGCTACGATTAAGCGTGAGTGGGAGCGAGCAAATTACACTCTATCTTTATCTTGACCAGCCTTTGTATTCTCAACATTATGTTCGATTATGCCGCGATACACGCAACGTCTCGTACTATAATCCCAGAAACCTTGTTACGCTCCGTTCAGATAATTCGAGAATGCAAAACACAAAACACCGATTGCGTAATCTTTGTTTGTCCATCAAATATCTTGATCTTGACTCGAAATAAACGAAAATCCGGCTATTTAATCTTTCAGCAAAATCAATTTCTCGCTGATTTATATCTTATATCGCCAGTATAATTTATATATATAATATGAACGTTGATTTTAGTAAATATGTACAAATAATCGCGATAACTTTGCGAGATTGTTGTTGAAGGACTGGGCCATTAATAAGCGTGGACGATACGAGGACCACCAACGAAGGAATCTCTTCTTGTATGATTTAACGGCAGGGTCAAGCGAGGCAAACTCGTTGACCTCTTGTACTCGAAAAATTCCTTTTGTTAATATCGGCTTCGAATTTGATTCACTGTCCGAATCTTAACTTTTTTCCCACAACATCGTGGTCAATCGCGTTTTCGTTAATACAGCAAAATTTATATATATATATCAAATTGTCGTAATAACATAGAAAAATTAAGCATAGCTTTTAATATACTTATTCTCTTTTCATAATTGAGCATACGTGAAAAAAATACTAGGGGTAATACTCCCGTTTCACCTCTTTACGCGTATATCCTATTACACTTCTATTCCATTTACCCCGAGCAGACTAAAAACATCGATGCACACACTTTTCTTACGAGAACATTTCTCAGGTGAGATAGCGCGGAAGTGCATGGTGTGTTACACGAAGCGTGTACATTTGTACGGATGTCTTTATCGCTTTATGAGCCCCATAAAGTGCCGTTGTCGATCGAACAGCCTTTGCATCTCCATTGTGCATTGCCAACCACCAACGGGGAACGAGAAGGAAAGAGAAGTTTTACGCCATTGTTTATGCGCTTCATTACGTATACCATTGTCGTCGATTCCGACTCTTAAACGCGTGTAACGTGGAACCCAACATTCTGAAAAAAAGTGAAAGAAAGTGATTTATCAAAGATATCGCGCGCGGGGGGAAAGATTTGATAACGAGAGTCGACCAAAAGTCGCGTTCCTCGTGAATTCTCGAGGGAGATTGTTAACAACTGATCCGATGTATAATGCTTCCACGCGATGCTCGCGACATCTGTTACTAACCTTAAAAATACAGACGATTTTTCGTTCTCTTAATCAATTATTTTGAAAAGAAAATTAAATAACAAAAGTTTGTTTAAGAAAAATTTGTCAAATGAAAAATGCAAGAATCTGCGCGTTGTCGAGTATGATTCAACGACATTTTACCAGCTTGACCGGTCTAACGATGTTATTGGCCATGTTCTCTCGCTATCGCCACCATGGATCGTCGGCACGACAGTTTCCGTGCACTCTCCATTATGCCGTTTAAGTATCACAATTTTTTACGGATACCGGAGAAGATAGGCAACAATATGGCCCGGAACAATGATTACGAGCACAGGGTTGAGGATAGGAAAGATCCAGAAACCAGATAAATCATCATAACCTTTACCCATCTACATAGCGAATCCCATAAACTACCGTTACCGTATCGTGTAGCATTTTACGATTACATACGTCCCCCGTATATAAATTCTTCTCGAAACAATGAAGCAATTTTGCGATACGTTATTTTGCCGAACTATGGTCACCGCTATAGTTGCAATAAAGAATCTCGATATTTTTTTTTTTTGAAATTCATATAAAATTGTTATTTCCTTTTATCGGTTTTAAAAGTATACGATATATAATGAAAAATTCGAAAAATTTTCCAATTACGTATTATTACCATTTATTGTATATGCAAGTTACAAATTACGTTTCTTGTATTATTTCGTAAATTTAAACGATGAAAATGAACAAAGGATAATAATTGAACAAAGAAAATTTTGCTATGCTAACAGATCCTTGTCTCGGCTGATAAGATGAGAGATCATAGAAACGCACGAGACGAAGTATTCGCTTACAATGCTTGGGAGAAACGAGGAAGCAAAGGTATATTCATCACTTTCAATGTGTTTAAAGTGCGTGTGCGTTAAATACGCACGGCAAACACGCTAACCAAACCTAACTAACAGTCGACCTAACAAATTAACGTTGATGCGTTAAGTGTCTGCAGCTTGTATCGAATTGGAAGATTATACCGTATTCTTCTAAACTAAACGAAATCGTATTTGAATATATATCGCTCTGTATCGAATCTAATGATCATTTCATTGAGATAACGCTATTGAGATAACTTTATCGATTTATTCGACGATACGATAAAAAAAAATCAATATCTTTGAGATCTCTCATTTCGTATAAAATTTCGCAAATGCTACTTTTCAAATACAAATAAAACGATTTCGAAACGATAATTAAAAAGATTGAAAACGAAAAAAATTAATTATTTTTCAACCATCATTCGGAAAATGCAGTGTATTTGCATTGTTTACACGTTTCTTATACTTGAAATGAGAGCAGCAGGAACAAGGCCAAGTCAACGTTGTGTTTACGTTCGATGAACGTGCAAAAGCAAACGTGACCTGCAAATCAAACATATTAGATTCGTTTAAATCGAATTTGACCTAAACATTTTTTTTAAATTCGATGTTTCGTTATAAAAAGCAAAATTATTTTGTCCTTTCTTCGTTGAAAAAAACTTACATGAATCATACAATTTTACGAAAAAAAAAAAAAAAAAAATTTAACGAGATATTTAAAAAAAAGAGAAAAGAGAAAAATATTTCGCGTTACATGGTATTAAATTTGTATATACCTTTGCAAGATGATTACATATGTGTATTGCATATCATCTTACGAAGGCGTCGTTGACATGAAAAAGATTGTACATCATACTGAGAATTCGCCAAATTTGGTAAGATCAATCGCCTTCAGAAGACGATGAAGAAGAAAAACATATGTTCACTTTCCAATTATGGAGAAAATATTGAGAAATAAAAATGATTATCAACTCTTTCTAATTAATCATTTTTATTTTATAGAATGTAAAAAGTAAAAAGTTTATATATAGTAAGTTACATAAATAATTTACTTTCAAATGTATTTATAAATTGCAATGTATCCGAAAATAAAAAATAAAATAAAATTAAAATACAATAATATTGAGTAAATATAAATCTAATACTATGAATTAATATAAAATATATATAATAATAAATTATAATAAGTAATATAAATAACTTACTCGTGCACATTAACTATTATTCGTAATTATTTACCATCAAAAAAATATATCCCTTTAATTCATATGCGATCATTAACATTAATCGATATTGCATGTTAATCGGAGCGTAACAATACTTTTACCATACATTTACCATTGACTTTATATCGAAGCGATTTTTCATTCGAAACAGAATGAATAAAAATACGAATTAAACATATATCGAAATCTAAATTACGACAAGCTATTCAATTTTATAATAAAATTAGATTTAAACAATAAATAAAAAAAATGCAAATTGACAAATACAAATTTGTGATAAACTTTACACGAATATTGTTCATCAGAATATAAACATAAATTTGTAATATCATTATATGTTTATATCAACAATTATTATTATTTAATCTTTTAATATATGTACGCATTTTTATATCCATACATTGCGATAATGCTAAAACGAAAATTTTTATCTATAGTTTTATAAAAATGAAATTTTTGATAAAAATTATCTACAATTTTATTCAAAACATCAAAGTTGTACAATTTATAAGTCTCACCTGATAAGAGCGGCATTTATGCTAGTTTGCACTAAACCTTGTGTTGCGAATCTTATATTGTCAACTATTACTGATATGTATTAATTTCTTTGTACACACTTATACGCACACACGCACCTGTTACGATATGTTTAGTTTACAATTTGATAGAAATTTTTTCCTCCCCCCCCGTTAAGAAACGTAATGGCAATGCGAAGGACGGCTTATGTTAAAATACAAAAGGGAAAAAGGATAGCGATGGGACAGCGAGAGAAGCACACGAAAAAGGCAGGCTGCGCGGCAAGCAGCCACCCTTACAGCAGGCGCGCGAGCCTACTACTGAACTTACTAGACCGATTGCCAGCTTCGCGAACCGGCACATTCGCTCGGAGTCACTCGTCTCTCACGAACATCGGATATAGCCCACGATCATCATCGTCGCCCAATTAATTTCGAAATGATCGATCAATTTTTAATTTTAATAAATCTTTAATCTAACGAATCATTGTAAATGTTAAATTACAATGAAACGAATCCAACTAACGATAATATACAAATTTGATGATAAAAATGATATTTTTCCACAAGATAAGAAAATATAAAATCAATACGGTTTTCAAGCCACTACTGCATAAGTTGTGCATACTTTTAATGTACCGTTCAATTAAGTATGTAATCCTTAGCCATAATTACTATTCTAAAATCAAGCGCTAAAATTAATTCGGCTACGTATTAATTTTTTACTACAAAAAAAACTCAGTCTCTCTCTATATGATATATAAAATCGGTCCCTAAAATGGATAAAAAAAATGGATATAAAAATATTTTTTGATTAAAAAGTTTTATTAAAATAAAATATTAAAATTTTCAACAAACGATTCTTCAACAACTTCAAAATTTATAAATATATCGAAAGAAATGGAGTTTTCAGGGTAATTATGAATCAAAATTTTGTAATGATTTTTATCATACTTATTTTTTTAATTCATATTTTACCAGGAATAAGAAAAAGTACAATTTCAACAATCGGATCGAAAGTATACGCGCGTGTAATCGAAAAAAATGAAAAAAGAAGTAAAGGAAATAACAAAGATATCAAATTTATCATGTGTATGTGTGTGTGTGTGTGTGTAAATACATATACATGTATATAATAATATAAATAATGAATTTCATATATTTGGCATAAATCACTTTTAAATTTCTATAATCTACAGTCAGTGCTATCCAAATTAAGATTAGAATTTTAAAACTTCGTTCGTTCTATCTTCGTTACTACAAGGATATTAACTGATGCGCATTAACACGCGCGCAAATATACAAATATTTTCTGGGAAAGCTTAAGTGTGATAGTTTGTTTGTTTTAAAAACGAAGTTCATAGAAAAAATTAAAAATGATATTATATCAAATCTATTGTCTATTGTCTTATTATAATGATATAAGAATGATGTGGATAGGATAAAAAATCACGTGAAAAAATTCACTTGTGGACAACACTGACTTATGCAATATCGCGTATACATTTACGAATTAATTGTGCTTACAAAAAAGTTACAATTATTATCGTCTACATACGAATCAATCCTAATACGAAATCTTGCGATAAATTAATCTTTTATGCGTAACTTACAAATTATAAGAACAAATAGTAATATTTAAATAATATTTTATAAACTTCTTACTTATTATATATGTACATCCTTATAGTAAATAGTAATAATTGCATTAAAAAATATGGAAATTGTAGTGGGGTAACCATAAAAGTATCTTCAAGCGACAAAGGGAGAAAGATACGCGTAAAATTTACAATACATAATTTCTATAAAAATAATTTGAAAAGCATTATGTTTTGAATCAATTCTCTGTTCATACTCGATATGATATTTTCTAAGATTTTTTTTTTTTTTTTTCCATCTTTCAATTATCACCACTTTTATTTTTTATTGCTCTTAATGTAATACCACGCACAGTACTTTATAAAAATATTCATTCTAGCAACAGTTGAATTACTTTTTGAGCAAGCGTATGTAACAAGCTACACAAATATTTATAATTATCCACTCTGTCGCCCTCTGTCACTTGTCACAAGGATTTTTGCGTTATAATAATACAGTTCTCACCTCGTTCTACAATTATATTCATCTAATTACTTATGCCTCGATAGAAGAACAAAGCAATTTCTACATTTAGTTTAATTCAATACTTGATCTACGTACAATAATAGATATCAAATATAAAATAAACTACTTAAATGCATTTGGCATGTCTTGTTCACGTGTGAAGCTCACCTGTTCTAATCTGAATTATTGATCTATTCATATCAATCTCTTCAATATTTAAGAACAAATGACGTCACATCCATGGTTAAATAGACTTTGCACTTACATTAAAATAATTATTATTTAGAACTTTGGACTCTTTAGCGGACCAGTCCCGCATCGATCATGTGTAATGTATAAATATATCTAATTATCATTTTTCCATCGGCCATTAAAATTCGATTTAAAAATGTTAGATTCGACGTGAACACACTGCTTGTTCAATTTGCTTCTACTGGCAGCTGTTGTACTATCTACAACTGAGCTTTCTTTTATAATCACGTTCTCTAGGCTGTAACGCTATTTTTTTTTTCTTTTTTTTTTTTTTTATCTATTTATATCTGATCCGATTTTATCTTACCGATCTTTTTCCCGTTTATTTTTCTTAACTATCTTATATACTTCGTGATCTTTTTTTTTTTTAAGAATTGTAAAATATATCATAAGCTGAATCTTTCTCTCTGTTTTTCATTGTACAATTATTCATATGGAGAGTTTTAAATTTTTTTACAAACTGTTATGATTTTTGTTTAAACAAAAATCATTTTCTCATATTTATTACATATCCAAATCATTTTCTATAAATTAGAGTGAAAAACAATTAAATCTTTGCTTCATACATGTTTACTATTAAAAGCAAAATACATCACTATATGTGATTTAAAAATTTCCGATGTATTTACTTTTAACGTTGTAAGAGATTCTAATACTTCTATTGTTGACTTTTTATGATTATATAAAAAGAATTTTCTGTATAATTTAACTATAAAACCTCATTTTGTACACAACCATATTTTTATATGAATCACATACATTACTATTTTTATTTTATTTTTTTTGGTTCCTCATCGTGATAAAAATTAATATTTTTAAAGTCGTCATTTATATTTTTATATTTCGCGTAAAATTTGACATTTTTTCTTATATTAATTGTGTATAATGAAATCTATCTATTATTTCATTGTTATTACTGGAATTGCTCATTAAATTACCAATAAATAATTGCATCGTTTTTTTTAAATAATAAATTTTGCAACAATATTTGTAAAAAAAATTAATCAGTTTTTAAAAATATATCGTTATCTATTGCATTTAACATAATATGCGAAATGTTATTATATTTGCTGAAGACAAAATTCTTTATTTTATATTGAAAAAACACTCGAATTGAATTGTCTTTACAACTCATAATTTAAGTTGTAGGAGTATTTTGATCTCTCTCTCTCTCTCTCTCTTTCTCTCTCTCTCTCTCTTTCTCTCTTTCTCTCTTTCTAGTAATATTAAATTATCTATTTGCACCGACAATTAACATTTTTATGAATACTGTTCAAACAAGTTTCACTATGCGATGATTTTTAAACAACTTGATTTTTATATTAATTGTTTATAAGATTGTTCATTATTTGACTGAAATTGTAAACAATCTGCACTAAGGGACACAAAGTGTTTTATCATTAAAATTTTTGTTATTAAAGTCAATTTCAAATTCATTATAACTTAATTTTTCTGAACTTTGTCATAAAATAAATCAATGCTTTTTGATTCTATTGAGGATAAAACTTCACTTCGGTTGTTTCTAACATCTGTTTTGTTATCAGAAGCATCATCAACTTCATCTTGAGAACTATCACCTCGAATTGGATTTTTGTAGAAGTCAAATTCAAAAATTGCCAATTTTATCGGCTCACGCTGATACCAGTGTTGCTCCGGCGGGTTGGTAGGTGTTGATGCTGTGGTCTGCTCGCCTAGAAAGCTCTGCTGATATACAGAGGCGGGACAAAAGAAAAACAAAAGCTCTGCTACAGATACAGCAAACTACTACAGAAGCCTTCTTTTAGCATTTAATTTTTAAATAGCCAAAAATATAAAGCCATGTAATAGCTGAGCAATTATCTTGTGTGACAATAAATTTACATTTATAAGCAAATTGATAGAAAATTATGAATGATTAAAATTTTTTGATTGAATATTATTCAATCGAAAGAAGACTTCATCGTTGCTACACTAGAACAATTTTCTTATATTATTTTCAATTTGAAAAAAAAAATTATAATAAATAAAATAAAATAAAATAAAAGAACAAGCCATGCAAATTAATAAAATAGGTTTTCTATCATAAAACTAACGTATAATGACAGTTACCGCTAGCCACGGATGATCAAGTACATCTTCGGCACCGAATCTCAATTCAGGTTGCGTTTGTAACATGTTTGAAATTAATTGTTTAGCAGAATCTGAAATATCATCCCAAAATGGAGATCTAAAATCATATTGACCACTCAAAATACGTTCAAATAATTCTTCTTGCTTATTTTCAGGAGAAGCAAATGGTGGAAAACCACAAAGTAAGATATATAATATTACACCAGCTGCCCATACATCAATCTGAAATAGTATAAATTCATTTTATCTTTCGTACGTTTTAAAGATATCTTTCTTTCCGATTGTTTTAAAGATATTTTTCTTTTTGATTAGAAAAATAATGTACTTTTAAACCATATCCTGTTTCTGCAAGAATTTCTGGTGCTACATATGTAGGTGTACCACAAACTGTGTACAAAGGTTCCCTTACAACTTGGGCAAGCCCAAAATCACATAACTTTAAACATCTAACATGATTTCCATCCATTTCAACTAGTAGATTTTCAGGTTTAACATCACGATGCACAATATGATGTGAATGTAAATAAGCTAATGCAGATGTTAAATGTCCAATCATTACACTAGCTTCATTTTCCGAAAATTTTGTTGCTGCAGCAATAGCATCAAACAAATCACCACCCTAAAATAACAATAAATATAAATTATCCCATCATTAATTTTAATTATTCAATGATTCATAATATATATTTGTGTATATAAGTAAATGTACTTTTACAAGTTCCATGACTAAAAACAATTGATCAGTAGTCTCTTGTTCGGCGATCAAATTAATAATATTTGGATGACAAACTTGTCGTAAAATTGATACCTCACTTGCCCACATTGTTTCTTTACCTTGGCATTTATATTTATCTACAATTTTCATTGCATATTCTACACCTGTAGACCTACAAATTATTTTTTTATGAAATTTAAAATATTATCTTTAATTATTAAGTATTCTATATAATTATCTTATGATACTTACTTATGAGAGCAATGCCTAACAACAGCAAAATTTCCTTCTCCGATTACATGTCCTACTGCATAATGTAAACGTAACGGCTGTGGTAATATCAGTGAAGAAGGACTAGGTGTCCGCACTTGTGGTGTAGTAAGCACTTTTTTACCAGATTTACGTGGCATTCTTGGCATTGGACCACTCTGTCTTTTTGATGTCCACGGACATCTTCTAAAACTTTGAACACTTTTAGATTCTTCAAAATCTAATTCAAAATCTTCTTGATTTGATTTTTCAGGACCATAAGCCACAAAGATGTCATCATTTTCAAAAAATTGTTCCAAAGAGGTAACTTGTTGTCCCGAAAGAGTATAGACTTTTCTTACTGCTCCAGAATCTAATTTAACAGCCTCTGTAATTGCTTCCAACGCGTGTTCTAAGCTTGGAGCATTTCTTTTATTTAACAAAAGACGTACAACTTTACGTGGCTTTGTACCATGTCGAATTAAAGTGATTATTTTTGCTTTTACACATAATGGTATTGCACTTATTTGTCTACCAGTACCTGCTGGAGATTGTGGTAGTCCAGATAAAGAACTGCCCCTTCTTACTTTAGTAGATGAATACTCCACTTTTTTAAAAATTTCTCCTTGTCCAGAAACTACATAGCATTTACCATCTTCTAAATCATTAATACTTTGAACTTTCTTCCCATCCATGGTATATATTGCTCTAACACCATTAGGTAAAGTGACACTTGATATTAAAGCTCTTGTTAAATCTGTAGCTAAACTATCAAAACTGCGATATCTTTCTGGTGTCACAGCCATCACAATACCAGTATAAAACTTATCTCCATTTCTAAAAAATCTCACTCTTTTTGCTTTCTTGGTTGGTGGAGTTCTAAGAACATTTAAAGAATGTCGAGAACTAACATCCAACATTCTTTCGTCTATGCTCATTATAGTAGTGGAACTTAGTTCTCCACTTCCAGAAAAATTGCTATCACCAGATGGTGAAGCGCCTTGACTCAATGGTTCTTCCATCATCCTGAATATAAAATTTATAATATAAATTATGTTTTATATATATTATATATATATATATATATATACACATACACATAGAGACATATTAATATGAAAATGAATATTAAAATTATATCACGTAATATAAAATTATTATATTTCAAATAAAATTTAAATTTTTATACATTATTTGCAAAATCAAACTTAAAAAATACGTACAAATAAAAATATTCGCTGTTATTCATTAATTATTAATAATAAGAATGGCCAATTTTTCAATAATGTTATAAATACAAATATTTTTTATTATTTTATTATCATAAATGTTATAACAATAACAGTTAAATAAAAATATACAAGAATCAATTATAAATTTATATAATTTAAAATATTTTAAAATTTGTATAGTTCTCATTATACGTTCAAAAATTCATGAATGTAACATTCTGATAATAAGAATATTTATTTTTCTTTCTAACCTACTTAACCTTTCTTTTAACTACATCATTATATACACAAGTACAACACACGAATAAATACAAGTCCAGAAAGTCATTTGTTAATATATCAAATTTACTAATTAACAAAAATCTTATATGCACTTACCTGCCCAATGAGCAGAATGTCCTATTAAAAAACAGAAGAAAAGCCAAGTAATGAACGAATGAATCACCACTGAACTGACATTTTCATAGCAACCATGACGCGAATATTAGATAATAAAAGCGAGAAATCTCGCTTTCTAATATTACACTAATATAATTTTTTTTTCTGTTATATATAAGTCCCATACAATTTTAATGCTTTCCGTTTCTATCGCAACTAATTTTGTTTTCTGCGCGCAGAATAGTTTAACCTGCCAAACTCTATAAATAAAGTGGCTTGTCAAAGAGAAACCGGAAGATCGGAACCGGAAGTGTAAAGAAATTAAAAGGGTGTAATATAAAAATGAATAACTGAATAACTTTTTCTCATTAACTTACAATTAGTACATATTGTATATTATCCGTAACTAATTTTGTTCCGAAGAAAAGAGAATATTTTATATATGATATGATATGGTATGTTATATATTACATCTTTAATAACAAATAATAACATTAATGAAATACGTTATAAATTGTATTATTAATATATATTTAAAATATTTAAAATATTTATATATTTAAAATATTTGAAGAAAATTATCAATTTTTGTAACGAAAAAGTTTAATTATTAAAATTAATTTAATAAATTACATAATAATTTACTAAAACTTATAAATAAATAATTATATAATAAATAAATAAATATATAAAACTTCTTTTTTTACAATAGTTTTCTTATAATATTATATAAATATATCAATATGATATAGTATATAATATGATATACCATAGAAAGATAAAAATTTAAAAGTTAGTTCGTAAAATATAACATAACTATGGATAGAGGGCAACATAATCTTTAAAAGAGATTTTCTTTTTATCATTATTTATTTATTATGCTTAATAATATTATAAAATTATATAATAATGATTTAATAAGTATATTAAATAAATTATTATATGAAATATATAAAAAATTTAATATTACTATACTATATGATACAGAAAAATATATAAAAAGATACATTCTACAAGTCCTCTGATAGCCGTGATCGTCTAGTGGTTAGGACCCTACGTTGTGGCCGTAGTAACCCAGGTTCGAATCCTGGTCACGGCAATGTCTGACAAAATGACATTGTCACGGCAGAGGAGTTTTTTTTTTACCTAATTCTTTTTTCATTTATAATAATTAATTTTTTTCGATTAACTCATTAATTACACTTTTATATATTTATATATCGTACGTATCTTATCAACTAACATTATATCATATACGTTTCAGATTTTCTAGAAATTAATGTTTCAATTTAATATTACAAAATAAATAATTACATCATTATAAATATTTTTCGAGTTAGAGATTTTATATAATTGAAATATATATTATCTAATTCTTATTTCATTTTTGTATAATATTTACATATTACACTGCATAACAATGCAGTTTATAAGTAACCTAAAAAAACTTGAAAGTATTTAAAAATAATGAAAATTTATATTAATAATTTTTATTTATAAGTATTATTTATAAGTGTTCATGTATATTAATTTCAATAGTTAAAACGTTTAACATGAACAATTTCAATATAGAAATATTGAAATTTAATTGATAAAAATTCAAATTGCTTAAAACGCGATCTGTTGATCCGCACCTGGCAGTAGGATCAAGAGAAAGATAGATATAGAAGCGATCCAGACAGTGTTAGTAACGACACAGGGCCGTAGCGTGCTAGTGTTGAAGTAAAGGTGCTTAGAGTCGGTGGAGGGAGATTTCACAATAGCAACCGACCGTTCTCCAGAAGAGCCGCAGTCTCGCTCGGTGTGTGTTTCTCGGCAGTCGTAGTTGTTGCGGGTGGATGTATTACGTGAAGGAGCGAAGCGAACAGAATCGCTCTATAGTGCGTGAAAAGCATAAGCGTGCAGTTTTCCTAATTCAATACAAAATAAAAAGGACAGAGACGAGTGCGGTGACCGAGGATGTCTCGTGAGTGAATGTGCAACAAGAGACGCCGTAAGTGCGGGTGTCCTCGAATTCGATTGCAGATCTTTAGACCGGTCAACGACAATGCGGGCGCGATACGTCGTGGCAGGTGAGTAAGGCCCCGGGCATGTTCGCCATTCGTGCGTCGTTCTTACTCCGTGTTTCTCTTTGCTCACCGCTACAATCCCTACGGTCGCTTTACAAACTACGAACGATCCAAGACACGAACGTCAATTCTTTTAGTTTCAACAAATTGAACATAATTATTAAGTATTATTCGATTATCCATTAGCAAATAATATATTTCTATCGATATTGAGTTTTTATCTTTCTCGTGGCGGGTAACCTATGTTACATTGTCGTTCAAATTTATACGTGGATCAACGCAAACGATGAACTCAGTAGCGTTGAATTTGTGACAGGTGGGGAGACCGCCCTGCCAAACCGTTCCGCACACCTGATCGTCGTCTACCTGAAGTACTGTTATTTCTTCGTGTGTACTAAGATAGACTAAAATAAATTTTTGCTTTGCTTCATGAAAATTCTCTATAAATTCTATATTTTTTAATCTTTTTGCTAGATTTTTTTTATTTCTTTATTTTTTTCTATTTTTTTTTTTCTTTTTAGTATTCTTAATTTTTCTTCTTCAATTTCCTAATTATATATCTTTCTCATAAAGAAAATATTTATGATATACGTGCTATTTTATATTTTATCATTATTATTGACATAATAAACAAATGCATTATGTAAAATAACGATCGCTCGATCTTGCACGGTGTGTTGAAATCTCCGCGACTGACATCGAACAATATTCGAATTGCTTCGCAATTTTTAGCTTTTTGTTATTATTTTGATTTATCCAAGTATTATGTTAATGTAATATGTGAAAGGCAAAGGAACGAATTACAGAATTACGAAAGTCTGATCGATAATGTTGGTGCAATGACCAGGTAGCCTTATACTGGACATACTACTAAAGCGCTAAAGTAATTTAAAAGAAAAAATATACACAAAGATGCAATTTTTCTTTCATTCGAATCAAACCATTAGTTTAAGAATAAGAATGTTATGGATACGCGCAATCATTCGTGTACAAAAAAGTGATGGAAAAATTTTCAAATATTTTCATTTAAGTATTCGTATTAAATTCGTAAAACAGACCAGTAGGAATATCGATCGTCTTGCAATCTCATTGTGATATCTTGCGTTGTTCAACGACTTCCCTTTTACTAATTCCCTTACAAGGATAAATCAATGTATCTTTTTATTTAACGTTTGTTAATTAATTGCCAAAATATTTCTAGATAATTTTCCTTTTTTTATAACTTATAATTCTTTTACTAGTACTTTATAATCTCATTCGCGAAAGCTTTTAAAAGTTTTAACCAATTGCGACCAACGTTTAACACATATGCGAGAATGTAAGTATCAATTTCGACGCTTTTTTTCGCTCTCCGATCAATGCTAACTAATCTAATCGATTCTTGAAATTAAAGTGATCTGCTCGAGAATTACTTTTCGAACTAAAATATGGATATTTCGATGTTACGAGATCGTAATTTTTTTTATAAAAATTCACAAAGTTTAGAAATCATGCCGTCAAGCATAAAATTGAAACACATTTGAGGTATCTAGCTACTAGGATTTCCGAGCGAAGAAAAAACATACATATTTCGACTCGTCTAACGCAGGTGGAAGCCACGTCGGTGCATTAACGTTGATCCCTCGCTTCACGCTCAGGTGCGTGCCTCAAACGACACACGTATTCTACACACATACCAACCACTGCGCACAACAGAGGTTCCACATTCGTCGTTATACCTGGTGGACGATGCTAGTCTTAATCATTTTTCTTTCTTCTTATCGTCAGCGTAAAAAGACTCGACTAGATTCCGTAACAAGTGCATCGTTTTATTTCACGTCCAAGAAATTTTACCTCGCCGAGGAACGACGACTGCTAATAATATTTCCGATAATTGTAATTCAAACGTGTAAAATTGTTGAATAAAATTTGCACGACTGCTCTTCCCCCTTGTGAAACAAAAAACGTAAAAATCAAATTTATTTCAATCGTGGAAATCTTATCGATCGATTGCATTACTTTCTTATTGGAAGAGAAGATACAATTTATCAAGAATCGAATGTTTTATCAGTTGAGGAAATAATTCGCGTCGCAATAATTTTTCGCGGATACAATTGTTTCGATATAAATAAATATCGAATTGAATTTATTATTCGCGATATATAGTGGAAAATTTCCAAGATTCCTAGAGGAATGGTTTGATCAATTGCACACGTTGTTCCTATTTCGATATTACGTACGAATGTGGAACTTGGACATTCCAAAAGAATGCATTTTTTCGGGATCATCGAAGCGCGACCAACAGGAGAGTACAGTTCTGGCTGTTTTATTTCATTACTGTTCGTTTCGAATACAGTTTTGCCGCGATCGTATATTGTTGTTAACGATTATTGTCGCTCGTATAAAATACGCTAATATAAATAACAAATTTTATGCGTTTGCTTCTTACCATTCTAATATTACACCATAATTTTTTTACGTTGCAATTTGTTTTCTTCTTTCTTTTTTTTCTTTTTTTTTTTTTTTTTTTCGTCAGTCTCATTTTCCTGTTCCAATACGGCCTTACGATTTTTTTCTCTTTTCTATATTTTTTTTTTTTTTTTTTTCTCCTCTCGAATAATACGTAACGCTTGTAAATAAAATAAGAGTAATATTTGGAATCGTTTAACGAAATAAATATCGATATCGTTATTATTATTATCATTGTAACGCGTAGAATGTCATAGAATTGCCAAGTTACATTCCTTTAACGGTAGGTTTGATTAACTTTACTGTAACTGTATTAGTCATTACTTCCTGGATTCTCTAGCTTCCTTATACGCTTTGTACGAGGTAAACCGTTTTCTCGTTATTACGCTTCGAACAATTTTTATTTCATATATTACTCTACCTTCTATCAATTGTTATCAAAATGTTCATAAGAAAAAAATTGTATCATCGCGTTAATCCCTAAATAATAATATTACATCTTGTAACAAATAATATGATTTTTTTTTTTTCTTTCTTTAACCGAATTATTATCGAAACAAACGTGATTTTGATCTATTAATTTTACATGGCTATTATTATGGCGAAAGAATTGTTTCTCTCTTTTCTCTAATTAATTTCTCGTATAAAGTGTTTTTTTTTTTCTTTTTCGAAGCTTTCCAAGTCTTATTCGGAAATGTATGCTCGAAAGTCTGGTTATTATCAGGGAATTCAAGTGCTAGAAAATTCTTGAATAGTTCTTAAGTTGGGTGAAAGGTTTTTTTTTTTTTTTTTTTTTTTTTTTTTTTTTGAAAGAATTCCTGGGGACAGGATACTAGCGAGGTTCTCATGGGCCATGTGCTTAACGTTATTGTCTTTTCTACCTTCTTGTCTCTGGTTAGGATTATTCCTAATCTTTTCTACGTCTCAAAAAAAAGAAAAAAAACCACAGTTCAAATTTCCGAAAAATACGAACAATGCAGCATTGTATCGTGCTATATCACAGAAAATATATATTTTTTATATCGAAGCCAAATTAAAGTATCTTTTGATCATCGTCGTATTGTTTGTACGAGGAGATATGAATTAGTTAGAAGTATTAATATCATAGAGATCGCTTCCTCCGTAATTTAATACGAATCAGTTACATGTATAATAATAACAACAACAACAATAATAATAATAATAATAATAATGTATAAAATAACACGAAAACTATCGCAAGCAAATAATCGAAAGTAACGACGAGCGTTTCTATATCATTTCCTTTTTTTATATAAATTTCGAATCGATCAAATATTTGCTAAACGTTTGCAAAAATGTTTCTCGCCCGACGAGTCTCGTTAAACATTTGTCAAATAAAGTTAAACAAAGCACAAGTTAAAATTATTTATTTTTCAAATGTAAATAGTAAAAGTTTCGTATCGAAACGGTTATTGAAATTGATCTAGAATTTACACACTTGTTCGATTCGATTAATTAAATAATTCGCTCGCGATTACAATTATTTACGCCTCCCGCGATTCGTTGGATTTAACCAGACCATATATGACTCATCCATCACGTACACCAATTAAACCGACCAACATATATATATATATATATGCACCAACGCACGAAATAATTTCTATCGATCACACGCAACCGAGGAGGGACGAAATTATAGGTGGCGCGTGTAGAACTTTCATCGAAGGAAAAAACTGTGGCGTTTAGGGCGACGTTCGTTTCGAGCCGATTACATTATATATTTCGCTTCGATTCTATCGCATCCAACGTTATCGATGAAATTCACGAATCCTTTTTTTTTTTTTTTTAAAATCACGCGGTTAATTAAAATATATTATTCTATTCGTCGCGATCCAATGTCAGTGCGTTTTCGAAAGTAGTCGCACGCATATCAATCATTCTCTATCTCTCATACGAGAGACCTTATATTTCAATTTTGCATGGTTTATCGTCATCCCAGAATGATCAAAAAATATAGCACGCGTGTCCTTACAAATCTTATCGAGTTGGATTCTCTCGGGTCGAGGAAAAATTCGTGCACGATCATGCGTTGAAAATATACAAATGTGTGAAAAAACACTCGTGTCGTTTAATTTTTTTAATAATAGAAAAACTGGTTTTCCGATCCATTTATTAAAGTAGGGCAATGTATCGTCTTGTATCCGTCGTGGATGTTCCGCTCGAGTCGAACGACGTGGTCGGGAAATTAAGCAGCATTCGCAACTATTGTATCCTTTTTTTTTTTTTAACGTAAAATGAGACACACAAGTTGAAAAAAAAAAAGGAACCAAGTTCAGCGTATCCTCGTGCCACTTTTTCTTCTGTGCAACCGTGTGCCAGATTTTATCGAAAATTGCATGCTAGGTAGGAATCGAAAAACGCGATACGCGTGCAAATTCTACGTGGACGACTAATTTGAATGGTAATTAAAATTCGTATTGTTCTATGGACGCGAGAAGGCGTCCCGTTTAACAGCGGGACGGAAAACGGTTCCCATTCAAATCCTACGCGACGAACTTTCCACGACCACGTGATATACCGCTTTGTCGCTCGTGGAACGCGTATACGTATACTTTGCTTGCACGTTCGCATCGATACGTTTCACTTGGAAAACCGATAGTTTCGCGGATTCCCTTTGTGAATCCATTCCATCGGGCGAAACTTCACATGCAGATAAATTCGTAAAACGATTTTCGCCAATTCCATTCATCGCCGTGTCGTTCGAGATAAAGCGTACACTCGATTCTGTTCCCTGCTTAACATCCGCGATTCGTAACACTCGTTGTCTTCCGACGCGTGATTCGTTTCATTTCGTTTCTTATTCGTACGTTTTTCAATCAATCGCGATCTTCAATTTTTCCTTCAATTTTTTCATTAATCGATCGACGTAAATTAAATAAATTTTCGATCGACGATGAAACGAGGCTCGTCGTTGAAAAATGCGTTCTCGTGTGTATAGCGTCAAAAGAGTCGTTGACGTTAGTTAAAACGCGAGTAAGAGACAATATTCTTTTTCTCGCTTCCGTCTATTCTTTGCTTCGAGTGTCGCACACTCTCCAACTGCCGATCTCGAGTATCCTTCTCTCCTGGGCGATCGACACCTATTATACATTATACGTCTATGTACACGTACGAAAGAGTGACGGTACTCTCGTCACCCGAAACACAAAAGGATCACCATGACGGTTCTTCCTCGCCGATATATTTTTCCTTCCCTCTTTTTAGAGCGTGTCATTTTTAAAAACGAGGAAAGAAAACAATGGTAAGTGCGCGCGTATATACGTATTATTATTTCAATACACTCAGAACGTTGCCAACCAATCTAAATCTTGGCGTTATTACACTCAGTTCTTCACCCCCTCTATCTATCTTTTTCCCCTTCGTGTTAAAATATCTGGCACGTTACCAGATCGCGTCTCGCTTATGATTAAAAAAAAAAAAATCATCGTCAAAGATCAACGTTCCACTTTTTCTTCGCTGCTTATAAACCATTTTCTCATCGAACGTGCCCTTTCGTTCCCTAAAATATTTTAATACGACTTAACTAAACCCGCTGAAATATTAAAGTGAATGAAAAATATTTATACGCGAGAGCGAAGAGCAAAGAGACGAGTGATTGGATGTGAAGATCCTTAAGAGAAGAACGTAACTATTGGGTGTGCAAATAAGATCATAACTTCTCACCGAATTCGGACCGCTCGTGGCGCCATCTGAAACATCGTTCTTTTGTTTTTAAGAAAAGTCGTGACGAGCGCTGTAAGAGTTTCCAGTACAACAATTTCGAGCGAGAAGCGTCATTCGCGTCGCTACTTGTTCTTTGCGTTTCAACTTGGAAAATCGGCTGTTGAAGCTATCGAAATGGTTTGCGCGGCAGAGAACGTATGTTACGGAAAAAGTCGTGCAAAAAGTCGTAGCAAAGATTCAAAGCTGGAAATTTTAATTTGGAAAACGACGATCGTTGCACCGAGAAAGTTCGACGATGGTGAGTCAAAGGAATCGTCGCACCGAGAAAGATCGGGATACAATCTTGAATTTGGAAAAAAAAGAGGAGAGAACTTATTTGCACACCTAATAGAGATGGTCGATTTCACGGATCGTTGTCGTGGGTTCGGGTCCATTTGAATCCATTCGCTGATCATCCTGCGCCGAAGCTGCGGTAAAAGTTTATACCGTTATCGAAAGAAGGAGAGAGATATCGTGCGGCGAATATACACAGCGGCAGCGTTGCTCAAAACGTGCTCCCGAGACATCGCACACAACCGGAAGCTCTAGTAAAGCGCCTTTCGTTCGGGATTGCAACGATGCACGCCACGTTATACCAAGGCCATTATTCAAATCTGCTTCTCTCGAGGACGAACGACTTCTCCGCCTCGTTTTTCTTCCTCTATCCATCGATCGTTGCTTCTCTCCAAATATGTGTAATTTCCACTGATTTTATATTATATCGTTATCTCGTATCGTCGTCTCTATGATTGTTATCTTATATAATAGATAACCTCGTTGAATTCAAGCGCAGCGTACGCTTGGATGAGAAATATTTTCGAAAAGCGTCCGCGTTTACTTGACTGGACTAGAGACTGTGTGTTTCCAGAGAAAATTCTAACATTTAAGGAAAATGATGAAGTAACGGATTCCGAAGAAAGATATTCACGTTTCTTTATTTCTTGTCTTGTTCATTAATCAAATCAATTAATTTTAACACGCGTATCCTTTTTTCTGTATCATCGAAATTCTTCTGTCTATCTACGTTTGTGCGTAAAAAAAGAGAGAAAAAAAAATAAGTGGAAAAGAATACGCGTCAAATTGGAGAAAGATATCCCATAAACCGGGATACACAAACGCGCAGTTTTTCTCACAAAATTGTCGAGAAAGTTGCCTCGGCCTCGCGAACTCGAGCATCGCGCGCAAAGGTATTTCATAGTTACACCTCATTTCTATTTTAAATATAAATATAAATCATATTAAAGATAATGAACGAAATATCGAATTTGGATTGTTTTATCGGAGAAAGTTCTTATCTCGTATTAAAAACGTTGCGATTTTACGACTTTTGTTTGACAGATTGCCGAATAAAAAAAAAAAGTGAAATTAAAATTATTTAATACCATCCTCCTCCCCCTCCTCGTTGCGTTTAGTTCCGCTTTCTAAACGTAAAATGCGTGCTCGACAATTTCCAATTCTAATTTCTTCTATTCATCAGGAGCAGCATCCTCGTTCGTTATATCGCGATATTCAATAACACGTGTATATTGTTACGAAACGGATCGAACGCATCCTTCGAGCGAAACCTTGTTTTCCGTTATAAGCAATAATAAACGAATAATAAACGACGAATGCACGCTCGACGTACAATTTCGCGAATTTTTCGAGCGCTGATTTTTTTCCTTCTTTTTTTTTTTTTTTTTTAACTCCTCGCCAGATCCCCTCCTCTCAAACGTCAATGCACACGATCACCCGTTCGCGTTATGCAATCGATGCACGTCAATCAAAGGCGCGTCCGTCCACTCGTGGCAAATTGTGTACACGCGATAAAGTTGAGCGGTCTCGAATATTTTTATGCGCAAGCGAACGAGATCCGACATGTCTGTCATTACACCGCCAGGAATCTAGTAATGCAGTATCCTTCATCCTTCTTTCTTCCCTCGAAATTTTCGAATCCTGACCTCTCCTTCCCCTCGTTCGCCTCATCACAATTATCCAATCCGTATCAGCCAATGGAATTCGCTCGTTATCCTTGCGTTCCACATTCGCTCGAGAACCACTGCTCGAACGATCCCTTCTCTCTCTCCCTCTGTCGTCCAATGTATCTATCGAGAACCGCGCTGGTATTTATATATAACGTAATTCGACGGGAATTGGCATTTTTTCGCGGGGCAGCAAATTAATCCACGTGTTTCCTTCAAATTTCGATTTCCTCGAATGGTTCGTTCTCGTCGCCACCGCTTCTTTTCCAAGCCCGATTGGCGAGCTGTGGTATTACATAAAATTGCATAAAAAAACGGCGCGGTGTGGCGCGTTAAAAGTGGTGGTCGGGAAAAAGAAATGAAAAGTGAGTTCCCGAGGATCATCGATCCCTCGACTTTTGAGATGAAACGCGATCCGGGGAGGGGAGGGGAGGAATTCTCCTTCGGCTTCGAAAAGGAAAATGTGGTGGAGGGGGAAGAAAGGCTGGAGCGAGGGAGCGAGAATCGTACGATTTTTCGAAACGTGCCGTGGGAAAATTTCGACGGAACGGATTTCCATTAATCGAGTTTTGCACTCGTATTTGTATCTGGGTGAAACTAATATAATAAATATAATATAGTGATAAAATATAGGATGGTACAAGAGTGCAAAGGATTAAGATATCCAGCAAGTAAAATTTCATCTGGTAAGGAAAGGAATTATATTAGTATTGGATAATTTTGTGAATTTCAATTCTACACTCGATCAAACGCGACACGATGTTTGCAGATTGCAGCAGGGATTCTATATAGTACACATAGTTGAGTAGGTGGGCGTAAGTGGACACATCCAGTATGTGTTTGCGCGAGAACGAATGCGAGGCAACGAAAATGGACGGAATCTCGGTGGATAAAGTATCGATAAGAGAATCGTGCTGTAAATAAAAAGATAAGATTTCGTACGATTAATAGGATATTATCTATGTATATTTTATTTTACGTTACGACAATTATCGATTCCGAGAGAGAGAGAGAGAGAAATAGATTTTTGTTTCATTACACGGTGATACCCGTTTGACAGCTCATACCCATTAAAACGAGCATGAGCTGTCAAAAAATAAAAAGTGTTTGAAAACAAATTATAAATTACCAAGAAACTCATTTCCAATTAAAATTATGCAAATACAATTTCCTCGACAATGAAATAACATAATTTACAACTATGTGCTTGGCAATCTCTTTGAATTTCTTTTTTTCTTTTTTATATATCGAAAAGTCAGGATCGATACGCAACAATTCACTACGCTATATCGTGTTTTAAAATTTTAAGGTGATCCTTTAAATATACGTTCTCTCTCTCTCCCGTTATTAAGAGCGTCGAATCTCTGAAATCATAGACTTTTTCTTCCCTAATTGGACTCGTACAACTTGGTTGTGTAAGCGAGCCACGAGGTTAAACAGACGCGATTAAATTCTCGTTCAGTTACTTTCCTTCGACGATTCTTGGAGGAATTAATTCCCCCATTAGCTCTCGGCGCGTGCGCACTTGGAAACGTACGACAGATAAAATATTTTATTTATCGTATTTTCATCCAACGATTGTTGATCGCGTCGCGCGACTCAGGTTCTTACAAATTCCTTACATACATACGTATACCCTGTTACAAAACGGAATAGAGAAGAGTGAGTCATCGAAAATATAACCTGTTTTTTCTTAACGCGTGTCCAACGTCTCTATCGAAGATAGATCACTTTGAATCATATATATATATATATATCGATTTGCTCACGGAATAGTTTATTATACGATATCACAACGGAATACACATATTATTTTTATCGTTGCCACAAGTGATATTACACGTTTGTTATTATAACATTGATTAATCTTGAAATATAAATGGCGAATCAAAAAAATATGAGAAGGTCGTAAAAAAGAGATAGATAAGATTGGATTTAATAATAAAACAAAGCACGCGACTACTGCGATATTTGTACGTGTATCGAGCATGCGCCGAGATAAAAAATTTGTTTGAAATTCTTCGAAACTCCATAACAAAAAAAAAAAAAAAAAATTGTCAATTATATCGTGCAACGAGAATTAAAACAATCCGCGATTAAAAAACCCTCGTTGAATACATTTTAATTTCCAAAAAAAAAAAAATATTAAACACTTTTAATTACCACTCGTTCGTCGAAACGCGTGGAAATTTTTTCTCTCATTTCTTTTTCTTTTTTTTTTTTTAACATCTCACAATACACGCAATATCGTTATTTTTTAACAGACATATATCATTTTTATACACCCTCCTTTCTCGTTTTTAATTTATAATTGCGAGAAGGGAGATAATTTATCGATATTCATCGTCTATTATCCGCCAGTCGTTGCTTCTATTATCTTTATAAGTTCACGTACACCTATTAACGCGCACAGCATCTCGAATATAGGTAGCTTTCTGTATATAGCAACAAAGAAAGTTAAACGGGAGAAGGCGTGGCAAGGCTCGCTGTTGAGTCATATAATTGCAGTCACATGTGAGCATACATGCCATACGAATCTATTCACTACGTTAAAAATGTTAAGAAACCTTTATCCACGAGTCCATCCTTCTTTCATCCTTCCCCGAATTTTTCATTCCCTAAATATATGTAACGAACCTATCTTAATAAAACTGCTTTATCCTTCCTTCCTTTCTTTCTTTCTTTCTTTCCCGTGCAAATTGTAGAAACGCGACTCGTCTAACGCAAGCAACTTCTCGCAGAGAAGAAGAAGAAGAGGAATTCTTACCGAACATAACAAACGAATCGTGAAAATTTTACACAAAAGACTGCCCGATTCGTTATGCTTTCTAGCGGTAGACTTTCTAATATACCAAGTAAAATAAAGAAAAGAAAAATACTAGGAAATTTGTACACACAGGTGTGCAAGTAAAAAATATCGACATCGTGTATATCGATCAATTGTAAATTTTCGATTCTTTTATAAATATATGTTATATTTGTATGACAAAGCTACGTGTTGGCCAATGTTAAAAGTGTGACAAATGCACGGAGAACGAGAAACACTTCCGAGAAATCTTTCTCTCGCGCGCGAGCGCAAGTGACTTCAATGCCTGCACAGTCACGAAACCGAGAACGGAGAGGCTCTCCTATCGATTCATCGTTGCGCGGCCAGCCGCGCGTCACCATATTGGTCGTTGCGTTCCTCTCGAAGAAAAGGAAGTCACTTCCTGTTATTTACCGTTTTATCTCACGATCGTTGCGATATACGTATGAATTTTCATTAACGAGAAATCAAACCTTCCCTCTCTTTTAAATAAAAGAAAACTTTTCTTTTCGAGATTGCAACAGCAAATAATCTACGTGAATACAATTATTTTTCTTTTTTAGAGATTGCAAATAATCAACGTGAGTACAATTATTTTTCTTTTTTCGAGATTGCAAATAATCAACTTGAATACAATTATTTTTCTTTTTTCGGATTGATTCGACTTTTCCCTGCGAAAATACAATCGTTTTCTCATTGACGTGTTGTTTTATATTTTAAATGTAAGAAAACTTTTCTTTTCGAGATTGCAAATAACCAACGTGAATACAATTATTTTTCTTTTTTCGAGATTGCAAATAACGTGAATACAATTATTTTTCTTTTTTCGGATTGATTCGACTTTTCCCTGCGAAAATACAATCGTTTTCTCATTGACGTGTTGTTTTATATTTTAAATGTAAGAAAACTTTTCTTTTCGAGATTGCAAATAATCAACGTGAATACAATTATTTTTCTTTTTTCGGATTGATTCGACTTTTCCCTGCGAAAATACAATCGTTTTCACATTGACGTGTTGTTTCATATTTTAAATGTAAGAAAACTTTTCTTTTCGAGATTCCAACTAATCAGCAAATAATTAACGTGAATAGAATTATTTTTCTTTTTTTTTTTTTCTTCAAATAAATTCGATTGTACCCGCGAAAATACAATGGCGTTTTCATATTGGCGTTTTGTTTTATATTTTAAATGTAAGAAAACTTTTCTTTTCGAGATTGCAAATAATCAACGTGAATACAATTATTTTTCTTTTTTCGGATTGATTCGACTTTTCCCTGCGAAAATACAATCGTTTTCTCATTGACGTGTTGTTTCATATTTTAAATGTAAGAAAACTTTTCTTTTCGAGATTGCAAATAATCAACGCGAATACAATTATTTTTCTTTTTTCGAGATTGCAAATAATCAACGTGAATACAATTATTTTTCTTTTTTCGAGATTGTAAATAATCAACGTGAATACAATTATTTTTCTTTTTTCGAATGGATTCGACTGTACCCGCGAAAATACAATCGTTTTCTCATTGACGTGTTGTTTCATATTTTAAATGTAAGAAAACTTTTCTTTTCGAGATTGCAAATAACCAACGTGAATACAATTATTTTTCTTTTTTCGAGATTGCAAATAATCAACGTGAATACAAATATTTTTCTTTTCTCTTTTCGGATTGATTCGACTTTTCCCCGCGAAAATACAATCGCGTTTGGCGTTGTTATTTTAAATAAAAGAAAACTTTTCTTTTCAACTAATCAGCAAATAATCAATGTGAACAGAATTATTTTTATTTTCGAATGGATTCGACTGTGCCCGCGAAAATACAATCGCGTTTTCGCGTTGTTTTATATGCGAATCGCGCAAATACTCACGAGTTCCTGCCGCGCGTTCGTTCCCGAACGTGTCGCGTGCGCTCATGCGAGAGGATCGTGGAAAAACTCTACGAGGCAGCGCGATACGAATCTTAATTAAAAAGATATACCTTGTTGCCGCGCTTCCTTCCATCGGATTCCAATGATTTCGTTACGATTTAATATCTTCTTCTCGTGCAAAAAAAACTCTATCCTCGAGTTTATCTTTACAACGATGCGACGTCATATATGATAAACTGAACTGCTCCTAGCCGCTTTGTCAAAGAATATCGCGCAAAGTATTGAGATTTCGCGCTTAGATATCTGTTCAAATCTGTTTCAAATCAACGTTGTATTAAGATATTAACGCCAGCATTTGACAAATCCGTTCGTTGTTTGGCTCGATACGTAAAGAAAATGAATAAATTGGAAGGAAATGGCAGAAACGCTCAAGGTTTTTTCTTGAAATGGAAAACGGAGATGGCGCGCACGTTTTTCTATTCAGCGCCTTCTTAAGAAACGCCATTAAAACTGGTTTCAACTTAATTCCTGCCCCATTGTTAATTATTTAGTCAATTCCTCTTGTTAATGACGTTTCGGTGATTAACGATGATAACTAGTGTAAAAAGAATTATTGCTTCCCTCCAACCGTCTTTCCTTCTTGTATCGATACACGGTTTCTTTTTCCAATTAAATGTTCATTCTTTTCGAAAATATAATAGATTCATATAATAGATTTATCGTCGTAAAACAAAACTTGTTAAATCGTATCGTTTTTCACCATAAAATAATCTCCCCTTCTAACCTCACCTTAAAATTGTGCATCTCATGCATTATTTATCGGTTATCACCGATTGCCTTCTTCGAGTGCAGTTCATGAACCTTGTTCAAAAGTTAGGAAAAAGTTATTCTATTTTTAAAATAGAATTAGATAGAATCCGAGATATAACGCGATATAAGAATGTAAATATGGGAGAGTCATGATAATATCGTTTCACTTGTGAATTACCAAAGTGAAAGAAAAATACAAATACAACTAAACGAATTTTCGTCGTGCAAAGAAATCGAATCTTTCGATGTATTTCGATTGGAATCCAATATCGTCGTTATTCAGGTTTCGAACTAATAATGATAACAGAAATTAGAACACCGTCGCATACCGTCGATTACGAGCGCTCTCCCACTTTTTTCCATCGATAATTGTCGAAGAAAAATCATCAGAAATCGTCATTCCATCAAAAGTCGAAAGTTATATTATATCCTCGCATGTATTATCGATATAAATAAATATAATTTGTTATGTGATCGAATATTAATTTTTGAATATTCGTTTTTCAATACTTACAAATTGATTGTAGTCAAATTATCAAAAAATTATTCGAGAATTCATACACTCCTCCTCCTCCTCCATTTCATCAAAAGTTGGAATTATTATTCTCGCAATTTATCGATATAAATAAACGTAATTTGTCGTGTTACTGAAATGCTACAATCTGGATGTTAAAAGTTATATCATTCTGCAATTTATCGACATAAATAAATATAAATTGTTACGTAATCGAGTAATTTTTGAACATTCGTATTCGTTTTTTCAGTACTTATTGATCTACCACATTCTTCTATCGATACCTATAATTATCGATTAGAAAAATCATCAAAAATCATCATTCCATCAAAAGTTATATTATTTTCCCAATTTATGAATATAAATAAATGTAATTTGTGCAATCGAAATTCTGCGTGGAATTAATTTTTAAATATTCGTATTTCAATACAAATTTATTGATTGCAGCGCTCTCATATAATTGTCGAAACGATCGATTAGAAAAATCATCAAAAATCATCATTCCATCAAAATTTATATTATTCTCACAATTTATGAATATAAATAAATATAATTTGTGCAATCAAAATTCTACGTGAAATTAATATTTGAATTTCAATACTTACAAATTTATTGATTGCAGCGCTCTCATGTAATTGTCGAAACGATTAGAAAAATTATTCGAAAATTTGACCCTTTCTTCACACTTCATCAAAATTACTCTCGCAATTTATGAATATAAATAAATATAATTTGTGCAATCGAAATTCTGCGTGGAATTAATATTTGAATATTCGTATTTCAATACAAATTTATTGATTGCAGCGCTCTCATATAATTGTCGAAACGATTAGAAAAATTATTCGAAAATTTGACCCTTTCTTCATACTTCAAAATTATTCTCACAATTTATGAATATAAATAAATATAATTTGTGCAATCAAAATTCTACGTGAAATTAATATTTGAATTTCAATACTTACAAATTTATTGATTGCAGCGCTCTCATATAATTGTCGAAACGATCGATTAGAAAAATCATCAAAAATCATCATTCCATCAAAAGTTATATTATTTTCCCAATTTATGAATATAAATAAATGTAATTTGTGCAATCGAAATTCTACGTGAAATTAATATTTGAATTTCAATACTTACAAATTTATTGATTGCAGCGCTCTCATATAATTGTCGAAACGATCGATTAGAAAAATCATCATTCCATCTAAAGTTATATTATTTTCCCAATTTATGAATATAAATAAATATAATTTGTGCAATCGAAATTCTGCGTGGAATTAATATTTGAATATTCGTATTTTTCAGTACTTACAAGTTTATTAGTAGTGACCGACGAAGCGCCGCAAGATATCAGACACAAGAATCACGATGAGCGTCCCAGAGAGGCTTACTTCAACGGGTCGGCATTCCTGAAATTGAGCTCGTTCGTGTCCGTGCACAGGCACAGCGGTATGAGTTTTCGAACTTGCGAGGGTGGCCGACTGTTCGTGCAAAAGTACAACGAGGACTCGATCAGCCTCGAGGTGACCCCGGACGGGCTTCTGTTCGCCGCCATGGTCGACCAGCAGAGATACAAAGCGAGGCTGAACGCCAGGCTGTTGAACAACGCTTGGCACAATGTCAATCTATTTTTCAGACTCGGGAATCTCACCTTAAACGCGGCTGGACACACTCAGGTAATCTGTCTTTCCAAACATTTTCTCTCCATTCCTTTTTCTTCCTTCTTCTTTCTCCTATAATTCTCAACTCCAAATTTTTCCACCAATTCTCGTAAATTTGATTCCACGCTCAGGTGATCGCCAACGCAACGTACAACGCTGCGATTCTTACGTTGCCCGATTACGACATGAACGGGTCTCTCATCGTGGGTGAAGGATTCAAAGGGTGCATCCTGCAGGGCCCTGGGATTCTTTTCAACGACACGATGAATAACGGGGCAGTTTTTGGCCCCTGCCCTGCGGAAAATAAAGGATGTAAGGATATCTTTCTCATTCAACGTACGAATCGAAAATCCGCGAAGAAAGATAGTAGAAAATCTATAGAATCTAGATAGATATAAGTCATACATCGTAGTAGTTGATATATTTTCCTTTATTTATTTATTTTTTTTTTTCGTAGAACGGAATAGAGAAAGAAAGAAAGAAAAAACAGTATCTATCGCACATGAGAGTGAAGATCACAAATTCTATCTATTCCCTGCGTGAATTTTCAGATTTTACACAGACGAGTGTGCTCGTGTGTATCACTTGTACACAGCAAATTGCATGCCAGAAACTCTCTCCTACGAAACTTTCAGGTGGTACGAGCAGCGGACTTAACTCGGCTGGTGTAGGATCGAGCGTGATCACCACCATGGATTTCTGCTATCTCGAGCCGTGCATGATGCATGGTAAATGCGTGTCACGCCAGGATCGTTACGAGTGTCACTGTTACGCCCGATATTCAGGCAACAACTGTCAAATTGACAACGGTAGACCGATTGACGTCGAATATCATCACGTACGGGGGAGAGGAGGGAGATTTTGGCACCCGAGCGAAAGACAGATCCATGGCAAATTATACGATTCCTCCTTGTTCTTATCTTCATTCTTATTTAAACCCTTTGCACTCTTTAGCTTAGACGAAGAATTTCTCGAGATGATTTGAATGAGATGAATTAAAAACTTTTAAAATATTTTATCTATCTATCTTCACGTGTAAAGAGAGAATCGTCGAATATTGTTGCTCGATTCCAATAACCGATTCCAATCGTCGTTCATCGTCGTATATTATTCTTATTTTTCATCTTCTTGTACCGATCTACTAACATCTCTGTTTCAATCGCTGTTTTCCTTCTCTCCGTTTCTTGACGGAATAGAAATGATTTCGTCGTTATTCGACGACGAAAAGATTCATCTTGAACTAATTTTCGCCCGCTGTTTTCTCTCTCTCTGTTTCAATCTCTCTCAACGAAATCATTCAGTTAATTAGTCAATAACTAACGAAGAATCAAACTTGAATTAATTTCATTACAGTATTCATGAAAATACGCTTGTTGCAAAACTCGGAAACATATTTGAAAATAATATTTGCATCGCCGTCATTTCAGAGAAAAATCCAACCACGCTCTCTTAAGATTGAAGAGGAATCTACACTCGTTATTAGCGATATTTTAAAAAGAATCAAACGTAGATGAATATTGCCGTTCGAATTGCTGCATCTCCAATCCAAGTGGCGATTAATCCTGGAGAAAGAAAAGAAAAAGTTCGTTGTTAAGCAGTTCTTTGAATTATTAAATTATTTCACGTTTCGAGCGAGAAGTGCTCGAAGACAAGATTTTGTTTCGCGAAAGTAAATATATTACAAAAGGGGAAAACAATAAATATTTAGATACGTCTTTATACGAGGATACCACTCGTCTCGTTCTCGAGGTGGTTTCGTCTTTGGGAGGGGAGAAGGGAAAGGAAAAAAATTCATATATCTTCTTCCTATGTTTCACATTCAAAATAGAATAGAAATTTCAGATAGAAATCTAACCATTTATATTGTTCTACGCTTTATAAGATTGAAGAAGAGGAAATCTATTTTAAAAAGAATCGAACATTCGAATTTCCTTCTTCAAGTGGTGGCGGAGAGCGCAAAGGGTTGAAAATTTCGAAAAATATCGATCGCCATGTATTCTCTTTTTAGACTTCAGATATTAACCTTGCACGAACGCTTTCCTTTCGCTTGCAGCAATATCACATCCTTTAAATTCTACTCCTCCTAATCGTAATATCTCCAAACAAATTTCTCTCTCTCTCTCTCTTACGCAGCATGTCTCTTATCCAGCAACAGGTGTTTGGGCTTCACTGTGTGTCGCACGCTTCTTCATTTCCAATAAGAAATCGGCTAATAATAAAATGGCGCGACGAATTCGACAGGTCCGCCGTGCTCGAGTGGGCCATGCCGCAACGGTGGCACGTGCAGCGAGGACGCGAAAGGGGACTTCAGCTGCGCGTGCAAGCCCGGCTTCACCGGGCTTCACTGCGAGTCGCAGCTGGGCGTGCGGGTTTGCGAGCAGAGCCCGTGCAGGAACGAGGGCGTGTGCTTGGCGGTGACCGAGGCCGAGTACAAGTGCGACTGCCAGCCTGGATGGAGCGGGAAGAATTGCGAGGCGAACATAAACGAGTGCTCGCCGAACCCTTGCAGGCACGGCGGGGTCTGCATCGACGGTGTCAACAATTACACGTGCATATGCGAGCGAACTGGGTGAGTCCCCTTTCCTCCCCACCTCCCAAACGAGGATTTCTCAACGAGGACGAAACGGCAGGTACGAGGGGTCGAGCTGCGAGGTGGACATCGACGAGTGCCTGGCCAACCCTTGCCTGAACAACGGCGTGTGCTACGACAACTACGGCGGCTACATATGCCACTGCCCGAACGGTTTCGAGGGGCAGAACTGCGAGCTGAACTTGAACGAGTGCCTGTCCAACCCTTGCAAGCACGGGGCTGACTGCGTGGACGACGTGGGCTCGTACCACTGCAACTGCCCGGCCGGGTACGCGGGCCGCCACTGCGAGCTGAGGAGTTTGTGCGAGAACGCCGCCTGCCCCTCGAACAGCATCTGCGTGGAGGACGCGCACGGGCCCCAGTGCGTGTGCAATCCCGGCTACATGGGCAACCCCCCCAATTGCACCGTCAATTATTGCGCGAACAACCCGTGCGGCAACGGGGGCACTTGCACCAGCAACAAGGACGGGTTCAATTGTACCTGCCCGCCGGAATGGAAAGGTGAGAGGATGCTCGTTGACGCTATCCACGTTTCCCACCACGAGCGAACGAACGTTTGTATCTTATTATTATTAACCCTTTGCGCTCGAACGCTGACTCTCCGCCACCACTCGGATCGATGCGGCAATATTTATCTATTTGTTCCAATTTTTTTTTTAAATATCGCTTCATTGAGTAGGTTCCTTTAAGTATAATCTTATTAAGCGTAGAATAACATACCATCGAATGGTTAAGTTTTCTATCTGAAATAACACGTGATCTTGATCACTTCGTCGCGATAGAAATATTATTTTCAATGTTTCCGAGTTTTGCAAGCGTGTTTCGAATACGCTTAATGAAATTAATTCAAGCGGAGATGAGTTTGATCCCTCGTTATTGAATAACGAAATTATTTCTATACATTATAAGAAATGATAATAAGGAGAAGGGAAATAGTGGTAAAAATAGAGATGTAGCATAAGAAGATGAAAAATAAGAATAATAGACGATAAACGAGAGCGCGTTATTGGGATTGTAAACTTTGTAACGATATTTTATCGCGATATTTCCTGTTTAGGCAATTACTTTATCGCTAAAATATCACAATATAGATTTTTTTTAATATCCAACAATTTAATATTCAATATAAATTATCTTTCTTTATATGTTATAAAGATAGATAAAATATTGAAACATAAAAGTTTTACGTGTTAATCCGTGCGTGAAATCATTTTAAGGTAGCTAAAGAGGCCCGGAGTGCAAGGGATTAACCTTTTCCAATAACGACGATATTTATTTATGTTTCATTCTTTTTCAAAGTATCGCTTCACGAGCAGATTCCTAATACGCTCTTTCAGCGTAATCTTATGGAACAACTATGTATCATTGAATAGTTGGATTTTTATCCGAAGTGATGGCGATAGATATATTATTTTCAAAGTTTCCGAAGTTTTTGTAAGCGTACTGTAATGAAATTGGTTCGAGCGGAGATGAGTTTGATGACTTGGAATAACGAAATGATTTCTATTCAGTTAAGAACTGATAATAAAGAGAAGATAGAAAATAAGAATAATAGACGATAAACGAGATCACGTTATTCGGATTGTAACGATATTTTATCGCGATATATCTCCTCTGACAAACCGAGGATATGCTTTTACTTTATTGCTAAAATATCACACAACAAATTTGTGATGAAATCATATCATAAGTTAGGTAAGAAATTCATCGAACGAGTGCGGGAAACGCGTCTGCAGTTGTTGGTTCGCCCGAGCAAAAGAGTGCAAAGGGTTAATAATATAGAAAGAGACTTTGGATTCGTAAAGTAAACGATAGAGAAAATCGTGAATATTGAAAAATGGTTTGTATCTACATTATACGGCGATACAGTAATACTTTCCATGCAAGAAATTCTAAACGAAATATCAAAAACGGTCATTTGACCGCGCCGTGTTGCTCTCTCTTTCCGCGTAACTAACTAACCTTCTTCCCCCCTCCAAATTCCGTGTTTATATTACGTGTGCGTGTATATAACGAATCAGGAGCCACGTGCCTGTCGTCCGCCTCGGATTGGTGCTCGGCTTGTTACAACGGAGGCAGTTGTCTCGAGACGCGTTTCGGTATTATGTGTCAGTGCCCGAGGTTTTGGACGGGGCCCCAGTGCAAGGAACCGATCACCTGCCGCGACCTGCCTTGCAAGCAAGCTTCCGCTTGTCACGATTACGTGAGTGAGACAAGATTTGGCTAATCGCTTTGCATGATTTAATCGACTTGTGCGTGTGATATACGTATGCGGCTTGTTGCTTCGTTTGTTGTCGCGTCTCGCTGCAGCCTGGCGGTTATTATTGCACCTGCGAGCCAGGATGGACGGGAGCCGAGTGTTCCATCGACGTGGACGAGTGCTCCAGCGATCCTTGCCGTAACGGCGGTGTCTGCATCGATCAACAAAATAGCTATTATTGTCAATGCCTTCCAGGATACACCGGTAAATTCCATTCGCGACCACTCTTTTCCTCTCGCGTGAATAATTAACAATCGTTTTTAAGCGGTTTTCAGGTAGGCCTCTTTCTTATTTGTCATTTACGATCGCCAGGTAAAAATTGCCAGATCAACGTGGACGAGTGTTTGTCGCAGCCCTGCCAGAATGGCGGCACTTGCATCGACCGGATCAACGGCTACGTATGCAACTGCACCAAAGACTTCATGGACGAGAATTGCGAGCGGGAGTACAACGCGTGCGCGGCGAATCCTTGCCACAACAACGGGAGCTGCACGCTGATGCCGAGGTCCCGAAGGGAGTTCGTCTGCGAGTGTCCCCGCGGATTCGAGGGGAAAACTTGCGACGTTAACGTGGACGATTGCGTGGACGTGATATGCCCCGATGGCCAGGTATGCGTCGACGGCGTAGCCGGTTACGAGTGCAAGTGCCGCGAGGGTTACAGAGATCCAAATTGCACCCTCATCGTCGACCACTGCGCCGCGGTCTCCTGCAACAGCGGCACCTGCGTCGATCTCGGAGAGCAGGGATTCGAGTGCAAGTGCAAGGATGGCTTCCAAGGTACTCGAACCACGATGACTCAATTTCGAACGCGAATAGAATTCTAGCGGATCGAACTAATGCTTTCGTGGCGTTAGGAATATTGTTTTCAAAGTTTTTGTAAGCGCGGAATGAAATTGCCTCGAGCGGAGACGAGTTCGAGTCTTCGTTGTTAAATAACGAAATTATTTCTATTCCTTGACGGTAGAGAGAAGGAAAATAGAGCATAAGAAAGTGAAAAATAAGAATGGTGAATGTGAAAACACGTTATTGGGATATTAGTTCATTTTAGTATTCGTTAAGATAGAGAGAAGGAAAATAGAAATGTGGTAGGAAAAATAAGAATAATACAGACAGTGAATATGAGAATACGTTATCGGGGCACTAGTTCATTTCTATTCTATATTTTAAGAAATTGATAGAGAGAAGGAAAATAGAAACAAAATGAAAAATAAGAATAATAGACAAAGAAAGAATGCGTTTTGGTAATTACATTATTATTCAAATACCGCACAAACAATATAAACTTTAATATTCAACAAATTTTCTTTATACGTAAAGATACGTAAAGTATTAAGATATAAAACTTTTATATCCGTTCATTCGTGAAATCGTTTCAAGTTAGCTAAGAAATTCAGCGCGGGAAAACGTATACGATCGCATTCTTATTTATTTTCTCAGGAAAATTTTGCGACGAGGACGTGAACGAGTGCAACGTAGAGGGCAGCTCGTTGTGCAACAACGGTATTTGCGTGAACACGGACGGCAGCTACAATTGTTTCTGCAGGCCAGGATTTTCCGGGGATCACTGCGATATCGACATCGACGAGTGCCTGTGCGGCCCGTGCAAAAATAACGCCACCTGCATCGACGGTATCAACACGTTCGAGTGCCAGTGCCCGCCTGGTTACTCCGGCAAAACTTGCGACACGGACGTGAACGAGTGCGAGAGCAATCCTTGCCTGAACAGCGCCACCTGCGTCGACGAAATAGCCAGCTACACTTGTGTCTGCTCGCCCGGTTTCCGTGGATTCAACTGCGAGATAAACATCGACGATTGCGAGCCGTTGCCGTGTTTGAACCACGGCCAGTGCATCGACGGTATAAACAATTATACCTGCGACTGCAGCAACACCGGTTTCGAGGGTGCCCACTGCGAGAAAAATATCGACGATTGCCGATCCGGGCCGTGCGTGAACGGCGCTCACTGCATAGACGACATCAAGAATTACAAGTGCCAGTGCTACGCCGGTTATACGGGGAAAAATTGCGAGGTCGATATAAACGAGTGCGAGAGCTCGCCTTGTCAGTACAACGGCACTTGTTTGGAGAGATCCAAGATAGAATTGTACAAGAGCGACGCGTTAACCTTACCTTCGATATTTAATCAAGAATTCAGTTACGCGAATGCGAGCGGGTAAGCATTGAGAAGAGGGAAGAAATGTAAATTTGCGGGAAGGAATGTAAATTTCGATATTTCAGGTACGAATGTCTTTGCGTGCAAGGCGTTATGGGGAAAAATTGCGAGGTAAATATCAACGAATGCGATAGCAATCCGTGCCAAGCTGGGACCTGCGTGGATCGTATCGGTGGTTACACCTGCGAATGCGACGAGGGATACGAGGGCGATCATTGCCAGCACGACATCGACGAATGCAAGAGATATTCGCCCTGCGAGCATGGAGTGTGCACCGATGGAAGGGCCGATTATACTTGTACATGCGAGCCGGAATACGGCGGTAAAAATTGTTCGGTGGAGTTGATCGGTTGCCAGGGAAATGCTTGTCAAAACGGTGGTACTTGTTGGCCGTATCTTGTCGACGAAACGATACATAAATTCAATTGCACTTGTCCCAACGGATATCACGGGGAAATTTGCGATTACGTGAGTTTTCCTTTTCTATCTTCGATTATCTATCTTCCGTTTTCTTTCTCTCTTTTTTTTTTCTTCTTCCGAAAAAATATTATATTTCGAAATTATCAACGATACCGTTTGAATTCATTTCGCTTGTTTAATTGAAATTACACTTGTTGTATATCTTGCACAAAAAAATCTTGCGATACAGAAGAAGGTGCGTAGATTTAAAAAAAAAAAATCAATATTTTTCCCAACTTTCATTTATATATATATATATATTTTCTTTTCTTTTTTTTTTTTTTTTTTTTTCTCTTTTTCTTCGTAGGTAACGACAATGTCTTTGAACGGCAGCTCGTACGTTTTAGTAAACACCACTCGAGACGAAGGATACGATATACAATTTCGTTTTCGAACAACATTGCCAAATGGATTGCTAGCCATTGGGAAAGGCTCGACGTTTTACATCCTCGAACTCGTGAATGGCAAGTTGAATTTGCACTCGAGCCTCTTGAACAAATGGGAAGGAGTGTTTATCGGCAGCGGTTTAAACGACTCTACTTGGCAAAAAGTATTTGTCGCTATCAATGCAACGCATCTAGTGCTCTCGGCGAACGAAGAGCAAACCATCTATCCGATCAGTTTGAACGAAGGTTCCAATTCGAATCACACCTCTTTTCCAATGACTTACGTTGGCGGTACCACCAATTATCTTCGACGATTGACTCATGGCCCGTCTTTCTTCGTCGGTTGCACCGAAGATGTCGTTATCAACGGAGAGTGGGTACGTGTTCGAATCGAATCGAAACAAACTAAAGTAATAAATTTTTCAATCGATATAACGTTTTCGATCCATCACCATCCAGGTATATTCCGGCACATTGTTGAAAACGGTGTACATGGAGGACATTGAGCCGGGATGTCCACGAGAAGCTCAATGTTCACCGAATCGTTGTAAAAACGGTGGTGACTGTACCGATAGATGGCGCGATTTCTCGTGCAAATGCGAGAGGCCGTACCTCGGACACACGTGTCAGTACAACATGACGGCAGCCACGTTCGGATACGAAAATATCACTAACGGATACGTGACCGTTAAAGTTTCGGATATGGCCAGACGAGCGGTGAGATCGATCGTCGACATCTCAATGTTCATTCGTACGAGACAAGACAGGGGCGATATATTTTATCTGGGTACCGAGAATCCGAATCCGCAGACGGATCTCAAGCCTCAAGAGAAAACGTATATAGCTGCTCAACTGGAAGGAGGCGAGTTACTTGTCAGAATTCAGTTCAACGGTACGGAAGCGTACACGGTTGGCGGTGTGAAATTGAACGATGGAAATAATCACTTGATACAGGTGATTAGGAACGTGACATTGGTACAGGTGAAAATCAACGGTACCGAATATTTTCGAAAAACTATCAGCGCTTCCGGCCAATTGAACGTGACCGTATTGTATTTGGGCGGTTTGCCACAAGCATCCAGATACATACGACAAGTTGACAATCGTCAAATAGAGGTATCACAAGCTCCGCAAGTGAATTTTAAAGGGATCATTCAAGATGTTCAAATATCGAACGGTATCGAAACTATGGTCGTTGAATTCTTTCCTCTGAAGGTAAAAGTGAAAGAGGAGTTTTTTTTTTGTGTTTTTATATTATAAAAATGTCAATTGTGAAGTTATAATAAATTATCTAATGTTTTATCTCATATCTCATATAGGCGAATGATATTCCCACTCCGATACAATTTGGTAACGTGACGTTTGATTACGAGAAAATTCTCAAAGGTGTGATATCCGACAACGTATGCGTGAGTAACCCGTGCAATCACAATGGAACTTGTCATATCACGTGGAACGACTTTTGGTGTCAATGCCCGCGGGGATACACGGGGAAAACTTGCCAAGAAATGGAATTTTGTCAATTGCAAGACTGTCCAGCCGGATCGAAATGTCAAAATTTAGACGACGGTTACGAGTGCATAGCTAACGCTACTTTTAACGGGGTCACGACTTCTTTTACCTACGTTTATAATCAAGTGGAAGAGAAAAATGTGACGGATTCAACGATCGATACTATTCAAATTACGTATCGATCGAATACCGGTGGCACGTTGATGCATATCGCGCCTCGTATAGGCGATCAACATTTCACCGTTTCCGTGTACAAAGACAACATTACGGTATCATGGCGGTTAGATTTACAAAATGAAGGGATATTGAGTTTTGGCAAAATGGAACCTGACGGCAATTGGACCTCTATAGTATTACGATTGAACAACAACTCGATGGAATGCGGATATGCAAATTCTAACGACGAATACGGACCGCACGTCAGTCCAAATTTCAGTTTTCCCTTGTGGTACGATTTGCTAGTTACCGGAACCGTCACTCTTGGCGGACTAGGCTCTATTTTATCAAATAAACACAGTTATATTACAATCGGTTCCAATAAACAGAGCTTAGAGAACAAAAGTGGTATCAACGAAAATTCGATAGATTTTACCGAACGTACCACGTTGACTACCGCTTCCCCCCCTTATAACATAATGTCAGGTAACGTGATAATCAAATTCTCTAGATTTATTTATAATATTTATATTATCTTTGCGGATATAATCTTTTATCTTAATTAGAAAACAAATAATCGAAAGTTAAAAATTTTCTTTTCTACAGGAGAAGCTTTCAAAGGATGTTTAGGCGAAGTAAGAATTGGTAGTATGCTTTTACATTATTTTACGTACGAAGAAGTATATCAGAACGCTAATTTCACGCCATTAGAATATTTAGCGTTACAAGAAAATAATTCAACGTATCGCGATAGTATTGGATGCCAACTTTGCTTCGATCCAGATTGTAAAAATAATGGATTTTGTCTGGACAAAGCAAACAGTTACATTTGTGAATGTCCTGCGGGATATACAGAGGACGATTGTTCTTTTAACATAGACGAATGCATCAATAATAAGTGCGAGAACGGAGCAACGTGTATCGATGGAATTGCTAATTACACGTGTATATGTAACAACGGTTGGCAAGGATGGTTGTCAGTATATAAAAGATATTATTACGATAAATATTATATATATATATTATAGTTCGTTTTATTTACCAAACAATTTTTTTAATCTTTTATTTTAGATGCGATAGCGACATAAACGAGTGTGTGACTCTTAGTCCTTGTCAACATGACGGAGTGTGTATAAATCTTCCCGGATATTTCCGTTGCGAATGCCCAGATCAATTTACCGGTGAACGATGTGAAATTTTCCGTTTAATTACATGTGAAAATCAACCTTGCAAAAATGGTGGCAGTTGTACAGATATCATAAATCCACAAACTGGTGATAATTTCACTTGTACTTGTACGACTGGTTACGAAGGTTCAATTTGTGATGTGCCCTATTGCATTGGACAAAAGTGTCAAAATGGCGGCAAATGTGATTTCTTATATCAGGTAAATCTAGTATTTACTTTTTTTCTCCTTTTTTTTTTCGCACATATAACTCGATTTACATTTATTTGATTTTATTTTCCAAATATTTTCCAACGATTACTTGCATATTTTGTTATTGTATTGGCATAGAATTTGAAAAAAAAAAAATCAAATACTCTTTATCATTAAAGAAATTATTGTCTCTCTTTTTTTTTATAATTTATAATGTAAAAATTTAATTGCGTAAACATTTGTAAATCGTAATATCTGTTATTTTAAATTATTAGACACCTCGATGCACCTGTTTACCCGGCTATTCTGGATTGTATTGTGAAATTAATATCGATGATTGCGCACCAGATGCGGAAGGAAATGTACCATGTAAAAACGATGGAAAATGCTACGATGGTGTGAACAGTTTCACTTGTGATTGTAATGATACCGGCTACACAGGGCCCGATTGTTTATTCGATATAGATGAATGTGCAATTCCAATGACAGATTGTGGTCAAGGACGATGCAAAAATTTACCAGGAACTTATCAATGTATTTGTGATCCGGGTTACTGTGGATATAATTGTGGAATGATAGATCCTTGCAAACCGGTATCATTTTTTCCCCCCTCAAATTCTTCTTATTATTCGATATATAGTTTCTCATATTTTATGTAACTTATCTTCTGTTATCTCAGGATTATTGTCAAAATGGAGGTACATGTAAATGCGGAGATAATGGTGGTTATAGGTGTGAGTGCACGCCACATTATACCGGACAAAATTGTACAGAGGCATGTGTTTTAATTTTATTCTGAATGAATGAAATTTCGTTTATAATCAATCGTATATAATAATAAATTTTGTTTGTTTTCCATTTCAGACGGAAAACTTTTTGGGTAGTCAAGCACTCGATATAGCTGTAATTGTTGGTCCTATTGTCGGATGCCTGTTTATTATTGCAGCAGGTTCTTTAGTTGCATTATTTATGATGGCTAGGAAAAAACGAGCTACTCGAGGAACGTACAGTCCAAGTGCTCAAGAATTCAGCAATCCGCGTGTAGAAATGGATAATGTGATGAAACCACCGCCAGAAGAGAGATTAATTTAAAATTTTTTTTTTTTTTTTTTTTTTTTTTTTTTTTTGCATCAAAGGAACACAACATGAATGTTTCGAAAAATCCTAGTCTATCGATACATCGTTGTCACAGTTTTGATCGATATTGAAAGAGATGAATGAATCGGAGGAATCGATCTTTCGACAAAACTGTTTTCGAACGGTCAGTGAAAATATAAGAGGTTTCATCGCGCGTTTTCTAGTCCATGCTATTTTATCAACTATCAAATTTACATAAGGAGTTCAATGTGAGAGCAATTTAAGGCATGATAACTAATCTTAAAATCAATCCGAAAGCGACGCTAAAGATGAAACGTATCAAAACTGCCTATAAAATTGACTATAACATCAAAACCAAAATAAAAATATATATTATTAAAATTATTTAGAAAAATTAATCGTTAAGAAAATTTATTTCTAAAAATTACACTAAAAATGAAGAATGTATTATGAAATTTATATATTAGTCAAACAGTTAATTTGAAGAAATCAATTAGCTATACAAAGTGTACTTAAAACTTCATTAAGTGTCCTTAACTTATGAGCAATACTCGAATGGAACTCCTGAGAAACGAGACCCGTCCATTTTAGTGCCTAATTGATCCTACTTAAAGCTTTTATTTATAAGCAGTAAATTTAAAGCATTGAAAATGTACATTACGTTAAACATCGAGATCTCTAAAGCATAATGATATTCATTATTATTGTTTTATTTCGTTAGATTTCAGGCAATCATGATACAAATATTGTTAAATATTAATATAATATAATGATATTACGACTTATCGTGAAAATACCGGAGCTTTGTAAAAATATTGTAAAGCAGTGTTGTCCATGACTGGCATCTCTTTACACGGCTTTCTTCCCTTCCACGCATTGTCGTTACAGAGAAAAGAGAGTTCAACAAAAACCAAGAAATATCTATACAATATCTCTTTTTTTCTACCTCGCTTTAAAAATAAAAGTAAAAATAAAAGGACAAAGCGCGGAAGTAGAAGTAAATCGTTTTATTAGCAAATAAAACTTAACTATATTATCGTAAAGTAGTAGTTATCACGCTACATGTTAGTTATTATGCATTTGTAAAGTAAAGACATGCTGCTTCATTTTGTACATAGGTTAGATTATACGTTGAAAAAATTAATAATAATTTTATTCATTAGCATTTTATATTATATAATATAGTATTTAATAATGAATATTATTTTGTATGTACTTACTTGATATCACGACCAAAGTAATAGGGAAGAATTTTTTCTTGTCTATTAAAATATAAATGATATAAATATCATAAAATCATAAAATATATATATATGTTGTATCAATGTTTTTAATAGTCAAGAATAATTGTTCTTTAAAAACGAGAGTTAATACATTATTTGTTGGTACTATCTTTTTAAATATATTAATAAAACTTTCTTTTCGTCTTATAGAATCAAAATTAGTATGAATATCTATTTTACATATTATTACATCGCAAAAATAAAATGATTAATCACAAAATGTACAAAGTAATTAACATATTCGAGAAACATTTTTCAACGATCGATTCTAAAAGCTAAAAAACATAAAAATGAAATAATATTGAAATGAACACAAAAATAATATACAAGAATATCAATTAAGATTTATTTATTAAATTGTAAATAATTTAAATTTATGCTATGATAAAATAAAACAGAAACAGCTTGAATCGGCAATGTGACGAAGATAAAAATGTTTCATCTAATGGAAATTTAAATTGCTAAATAATGTAATAAATAAATTTGAATATTTTTATAAATTATTATAGATTATTTTAATAATTTTACATTTTCAGCCTATAGAATCGATAAAAAAGATATTTCACGAATATATTAACATCTTGTATATCGTGATATAATGATAGAATATTGAACATGTTTACATTACAAACACGTATAAATGAAAATCAAATATATGAATGATATGTCCACTATGGCAATCTAAACTAATCTAATTATTTAATTTAATATCAATCAAAACCATAATTATGTGGATAGCCGATTCTTGGATTGAAAAGGTAAAAATGCTCATATTATTGTAAGTTACAAAGAATAATTTTCTTTCAACGTGTATTATAAAATGAATATCATTAATGTTTTCTGCAAGACTGAAAATTTGGGTACTAAGAAATACGTGTGCATGCGCTTTTCATGTGAATACTTATTTTGTGTCAATATGCAATATTGTGCATATAATTATTACAATTTGAATTAAATGTACAAAAATAATAAAAAAATTAAATATTTCAATACAGCATTTATCTTTTTTTTTCATGAAATAAATTTAAAAATATAAAAAATATTTATAATATATATAATTATAATTATAATTATAATTTTTATATATACAATTTTTTATTATAATTAAATTAAATTTATATAATCCATATAATACATATATAAAAAAATAACATCTAAACATGTAATAAATTGCTTATAACTATTTATAAAAAGTATTGCACAAAATATTATTACAAACAATGATAGACAAAATAATAACAAATTCACTATGCAATATTTCCAAAATTACCGAAATATAAAGTATTGTAAATAAAACTGATCCAATTCAAAATGAATTGAATGTATAAAATTTAGTCGTAATAATATTATTGTACTCATATATAAAATAATTTACATATGTTTTTTTATTTCATATTTAATATTTATATTTTCATTATTTTTAAAAACAATTGAATTTACATAAAATTCAATCTAAAAAAAGATTATAATAAAATTTATTTAACATTGTTTTCTCAAGATTTTAAATCTATTAAAATATCTTATATAATTATATATAAAATATTATATAAAATTGTCTTTTACATAAATGAATGTTCATCGATATTATAAAATTTGTCAATTTATAAATGTATAAATTATTTGAACAAAATTCTATTAAAGTTAAATATCTTATTTACTTTAATTTTGTTTATTAGTTTTATGTTCTAATTATCTCTTAAACTTTTTTTCCATTTATTTTATTTAATTTATCACGTGAGATTTTATCAAAAAACAAAAGTCCAGCAGCACGTTCTATACTTTCTGGTGGCACCTGTTATAATAGACATCCATTATTATTAATTATTTCAAAATATACATATGATAAAAAATATTTATAAATTCTTATAAATTGTTATACAAATATTATTGATGTTAATTTACCTGAAAATTTGTTAAAGGCGTATTATCATCTATAGGAGTATTTGGCATTACAAATGCTTCCATTTCTAATTTTGAATCGTGTGTTTCACCAACAACTATTTTATAGAAATGAGTAGGTACTGCTACATGATTTGTACCAATAACTTCATATCGAACATATTTTTTTCCATTAGCCTCTATTCTGTAATAATAATATATTTAGAATATTTAATGAATAAATGATATCAAATAATAAGCTTTATTAAACTTACTTTGGCAAATATAAAGGACCTGTGCATACATATACATCCTTATAAATTTTAGTTAAATGTCTAACATACTTTTCTAATCTATTCCAAGAATCCCTATTAAAACCTACACCTACTTGCGGTGAAATATTTGAGAGAAAAAATGTTTCATCTATGTGTTTTTGAGCACATTTATGATTTCCAGCTGCTGCTAAATGTCCACGATCATATCCACTGCCTTTATAATCATTGTTTTCTGCTCTGATTTCGATAAAATTATTAAAATATTAGTATAAAAATATTATATAATTATGAATTATAAATATTTACCTAAAAAAAGGATGTATACTTGGATCTGATTTGAATTCACACTTACTACGTGATATTTCCTGATTAGCTTGTAATTTTTCTTTATTTAAATGTTCAAAAACCCAATGTGCTACTCTATTTCTTCTATCATAAGAAAGGACAAAATCTTCATAAGACCTAACATGATCTAATCCAGGAAAACCGTATTTCATAATCTATAAAAAATTAAATTAATTAAAAAATACATAATTTAAATTATATACATTGCATATTTTTTTTTATCTTAGATCTATATCACAAATAAATTAAAAAAAAAATATTAATACGGTCTCAAACAATAACGTAAGAATAAATATAAATTTTTGATATTTATCAATATTTATTGAGGTTAAATATTTTATAAATAACTTACTTCAGATATTCTAGTAGCTGTTGATGATAATTTTGAACCCATTTCTGTATTAAATTCTGTAGGAACTGCTGCCGAAACAGTTCCAAATAAAGGCAAACCAGGCATTTCTTTGATGTTTACATTCGAAAAAATATTTTCACTGTCTCTTATTTCTGTATTCAAATGTCGTTTTTGTTCCGAATACTTTCCCAAATACCAACCACTAAAACCTATAGTTGTTACAGTACTCAATTTTGTAATAATTCGCATTATTACTCTCATATTTTTAAATATATAATTAAAGATTTCTCAATAAATTTTTAGCACTTATATATATCAGACAAAATTTCGTAACTTAATACATATAATATATTATCTATGCACATGCGCAAATATAAATATATAAAATAAATGTGGACAATCACGAAAAATAATTTCATTTCTTTCTTATAAAAATACATCTTTAATATAAAGATACATCTTTAAAATATGCTTTTTTTTTTACAGTATACATCCTTTTAGAAAAAAGGAAAATAAACAATAAAAAATATAATTAAATTATAAATAAAAATATCATACAAACAATTTTTTATAAAAATCAAAATTTTATATTTGCATTAAATATTAAAATAATTATCATACTTATTTATTATTCATTTTTGCATGTGTTTCTACTTTTTATATTTAATAACACACACACACACACACACACACACATTTACATGTATTTGTACATTATATATGTTTATCTGCAAGATAAATTTATAAATATATAATAACATAAATTAAAATTTATATTAATCAGGGCAAAACTAATGATTAAAATTCAAATAAAATAAAAATAAATCTTTTTATTCGCTACAATCTTCATCTGAATCTTTGGCTAAAACTATATCATATCCAGGTAATGTTCTTGGATCAAATGTTGTTTGAAAACATTTTTGAAGAATCAAACGTGCCTTTTTGGTTGGTGGAGGAGGCGAATTTGGTATTTCATTTTCTACTGCAATAATATTATCATGATGTGGATTGTCTTGCACATCAATTTCATCATTTCTAGATTTTCTTTTTGTTATTGTAAACACAGAGTTTACTAACTTTTTTTCACTTATAGATGTTTTATTAAATTTTGTAATTATGTCACAACTATATGAAGAATTCTTTTGAAATTTTTCTTGAATATTTTGTTCTATTGGCAAAGTATTTACTTTATTTATATTCTGATTATCTTTTGCTGTTGTTTCTGGTAAATTAAGTTGCACTTTAGAATTATTTTGTTCTTTTTTTTCCTCCATAAAACATGAATGTGGTTTTCTGAGAGTAACATTTTCTAACATGTTATCAGATTTAATTGATTTATTTTTAATTCTATTAGATTTATTATTGTTTTTCTTAGAAACTCGTTTGTTTATTGTTCTTTTTTTCATAAACTTTTCTTCTTGTTTATTGATTGTTGTTTCCGTTTGACTATCTGCATCAGAATTTAATGTGGACAATACTAAATTTACTTCAAATGATTGATTTTTTAATACAAATATAACGGGTCTAAAAAATATTAATGAATACTTTATTAATTTTTACCTTTTACATTATATATTATTAGTTTTTACCTTCCTGCTCCTTCAAAATATATAGTAATTGGTATATTTGCAATTTCTGCAAAAGTTAAGATAGATTTAAATTCTTTCATACAAAAGGTAATTGACGTTTCACTACCAATATCATATTGATCAAATTCTCCCTTTCCAAGTGCAACTTGTGTACGTGTTGTATTTGATAAACCTAAAATTTTTATTTTATTCCATAATAAAAATAAATTATTTCTAATATTATATTTAAATTTACCCGAGCTATCATCAATATAATTTCTTAATAAAAGCTTTTGTGTTGAAACTTCAAGTGTTATTTCAATTAAATGTTGATGAAAATTTTGTACTGCATCACCTAATACTCGTGGCTGAGATGAAAGTTTAATTGAAGCACAGTCTTTATTATATATAGTCTAAAAAATATAGTATAATATAAATAGAATAAATTAAAATAAGATAATAAGAAATTTTATTAAAGATTTATGATACATACTTGTAATATTTCACAATCTAATATGGGCAATAAATGAGTTTTAGTAATACTATTTTTATATTTTAAAATAAACAAAATTTCAGATGCATTTGGTTCTAATCTAATATGACACGTTTCTACTTGTTTGTCAATCACATTTGAAGCCTTAAATACAGTCATCGCACTCTGTAACACAAAAAAATATTTTTTATGATGTAAAATGTAAAATTTATAATATTATATAAGAATATAATATCTTATTACCCTCATTGAAATTTTACATTTTAATGCATCATTTTCTTGTAAATCGCCATAAATATAATATGAAAAATAACATTGAAAAAATGTAAAATCTGCATATGCAGAATTTGCCATATTAACAGTACGGAATGATAAAACATTTTCTTGTGGTTCTATATACATTTCTTCTCCAATTTTTGATAATGCATGTATAGCTTTTGCTAAAACTAATATATATTTATTTTTGACTATTGAATATGTATTTTATTTTTAATATTGTTTAAATAAAAAAAAAATAAAACATAACCTAAATGAAATAACATACTTTTTACATTTGCTCCTGGTATAACACACTTCATGTTGAATTTTTTTTCATTAAACTATTCCTTATAAATTAAACATCAAATAAGTTTAAATTTAATGATTATTTAAAAGAAATAACAAAAAAAATTCATAATATTATATGTAATTTAAGATGCAATACATTAAACAATTTCATTTGCTCAACTAATCATAATCAAAATTTGTTTATTTATATAAAATTTAAATAATTATTGTAAATAAATAAATAATAAAAATAAATTCACATACATTTCACAAAATTTATATAAATTGTAACGAAATATATGTTAAGAATAAGAATATATAGTTCATATTTTAGCGCATTGTAAGAATAATCGACGATTAACATAATCTCGAATCTCGAAAATCGAAAGTTTATCTGTCAAATATACTTTCAATTCCAATAGTTTGTTTGAGTAGTTTATGAATCTTATTGTTAACAAATGCGATAAAGTAAATATTAACGTTAAGAAAAATAAGAATTTCATAAATATATATTATTATATCCGTCATGGTAAGTAAATAAAATAGAATATTACTGATTGAAATTAACTGTTTAATTGTAAGTATAAAATTGTTGAATTTTTAATCTAACCTTAAGATAAAATAATTTTTTAATTAAATATTTTTTAGAATTATATTAGTTTTTATTGATAAATTCAAAATATATGTCAACATTCAATTATAATATTTAATATGTAAATTTTTTATTATATTTATTAAATATTTAATATTTATAGCTTGTTTTAGTACTGGGAGATTTACACATTCCACACAGATGTAGTAGTCTTCCAAGTAAATTTAAGAAATTATTGGTACCTGGTAGAATACAACATATTCTATGTACAGGTAATCTTTGTACGAAAGAATCATATGATTATTTAAAAACATTAGCCAGTGATGTACATGTCGTTAGAGGAGATTTTGATGAGGTATATATCTTATTTAATGTTATTAAATATTTTGATAATTTTTTAATATTAAATTTTAACATTAATTTTTTTATTTATAGAATTTAAATTATCCAGAACAAAAAGTTGTCACTGTTGGTCAGTTTAGAATAGGTTTGTCACATGGACATCAAGTAGTACCTTGGGGTGATCCAGAATCATTAGCTTTAATTCAAAGACAATTAGATGTTGATATTTTGATATCAGGTCATACACATAAATTTGAAGCATATGAACATGAAAACAAATTTTATATTAATCCTGGTTCAGCAACAGGAGCATATAATCCTCTTGACACGTAAGATTTTATGTTAATGGCATAAAGAAAATTTTAAATATTATTCATATAAAATATTTGATATACATATTATATTTATATGTTATATTTATATTATATATTTATATTCTATATTTATATTATATTTATAGATCAGTTATCCCTTCTTTTGTCCTTATGGATATTCAAAGTTCGACAGTTGTGACTTATGTCTATCAACTTGTTGGTGATGAAGTAAAAGTTGAAAGAATAGAATACAAGAAAAATTAAAATATATACAAAGTCTTAAAATATAAGATACATATAATGTTGAGATTTCTCTATTTATAATAATGAAATTCAATATTATATATAAAATTTATACATATGAAATATTAACTTTATATACATTAACATTTAAGCATTTATGAAAAATACATGTAATTGTATAATACACTTAATGTAAATAAACATATTATATATAAATTACATCACATTTTATTTAACAATTAATGTTGATTATAATGATAATTACTTTTTTTTATAACATTTGTTTTACAAAAAAAAAAATTTGCATACTAATCAATTAAATCGTTCCATGCCTTTCGTCACGTATATCTACGTATTTATGTACATTTATACGCATACATGTAAATTTGTTGTTGTTAAATCTATTTTGGTGATTCATCTTTTTGTATATATATTTATATTTGATTTTTATATTCTCTTTTTGTTTTACAATTTTATTTGTTTTTAAATCTAATCAAACGTAATCAATTTCTTCACATTATGATACACTGATAATTTTAAACATGGGCGTAAATAAGGAAAAATAAGAAAAAGCATGTTTTTAAATTTTTTATTACTATAAATAAATCTGAATAGTCTTATTAATATATATTATAATATTTATTAATAAAATACTCTTTATTAAAAGCTATCCTTAATTTTAAAATTAAATATTAATCTTGATACATATGTATGTTTATTTTTATTTATTTACATTAATTTCTATTTATTTGTATTAAAGCATAAGATACAAATTTTATATAAATAATATATTTTATTGTAAAATATATTTGTATATATTTCTAATTATAAATTTATTTTTATTTAATTGTTCAAAAATTAATTTTATTTGAATTCGATTTTTTATTGGAATAAACTTAAAAATATTACAGATTATAAAAAAATATAAATCATGTCTTAACAATATGAATTAATTTTAATATTAACATATTATTAATGTTTAAATTTAAATACAACATTTTTTGATATTTATAAAATTTTTTTCTTAAATTTTATCGATGTCACGCTTATGACTTTATCTATGTAAAGAAGGGGACGTGCATTGACGCTCTCGTAATCAAGGAATAGAAAGAAAAAGGACAGAGGAACACTATTGCGCATGCGCAAAGAACAAAGAGGAGAATTTGAGACCTACCGACCCATCAAAAAGGGCCCACTATTCTTTTTCACTTTCGTCACAACTGACTTTCAAACGGCTTTGAGTTGATGTTGTTATTTTTGTTGCATAAAAATAATTTATAGTTTGAGTTAAAATGACAATATTATTACAATCTGGTTTAAGATTTATAATTTCTAATAAGTATTTTGAGAAAATAGCTCTTTTATATTGTAAAATACCACAAAAACAAAATACTATTCAATCATATTATAAACAGGTAATTTATTTTTTATATTATATAAAATAAAATCTAATATATAATAAGTCTTTAATTAATTTTATTATGATTAAAAAAATATTTGTATTAATAATAAATTTAAATTATTAAAATAAAAAATGTTATTAAAGATTGTATTTATTTTGAATTACGAATTATGAATACGGAAAGTATTTCTATATAGAAATAACTGAATCTCTCTTAATCTATATAAATTCTAGGCAGTTGTTTGCTTCATTTTCTTTTTCTTATTTTTTGAGATTTTTAATTTGAGATTTTTTATAAAAAGCAAAGTTTAAAATTTATTATCTTTTCTTATATCTCTTTAAATACAAAATATAAATGTATATCTTTTATATATACATAAAAAAATATAGAGAAAAATTATAATAAAACAAAAAAAGAATATAAGAAACATATTATTTTTATTTATTATTATATTATTTTATTTTAATTATTAATGCGTATTTCTATTATAATAAATTATTAGTAATTGATTCAATCTATATCCGTAAAAAATATCGATTTTCGAAAAAATTTATATTTTTATTAATATTATTCATTTACAGAATTAAATATTTTTTTAATTCATTATTATAATTTTATATAAATGTTTCGAAAAACCAATAAATAAATTTATAAATCTATTATTGATTTCACATTGCATTGAATATATTGAATTACATATAATATATTTCAATTATATTTACGATTCTAATATGTACCGCAATGTAATATTATGATATAATTTAATTAATTTCGATTAAAATTTTCGTAAAAATAATAAATATATTTTTTCATTATATTTATTTTGTTTTATTTTTAGTATTATAAATATGTTCCGGAAATGTATAATACAAAAAATGTACACCAAATAAGTACTTCAGTCTCTTTAAATGAACAAATAATTGATAACGATTCAGACGATGAACAAGAAAGGGTAAAACATTTTTTGGAATTTTATTACTTAATATATTTTAATATTTATTTATTTTTTGAAATTTAATTATCATGTAAATATAATTAATTTAAAAAATTTCGAAATAAATTTATATCCAATTATTTTTTTATCTAATCTATTTTTTCTTTTCTTTGATCATTAAACCAATAATTATTTTTTTTAATTTCTATTTATTAGGGACAATCACTTTTTTGGAGAAGAAAAATGCGAACATTACATAGTCATTTGGATGTTAATAAAGATGGTATTATTAGTTATGATGATTTTATGTTGTTTAGAAAAAGATTTTGTGACTTAGGACACTTGACTTTAGAAGCTAAAGTTGAATTCAAAAAAGTATTAAATGTAAGTCTTATATATATTTTTTATGCATAAAAATAGAATAATCAATTCTTAAAATATATATGAAATGATAAAATATATTTTATCATTTTTTTATATTTATTATTATATTATATATTTTATATAGGAAATGTGGGAAGAACAATGGGGAGAAATTAGTCCATATAATCTTATTTGTGTTGAAAAATATCTGGAAAAAATGCAACATGTGCTTAATGATTCATCATTAAAAAAAAAATGTCATCATTTTTTGCCATTTTTATTCAAAGTATGTTTTCAAAAATATATTTTTATATAAAACAATAATATTAAAAAATATTTTAAATATATTATCTAAAAAAAATTGCAGGCAGTAGATAAAGACCATAATGGTGAAATTTCTATACAAGAATATAAATTATTTTTCCAATGTTTAGGACTTACACATGATGTATGTAAGATTATATATTTTTGTATAATATTTTTTATAATAATTAATATGAAAAAAAAAAATAATAAAATTAAAATATTTATTATAGGATGCAGTTATCTCTTTCAGTCATATTGATATTAATGATGATGGTAAAATTAGCTCCAAAGAATTTATAATATTGGGTCGTGAATTTTTCTTAACAGAAGATCCTACAAAACCCAGTAAATATTTCTGGGGTCCATTGATAGATTAAATTTCTTATTGCAAGCCTATAATTTGTGATAAACACTATATATTAATTATTTTTATAAAATTTTTATAAGTGAAAATTTCTTAATCTCATATCTAAAATTGTTAAATTAAACATAGATTTATATAAAATAGATTAAAATATAAATTATCCCATGGTATAATGGTCATAAATTAAAAGTATAAATTTAAACAAAAAATTTATATACATATATTAAATATATATTAAATAAGAAAATAATATATATTAAATAAAGATTCTTATAAGTAAATAAAATAAAAAATTCTTATAACTAATTCTTAAAATAATATAATGATTGAAGAACTTATATAAAATTGTTTGTTAAAAAGTACAACAGTTTAATTACAAATATAAATACTCACTTTTACAAATACATGTAATTGTATGAAAATAAATAAATCACTAATTATTTAATTATTTTGACTTTCTAAGAGAAAAACCTTCACCAGTGAATGCTTTAAATTCATCTTGATCTTTTGCCTATAAAAATATATATTATATAATAAAAATTATTAAAAAATTTTTAAAAATTTGCCAACATACCTCTTTATTATTTACAGGCTTAATAATACGCAAGAATGTAAGTGTTCCTATTTTGTAATCATAATCTGGTATTCCTCTAACATAAGCTGGTTTATTTGTAGTTACTTCTGGTTTTGCAAAATCTCTACGTTTTTTGCCATCCAATCTATTACCCTCTCCTTTGAATGGTACAAAACCAGATGGGGCTGGCATTAAATCTGCAGGATCTACTACATTTTCATCCTTTTTAGTTTCTTTTTCTACATATCCCAGTGGAGGAGCAAATTCAACATTCATATCACATTCTATGATAGTAACTGCTGGGCCAGGTCTTGTTTCCAAAACACACATTTCATATATTCTTTGATTATATTTTATGGCAATAATATCACCTGTTGTGAGACAAGCAAAATTTCTTAATCCATTTTCTAAAACAGCTTTAGGATTTGTAATATCTAGAAAATCTTCAGATTGAGGTTGAAAACGTGAAAATGTTGCAACAGGTAAATTTACACTTTCAACATTTATTAGATCTCCTTCTTGTAATAAAAGATTATACATCATCTGTAATCACATTGTTATAAAAGCATATTGAATTATATTATAAATATAATGTTTACAATCAATAATAAAATACTTAAAATTGAAACCTACCCAACAAGGTAAGTAAACTCTTCCTTCATCTGCAACAAATTCTAAAACACCACAATGAGTAATTCTATTGGTTTTTTCATTACTTAATTTAAATAGCATGGGAAATCTAATGTTTAATCTTGTAAGGTGTTCTAAAGCTGAAGGTGGCATGATTACTAAAAACAATAATTTATAATCTTTTACTTATTATTTGTGGATAAATTATAATAAATTTTATGGGTATATGTACTTTTTCCTCCACGTTCTACATCTCGTCGATATGTACCCGGTAACATTGATACAGAAAAACATCTATAGTGGTTATTGAAAGGTCTTACAATCTCCGGAAACATGTTAAATCCAAACTGAAAATGAAAAGTCATTTTAATCAACACAACTTAACCTTGCTTTATTAAAAGATTTATTGAATAGAAAACATTTGATCATTATTTTTCATTTTATTATGCAGTTTTTTTTACCATATTTATGTATTTGTTATAATACTCTTCCGAAGTTCTATGAATGATAGAATTTTTTTAAAAATTTGTTAATTTTTAGTATAACTTATAACTATGACATATGCTATACACAAAACAGACGATTTATTGTATACATATATATATATCAGATGATTCGAAATGCACCTAGCGGATTTTTTTGTACCTTTGTTAAGTTTAAATTATTTTGATTAATACAATAAACAAATATAATTAAATCTAACAAGAATTAACATGATAATTAAATTATTATAAAGTAATTTTTAAAAGGAGTTTTTATTGTATAATAAAAGTAATGTAAAAATTTTTATTATAAAATTTAATATATTTTATAAAAAATTTTATTTTTATAATTAATAGAATAATATTTATATTAATTTAAATTAATATATTAAAAATTGTTAAATTTATGAACATAAAATAACACATTAAATTTATATTAAAGAATAAATTAATATTATAAATTCTTCTATTCTATTAAATATATATATAATAACAGAATAAGTTATATTATTAAGTTATGAGAATTATAAAGGATCATCTCAATAAATAATCATATGTATTGATAAAGAAGTAACATAAAATTTATATTATATTAATGCATCATTACAATGGTACTGCCTGCAGTGTTTTTTTTATAAAAATAATGTGCAAAATTAAATGCATTTGATATAAAGTACATATTTATATATATTATTTTATTTATATATATATAATTATTATTATTATAATTAATTATTAATATATATATATATATAATATATATATTTATTATAATAATATATATACTTATTATAATATTACATAATATTATAATAAACATATATAATTATTTATATATATTATATAATAATATAATAATATAATATAATAATATAATTAATATAATTTTTTATATTAGAAAAAATATATATTTAGGATTAAAGGAATTTGATGAAACGTAGAAATATTTAATTATTTTGTAACGTCATGCATAGCTTGTGCAATATAGTTTACATTTTTTGTTGTTATTCCTGCCACAGATATTCTACCATCCTTTGTCAAATAAATGCTATAATCCTTTATAAGTTTTTCTGCCTATAAAATAAATAATACAAATAAATAAAAATAAATTAGTAACAATAAAAATAAACAATATTAAATACAATACCTCTGGAGTTGTAAGACCAGTAAAACAAAACATTCCAATTTGATTTGTAATATGTGACCAATCACGGGAACTACCACATTTTTTAAGACTATTAGTCAATGTTTGACGCATAGAAATAATACGATTAGCCATTGTTTTTATATCAATAAGCCATTGTTTTCTTAATTCAGAATCTTGTAAAATTTCACTAACAATTCTAGAACCATTAATTGGTGGATTGGAATATGCTGGTCTAATTATAATTTTCAATTGTGAAAGAACACGTGCTGCCTCATCTTTGTTGGATGTAATTACAGATAATGCTCCTACACGTTCACCTATAAAAAATTTATAATTCAAAAATCTTTCAAAAAAGATTATAATAAAATTATATATTTAATATGTTTACCATATAAACCCATATTTTTTGCATATGATTGGGCTAACATAATATCAATTCCATTTTTCACAAAGTATCTAACAGCAAAAGCATCTTTCTCTAGGTTACCTAGAATTTGTCAAAATATTTTAAAGTGTAAATTTTTTAAATATTTGTATTATTAAAAATTAAATTAATTTTTTTTACATATTGTTCTACCTGAAGCAAATCCTTGATATGCCATGTCAAAAAAGGGAAAGAGATTTCTCTTCTTTATTAATTCAGCCAATTCTTTCCATTGTTCTGGATTAGGATCAACACCAGTGGGATTATGAGCACAAGCATGAAAAAGAACAATAGATTTTTCTGGTATTTTCTGTAAAATACAATATTATAAATAGAATTTGTAAATATATTATATTATTTATCATTATAATATTTATATATTACTAACACATAAATCTTCTATAACACCATTGTAATCTAATCCGCATGTTTTTGGATCATAATAACGATAAAATTTCATTGGCAGCCTAGCAAGTTTAAATATTTGACCATGATTTCCCCAAGTAGGTTTTGGTACATATATTTCTTTATTACCAGTAAAGAATTGCGATAAAAAAAGTGATCCAATATAAAGTGAACCTGTACCAGAAACTCCTTGAACAGTAGCATTCTACAAAATATAAATTATAAATTACAAATTAATTTTATATTAAAAATTATAAAAATATATAATATATACATATTAAAAAAAATTAAATATGTGTTAATATATAATATATATGAATTATATGAATAATAATATGAATAATATATATGATTTTTTATATATCTAAGTAGTATTCATTATTTTAAAAATATTAAAATTTATTTAAAATAATATAATATATTAAATTAATATATTATAATATATATTAATATATAATAATATTCAAGTAGAAAATTAATAAATACAGATATATGTATAAGTACTTTTGTTTAAATTTTTTATTTATATTTATATATATATACTTTATATTTATCTAAAAAAATTTAATTCAATTTATTTATATCTCATATCTCTAAAAAATATATTTTATATATAATACATACAAAATTATTACTAATAGCATCACTATTATCACCAAGTGCCAATTTAATACTTTGTGTACAAAAATCTGAACTTCCTGCAATTGGTGCATATTCTTTATCCATATTTTTAGTTTTAATTTTTTCTTCTGCCTATTAAACATTTAAATTTATAAAATTAATGAAGAAAATTATGTACTTTTTAAACATAAACTATTTTTAATATATATACCTTTCGTACACTTGGTAAAACAAATGGTTTACCATTATCATCTCGATAAGCACCAACTCCTAAATTAACTTTTTTTGGATTTTGATCTTTTTTATATGCTTCTGTAAGACCTAAAATTGCATCTGGTGGGCCCATTTTTACATGAGGCCACCATGTGCTATCATATATAAAATAATTTAATATTGATCAAAATTTCATATAAAATAATTAATCATTGATATTAATAAAAAATTGATATTAATAAAATATCACTTTTTTTATTAAAATTCAATGTCAATTTCAAAAAATATATAAATTTATAATTATTAATTTTTTAGAATCAAAATCATATTCAAATTTTTATTTTTATTGATTCATCAAAATGAATTTTTTTCAAAAGCTGTTCATAATTTGATTATGATTTTATATTTTTTTAGTCTATTCATTCAGTTTCATGTATTTATATTATTTAAAATTTTAAAAAAATAAAAAAAACAAATTTAATGTCGCATATAAATTCAAAATATATTAATAATTTTAATTCATTATATTCTATAATTCAAAGATATATTCAAACTTATTCAAAAAAAAATAAGGTTACTCAATTGTGAGATCATACCTCTTTGATCTAAAGCCATATAAAGCAACTTTGTTCTTGTTAAATAAATTATAAGTGAATGCAAATTTAATCTTATTTTGAGCCATTTTGTTAATAATATAAAATATCAATCCATTCACTTATTGCTTTTAATTTAACAAATTGAACGTATTAATTACAAAGGAACACACTTGTTCTATAGGGTGTTTAATAAATTTGAAATGACAAAATTTTGTTATGAAAATAAAAAGAAAATATTATACAAAAATAAATTATAAATGCTTTATTAAAAAATTAAAATGATAAAAATGAAATGATAAATAATATATATTTTTATATCGATATAATTTTATAATAAATTGTTTTCTTAATAATTTAATTAATACAACTAAATTTGTTGAATTTAAACTTTCATTTATTGAATAAATATAATAATTCGTTTACATATATATATATCTTTTTGAATTTCATTTTTATTAATTTTTACAATAATAAGATTATTATTATTATTATTATTATTACTATTATTATATGAATTAGGGATTTAACAATTATTTAAAAATTTGACTTGCATAAGTTGGTACCCATGGAATACTGAAGCATTTTGCTCATAGAATACGTAAAAATTCAAAATAAATAATTAATAAGATATGAAATTGATTATTTATATTAAACGAATCGAATATTCATTTCTTCTTCACGAAATCTTTCGTTTTAGGATTTTTCTAGATTTTTATTAGTCAGATTTTGTTTCATTGATCGATGATTTTTTTCTGATAGCATTATGTATTTTATTATAATAAAAAAATATATTTCTATTTTGTTTATATAAATCATATAAATAATTTTAAATTTTAATTTTTTAAATAATAATTTTTTAGAACTTAAAAGTAATATAAAATATTATTAGATATTTACAGCTAAATTTTATAATAATAATAATAATAATAATAATAAAGAATATAAACAAAAATTTTTAACTTTGAAGAATGAAAAACAAATATAAAAATATTTCAAAATGTGTAGTAAATATGTGTTATCCTGTTTCTTCATAATATATTTTCGCGCTTATATATTTGAAAAGCAACTTCATATTATTGACGATGATATTCTATGAACTTTTCAAATAATGCAACGTCAATGTGTATATATATATATATATAATCAATGTATATTTTTATCTTTCAATCTCTATGTAAAAAGAATAAAATTGATATTTATTTAAATAACTTATCAGCTAAAGTAAACAAACGTAAGCATATAATCGTTATGTTTCTGTGATATAATTAAGAAGAAAAATAATCAATTGTGTTATTAATGTATTATTTTCTTGATAAAATTATTAATATACATTCATACCAAATTGACTTATTTTAGATAATGATAATTTGAATTTGTAAATAATAATTATATAAATTCATAATACATGAGAAGTGTAAGGTATGTGTAAAGTGTAAAGTTTTATTTTAATTTTTTTGCTATTAATTCACAGAAAATATATATATTATATTTTTAGGAAAAAAAAAATATATTTGTAATTTATATTTTAATAATTTAATTATATGGAAAAAATTATTTATGAATAAAATTATTTGATGAGAAATGCAAATGCAAATATCTTTAGGATTAATTCAAGATGAAAAAACAAATTCATCTTGGTCAAGGTAATTATTTTCTATTAAAATATTATATTACAAAAATAATTTGTAAGAAATTTTTTTATCTTTTTTATCAGATTTTTTTTAAGATAATGATATCTAATGATAATATATAAAATTATGAAGTAATTTTTTTTTAGGAAGGAAAGACGAAAATGGTTTTTATCATTATTATGTGGTACTTGTCTTATATATGCTACAAGAACATCTGTTCCTTTATTAATGCCAATAATAAGTAGAGAAAAACAATGGTCCAAACCAGACTCTGGAATAATATTATCTAGTTTTTTTTGGGGTTACACATTAACACAAGTTGCTAGTGGTTATATTAGTGATAAAATTGGAGGACAGAAAGTTCTATTAATTTCTGCTTTTGGATGGTCTATGACAACATTTTTTATGCCAGAAGTTATAGAACTTTTTTCAAAAAATGATAATTCTGTATTATTAGTAGCAACAATAAGAACGATAAATGGTGCATTCCAAGGTATTCTAAATTAGTAAATTGAATAACAGAAATATAAAAATTAATTTGTTCTTTATATGTCATATGTTACAGGAATGCATTTTCCTAGTATGATTAGTTTAATAAGTCAACGATTACATGAAACAGAAAGAGCTTCATTTTTTAGTTTATTAACATCAGGATCTGCTCTTGGCACATTACTTACTGGATCTCTAGGTTCTTATTTATTAGAAAATTATAATTGGATAACAGTTTTTCAAACATTAGGTAAATAAATATTATAATTATAATTTAATTATATTAACTATACATTATAATTTATATTAATATTAACATTTTCTTTAATTGATTCATTCATTTTTGATATAATGAAATAACATAATATAATATATATGTTATATAATTATATTATATATTAATATATTTTATATTAAGTATTAATTTGATTAAATATAAATAAATATACAAAATGTATTTTATCAATATTTCTCACATCTTTATATATATGTTACAGGGGAATATTAATTAAATAAAAAAATATATTAAATTTACAAATAAATTTGTTATACTTACTATGCAAAAACATATTATTTCTAATTGTAATTTTAAAAAATTAAATTATAGAATAATATATACATTTATTGATAAATATAAATCATGTAATAAATTAAATTAAATATATTTCTATTAAAAAATTTATTGTCTTAGGAGGTTTAAGCTTGGCATGGACATTATTATTAAGTTATCATACTCTACCATTTAAGGAAAAAGCAGCAACTAAATCACCTACTACCTACACTTTGCCTTGGTTGAAGCTTTTAAAAAAGCCTCCATTCTGGTAATCATTGTGCATGGGATCAATTTGAATTCAATTATCATAAGTCACACAATTTCTGACACAAATCTTAATATAAAAAGTATATATAAAGTTATATGGATACTTATATAAATATTATAATTACAAATTTATAAATATATAAGTTTTAAATATTAATTTCATTATTTTTAGGTCATGTGTAATAGGTCATGCTTGCCAAAATAATTGTTTTTTTGTATTATTATCTTGGATGCCAATGTATTTTCATGATACATTTCCAGAAGTAAAGGTAGTTAATTATTAATAAATATTTTTCTTATATTGTTTAAATATATATTTGTTTAGAATTTTTATTTATTATTTTCATATATTTAGGGTTGGGTTGTAAATATGGTGCCATGGCTATCTATGTTACCTTGTACATTTTTTGGTAAAGCCCTTTCCGAGAAAATAATAAAAGCAGGGTATTCTGTTACAATAACACGTAAAATAATTGAAACAATATGTTTTCTAATTGAAGTCATAAGTTTATTATTTTTAGGTATGGAAATAATACTCCGTAAAAAATTATATAATAGAATTAAATTTAAAATTATTTCAGCAAAAGTGGAAACTTTTCAAAGTGCAATAATTTGTCTTGCATTTATAATTGGTGGTTCAGGTTTTCATAATAATGCAATTGCAGTAAATCCATCAGATCTTGCACCAAAACATTCTGGAAGTGTATTTGGATTAATGAACACTGTTGGTGCCATACCTGGTATACATATAATTATAAATTAATATATATAAATATATATAATAAATATATTTTTATAAATATATAAATATATATATATATATATTTTTTGTTGTTACCAATAAAAATGATAATATAAAATATTTCCAGGATTTCTTGGAGTATACTTTTCTGGACATATATTACATGTAACACACAGCTGGTCTGTTGTATTTATATTTATAGCTCTAATAGATATATTAGGATGTATAATATATTTATTATTTGGTTCTGGACAAGCAATTATATGAAATGTTATCAAATTTTTTATTCTTTCAATTTATTGTAAATAAATCTTGCCTTTAAAATTAACTTTAAAAAATTGTATGAGTGATTTTTAAATATAGATAAATAAAATATTAATAAAATCGATTGCATTCTGTGTATATTAATGTTGTGTATATGAGAATATTTTAATAATGGAAAACATTTAGCTTATATTTCAGTTAATTAATAGATACTAGATTTTTATTTAATTTTAGCATTGTTTTGTTTTAATTTTGATTATTTTTCAAATATATTCAATTAATTTCAATTATAAAAATTTAAAAAAATAAATATTAATGACTCGAATTTGAAAAATTAACGCTAATTCAAAATTAAATCATATTTAATACATAAATCTAAGGATAATACTTAAATCTGATATCTATGTATGATTGTATAATATTGAAAGCTAATGATTATAATTTCTAATACAATGATTTTCTAATGATCATTATAAAATATTTTAAATTAGCTTTAATGTATTATGTTAAATATTAAAATATATTTTTAATTGATAATAAATAAAATGATAGCCAATACAATGGTTAGTAAGTGTGATTGCTTACATACATGGAAATGCCTCTTATAAATTGGAGCAGCAAGTGCTTGATGCCTTTTTTAACGCGAGCATGTGAACGGATCTCGAGACTCGACTTTTCGACTTGGAACATCTCGTGAGAATTAATGTACGCAGTAGGGACAATCGCAGAGGTGGAATTTTATTTTTAACGGTACGACCGTATATTTGTTTATGCGAAGTTTCTGATGAACGTGTGATTTGTTCGTTAATGGTTGTCGTTTTTACCGATCGTTCGGTCGTGCCTGCCTCTGCCTGCTGCCGCGAATGTGGATACTTCACGGTGTGCCGTACTGCTGCTACCGCCGCTGTACGTTTGAAGTACTCTCCTCGGCTGATTGCCTTCGGATTTTAACAAATCTTTCACATTCGTGAATGCTTTGAAACTGGTTCGTTATTGTACCAGACTCCGCCGTGATTGTCACTTGATAGCAACACCCGAGGCGCCAAAGCTGTCCGCATCGGCGCTTTCTTTAGCCCAAGTGGTATCAATGTTGTCTGGCAATGGTGTGTAAGGAGAACGTAGTATCATGGTTTGGGAATCTGTCCAGGTAATAAAAGTATTATCAGTTTCTTTTCTAACTAATGCCATATTCTTCTTGTTCGGAAATGGAGTACTATATTTTCTTATTTATAGTACTCCGTTTCGTTTTTCACTATGACCTCTTCATCCTTACTAAATTTTGAACTAACCAAAAAGAATATTCTACAATTTAATCTTAATTGTATGTCAAAAATTTAAATGAATATATTAATATTGAAAAAATAATATAAATATTGATTTTCTTTAATGTTTAATTTAGTTCATTATCGATATATAATTTTTCTGTTTATTATACAGAAATTCCAAGTATGGTAGCAACTGTTTTCCTTTAATTTCGTGTATATAGAAGATATTATAATGAATTAATAATTAAATTTTTTTATGAACATTTTCGTTTAAAACTATAAGAAACGATATATATTTAATATTATTATAAATATTACTATTATTCGTTTTTCCTATAAAATATGGAATATGTATTATAATAAAATTTTAAAAAGTACATTATTAAAAATTTAATGATTAAATATTGTTGCAACATGTTTTAATAAGAATTATACATATATAAATTTTGTTATATACATATTATTATTTTGATATAATAATTTTGATTTAATAATTTTTGATATATAGTTATAATAATAACTATACATAATTATAATAATGAATAATTATTGTTACATCATTATTATATCATTTTTTAAAATAATTTTTAATAAAAACAAATATTTTATGAAAAGAATTTAAATCTAATTTCAATAAATAAGAATATAATATATATTAATATAAATTATATAAAATATTATAATTTAAAATTTATATATTTATAATTTTGAAAGATTATTTAATTGTAAATAATTATTATTTATTCCAATTTAATATTTAGCAATTTTTATAAATTAATTATATTATTATGTTAGTGTTATATATAAGTATATTTTTATATTTTTTAAAATTCTGATTATACAAAAACATTTCATATTTATAAAAAAAAAATATTTTTAGTAAGTTTATTATTTATAAAAAATATATTTATATGTGCAGTTATAAACGCATCGATGTCATGTGCACATTACTAAATATGTGCCTGCCATTTGAAGTACGATATCTTGGCACTTGTGTAGAGGATATTGGTAAACGGGATTATAATGATCTTCGTGACACAGAACATCATGCAAACAGTGCCTCTGACCTTGCCGAGTTAACAACCTTAGGTGTGGCAGATAAACGCACACGAAGGAAACTTGCTCTCTATATGGCATTATTACATTCTTGTAATTATGCATGTGCTGTCATCTTATATAAGAATTTATCAAATTTTGACTATCAAGAAATCTCCAATCTATTAAATGGGACCACCTTTACACCGGATGATCAACCTTTAGAAGAGCTACTCTTGTTGTATACAATGGCTTTAAATCATCCAGCATTTACATATGAGCAGAAAAGTGTTTTCGGTAACATTTACATTAAACTTCAAGAAGAAGAAGCTCGTCTGAATCTCTCAAAATCAAATTCATCCTATAAACAAGCACAAGTATGTGTAAATTTTTATATTTATTTATTTATGGATATAATCTTTAATGTAATGACTATTTTAAATAATTTATTATATTTATAATTAAATACTATTCTTTCTTTAATTTCAAAATTTAATTAAAAGTTAAAAAAGAAATTTTTTAATTGTAAATATTATTTTAAATTATATTCTTATATCTGTTGCAATAATAGGGTTGCACGCCATGTATAAATACAAATGAAAGATTAATGGATACAGAAATGCAGGGCAGTTGTATGATAGCTCCACCTCCAATGCAAACTTATCACGGTATGTGTAATTTATATTTTATGTTGAGATATATATATATATATATATATTAACAATTGTTTAATATCTTTTATTTAATATCTAGGAGAAATGACAATGAGAAATAATACCATGGTAACTGGAGTTCCTCCTGGTCTTTCTATGCCTCCACCTGGATTATGCCTGCCAACTCCAGAACAAATGCCAATGGGATCAGGTGGTGCAACACAATACCTTCATCTTGGCTTTCCATCAGTAAATCATATGCCACCATGGACAGGTCAGGTTATGATGGGGAATCAACTGATGTATCACTCTGGCGACATGTTGGCTTATCCACCTTCCCCCTTAGTCAGCCGTCAATCGTCACCATCCCAGTCTCGATCTCCTAGTCGCAGCAATTCCCCAATGGGTCGCAGAAATAATACAATGCCACGCACCTCTTCGCAAGTGACTCAATCTACTTCAAATACCTTAACAACGTCAACGAGTGCCTCTAACAGTCAGACAAGCATCTGTAGCTCAAATGCCAATTCCCTTCCTCCACTTCCCACATTGGGTACGAACAGAAGTCATCCTAGTCAACCTCCATTGCTTCCATCACGCTCTGTTCCCTTGTCTATCAGCAGTTCTACTACTTTTTCACGGCATAATAGCATCGAGAATACCCCTTCTACCTTAATTCCGGCAGCACCTCAATCAAAACAACCACCACCACCACGGCTGCGGTCTTCAATTTCTGGTGATTCTTTACGAGAAACATTAGGAAAGGAAATGCCAAATTTCAAAGGCAATTTGCAGAATTTTTCTCTTGACGAGGTAAGATAATAGAATTTTAAAATAATTCGAAATTTCATAAAACATTTGATAAAAAATTTTAATTTAAATTTATTATTAAAAAATCTTAATTTAAATTATACTATTCATTATATTAGATTATTCATTTTATTAGATTAAATCACGAATTTATTCCAATATAATACATATAATAAACATATAAAATATTTTTATGACATTAGCGAATGTAATTATATAATATATTATATAGATTCGAAGAATGAGCGATGAGGACTTGAGAGAAATAGGATTAACGCCGAATGCTGTAGGACAATTGCGAAGTATAGTTAAAAGTCAAACCACTAATGGTTTAAATCAAATTTCCACTGATAAAAAATTAGAAAGTACTACTAGCACAACACATACAGTAGTAGATCCAGCTGAAAATGAGGTAATAATTAGTAATTTATATTTGATATGTATTAATTATAATATTATTAATTTTTATTTAATGAATATATTACAAAATTTTTATATAGGCTATACCAGGAATGGAGATGTTGAATGATAATGGAAATCAAAGCAGTAAGTCAATGCCCTTACAGGAACAGCATCCAGCGATGCATCATCATCATAATCATGCAGCCACTCCTAATTTACGGCGATATCCTATGCCACCATTAGATCCTGCGCAAATACAAATGTATCCTGCACCACCACCGATGTATGCTGCACAGAATGCACCATGCTATGCCTGTCTTACATTACCTGTTGCCGGGGTACAAAATCGATACTCAAGGTAAGAAAAAAATTCACACATTTGTAAAAATCAATCTTTGATTTTAATAATATTTTAAAATATTTTAGGTGCAATGCTCAACACGTATATTGTTTAACACAATTACAAGCCTTGAGGTTAGACCCTGAGGGCAGCAGGCATTGTTCACAGAGCAGTAGTTCCGATAGTACTGGTAGTAGATCTCCGCCGGAAACTCCTCCAGCAGCACCGTGGGTGAGCGGAAGTGAGAGCAATGCACCGCCAGTTACTGATCATCTCAGCTCTGCACCAGTACATTCTACAAGTGCAGTTTCACATCCAGTATCCCAACAGCCTATACAATCTGGCCCGGAAAGGCAACGTACTAGAAGAAATCAGGCACATGTGATGCGTCATAAAAATCAAATGGTGAACGGCGGTGGACCCCCAAATCTATCACAATGTGTTTCCTTTCCCGCGCCACCATCGCATTCGCAGGTCACATATCTGCCGCATGGTTTCCCGGCTTTGAGACCGAGTAGTGGTATTTATTCTAACTTCTCACATGGACCGTATGCAAGGCCAACTTATCCAACCACGTATCAACCTAATGGTGAAATGATGTATCAATATCCTGGACATCCATCTTCGGGAGGAACACCACCACCTCCACCAAATGCAGCTACAACACCTGTTCAGACGCCATATATGCCACCTACTCCAGTTGTAACATACGCACCAGCTGCCGTCCCACCAACGAAAATTTCGTGTTATAATTGTGGCAGTAGTAGTCATCTTGCAGTTGATTGTAAAGATCAAACTATGGAGGATCTTACTAAAAAAGGTACAAAATTTTTCATAATTCATTTCTATATTTTTTATTTTATTTTTATTTTCGAATGGACAATTTATCAAAAAATTGCATATCTGCATACATATATTTGCATATACATATATTTATTTGTATATTTGAATATACTTATATTAGCTAAATTTTAATTTATAACAATTTTTTTTTTTAATAATTTTATATTTTATACAATTTTTTAAATAATTTCTTTTTAATATTATAAATTTTTCGTGTTTTTTTTTTTTCTAAAAATTTTAATTATATTATAATATTACTTATAATACGAATTTAATTATGTTATTACATATGTATAGAATAATTATATATGCGAATAAAATACATACGTGGCTCACAAAAAATATTTTTACTTTCAGCTCAATACCGTCTAGATTATAGTATAATGAAACAACCTGGAGAGTGCCCAAGTTCTGACAAGTGATCCCCTGCCGTGGACCATTCAGCAATTTATCATTATCATCATTACCGTAATTACCGTTACCATCATTGTCACTATTATTATTACTACGATCCCGCCACAGCAATACAACCTAAGTACCGTTCAAAAGATGACTGCTATCGCTCCTCATGCAAGTTTTCGGTGATTTTTGTAGACATCCCTAATATTCAGGATGACGATTTTTTAACAAAGGAAGTTTCGCGATTCACGGTACCAGGTATACTTTTTACAAGTTCTTATTTATGATAGTAATTCTTAATTATGATTGTAAAAAGATGTAGCGTCATGTACAAAAGAAAACAGAGAAGCATAACCCAGAATGCTCTTATCTATGTTTTTAGAATACATTTTGAAAGGTTTTTGTTAGGTATTGACTCGTGTCTTACCCCAACGATACCTATGAATTACATATAAACATACACACACATACACACAGCACGCCTCAACCCAATTTCTCACTATTTCTCTAGTAACTAGCCATAAACGAAATACAAGAAAAAAAGAACACATTGTGCTCTGATTAGATGAGACTATCATGTTTGACTATATTTATCATTGATACTTTTACTTCTACTAGTATGTCTATACTATCACTATTACTACTATTACTATTAAACTATTACTATTACTTCTATTATCGCTACTGAGCCACGACATTTTTATGTATACATATTTTCTCAATTCTTATGTGCGCAATGTTTGAACGAGTGCAAAAGTGAATGATCAGAGTAAGTAAGAAAAATTAGAAAGAGAAATGAATAATGCACTAAGAAAGTGAGAATAAGCAAGGAAGGAAGAAAAGAAGGAAGAAGGAAAAAAAGACGGAAAGAAAGAAAAGAAAAAGAAAGAACGAATGAACGAACGAAAGAAAGAAAGAAAGAAAGAAAGAAAGAAAGAAATGGAGAACGAAAGAATGAAAGAACAACAAACCATAAGTGTTCGATCGTCTAGCTGCCTTTGCGCTCCTGTGTGTATAAAACTATAAATATACGCCGCTCACCACTCATTTATTAACTTATGAATAGTTAATTAAATAACAATATAATTCTCATCCTATTTATAAATAGTCATGCAATCACGTGCAACTTAAGCAATTTTATACGAGTTTTATTGATCGCCCATCTTTTTTAAGTGTAAGCAATGCGTTATATGCGTTTAAAATCTAGTAAGTAATAAAGAAAAGAAAAGAATAATGACTCGAGTATGAACTAGTGTTAGTGGTATGAGTGGAGTGGCAATATGCGCTAGAATCATCTTGTCAACAAGTTGCTACTGCATTTAAAACAAATTTTTAATTAAAAAAAAAAAATAAAAATAAAAAAAAAAAAAACATTATTAGTATGTATCGATCTAATTATATTAGAAATGCATAATTTGGCAACTCTTTGTCTAATTCTCACACTTATGATGACTCATAATTTTTAATTTGTAAGGCTCTCATACTATGTACTTGATCTATGTAAAATAGATCTTATAGATATCCAAATTGATAGGAATCGAAGAAAAAAAAGAAGAAGAAAAAAAGAAAAAAAATTATAAAAATGAACGAGAGTGGATATGCGTGACTTTGAACATACATGCATTTAAAAATTTCTTTTTCAATAGCTCTTGGATACAAAGAATTTCTCGGATGTTCCTGTTTTTGGTTAGTAATGAATTTTTTTTTGGCAGCTAGTCAATAGCCACACAAATTTTGAAATTAACATTTTAGAGTTAGTGTTTTGCAAGGATAAAAGTTTGACAAGAAGGGAAAGTTCGGTGTTGATAATTTTAATATTATTTGAATCTGATTTATTAATTTTATTATGATATGTAATTCATTTTAATGATATTGTTTTTCATATTGTATTATTGTGAACACGTGAAAATTGAAAGGTTGAAGATCGTTCGAATTGCAAAAAGAAAGTCAAAAATTAATAGGGAAAAAGTAATATTGATATGAATCATATATAATACAAATTAGTCAAACTTTTGTCAACTTTTTATAAGAAGTTCGACTATATCGTAATTTACTAGAGTCTACTTAATTCGACGTTTAAGTAATATTTAGTGAAAGTACTATCTTTGTTTAATATCCGGTGTTTTCATATCGATCTAATAAAAAAAAAAAAAAAAGTATAAAAATTTATCTTGCCGTTACGATTAGTCAATAATGATTTTTTAAAAAAAACTACTACCTGTAGAAAAATGTCAAAGTGGCTGTGACTAATGAAAGAAGTGTGGAAAATTCATATTGAACGCGAAATTGTTTTCAATCTCATAATACAACCAAATTTTTTGATATTCTTGAATACCTTATCTATGAATCAATATCAATAGTAAGTGACAAATTATGCTATGCAACAAGATCAACGAAACATTTCGTTTGTTTCGCCATATCGTAAATTTTGATATGTTGCTTGACAAGAGCGAAGAAAAAAATTAGGTCGCAAAGGTTTTGTGAGTTTATTATTATATGTGCTTTAGTGTATGAAACAAAGGAGTCTGACTTTGGAACACAATATTAAATAATAATATGATATAAACGAATTGCGAATCAATTTTCCCGATAAGGCTTTAAACATTTTTAACGCCTTAAAATTCGAAAATCTATCTCTGTTCTTGGACAAATTTCATTTACGAAATTAAAGACTTTATTCTCCAATTTCGAATAATTCTACTAGCGATAAAAAAAAATAAATAATCCATCTTGCTAAGCAGTAACAAATCATTGTTGATCAAGTGATCAACTATTGATCACGATTAATCGTGTTGTTATAGAAGCAATGATTATTAAAATATAACACTTTATTGCTGTTTACTAACTGTTGATACTAATAATCGAGAAAACACGTTTTAATATATATCATTGGCAATAAGATGAACGCGATATAATCCCCTCTTATAATCGTTAAGCAATATTTCCTATAGCAACAACAGTACCTATGTATGTTTCTAAAAGATATTGTATATTATTAATGTTATTTAAGCAGCAATAAGGGAGTTTTGAATTTTTATCGATAATCCGCAATCACACATACGTATATAAAGAAGAAGAATCGCAAATAAAATCACTTAAGCAATAATGTCATATTTAATGGCATAACATATTATGTGATTGTTATTTAACAAAAAAAAAAAAAAAAATTCGATTATAAAAAATCTAATTAAGAAATTCAATATCATTTTCATTATATCGACTATACTCATTTTATTGCATTTCATCAGTTTGATATGTTCAGCTGAAATAATTAAAAATTTTATCAGGAATTTGTATTCTCTCTCTCTCTCTCTCTCTCTCTCTCTCTCTCTCTCTCTCTCTCTCTCTCTCTCTTCCTGCCCTAATTTCTAGTCTTATTGAATCTTTTTTTTAAAAATTTTGCCATTTGATAATAATTAATCACTGTCGTAAAACAGTAAAAGACTAATTTTATTAGTAACGTTATAGGAGACTGTTTACTTTAAATCAAGACTCCTTTGTTTAAAAAAGAAGTACTACTGTTAAAGTACGCATTTAAACTAGTAAAAACTAGTAATACAGGTGACAAGAAAGAAAGAAAAGAAAAAGAAGAAGAAAACGATAAAATAAAAGATTGTGCTTCGTATATAATATGTGTGTTACGTTGTTCAAGTTTGAAAAAAAGTTCAAATGCTCTTGATCAAATCAGTATTATACCGAAAAGAATCAAAAGTCAAAGAACCATATCACTTGAACAGAGACCGTAGAGCAGGAGCATGAGAGATTAGTAATAGTAATTATAATAAAATGATAATATTAATTAGTATTAATTATAATAATTATATTAATATATATGATATAAATTATATATATATATATATATATATATTTATATGTATTATATAATACTATATATTGAATATGTATTATATAATAGATATACGTAAAATAGAGATGTAAACTTTCCAGAAAGATTAAATTACGTTACGTCGAATAAGAATTACTTCGGTTCTTTGGAAAATGCCGACGAATATTAAAAAAAAAAAAAAAAAAAAAAAAAAAAGAAAGAAAGGAACGAAAAAAAGAAAAAAAAGAAAACGAAAAAGGAAAAAATATTGGACTCGGATGTTATCGTGCATCTTTTATATATATCATACATCGTAATTTTTTGGTTGTTTTTCTAATTATTGTCTTATTGTCAATTATTAGTTTCAACAATAATTGTTTGTAATTACTAATCTCAATTAGCACTCTCTTTTAGCTACTGTTTCCTAAAGTGTGTTTCTTTTTTCAGCTTCAATCGAAACTGATTACCACTACATTATTTTCTTTTTTTTTTTTCTTTTTTTTTATATAAATTTATCGATAAAAAATAGAATGAAAGTGAAACAATTAAATTAAACAAAGTACAAGTACAATTAGATTATCTTGCATTATAAAAATCGGCTCAAATGTTCAAAAAAAGAAAAAAAAAAAAAGGAAAAAAACTCGATGATATATTATTTAAAAAAAAAAAAAAAATACGACACGTGTATTTTACATCGCATAATTAATATTAATATAATAACTTTCTCGATGATTTACATCTCTAATACATAAACGAATAACATCAATTGTATAAAAAAAAAAAAATGAATGAAATTGTATAAAAAAAAAAAAAAAAAAAAACCGAGAAAAAAACGAAAAAAAATGTAAAAGAAGCCGGGAGCCATTATGTATTTTTTTTTCTTTCTTTTTTTTCTTTTTTTCTTTTTTTCTTTTTTCTTTTTTTTTTTTTTTTTTTTTTTCCTTTTTCTTTTCCAAAATATTTCTGGACATACAGGGGTGTAATTGGGCAGCGATTAAGATAAGTACGGAGAAAGTTGTAAGGAGAAAAGGAAGAGAAGGAAATTCTATCGAGATGCACATATGCAGGTACACCTAATATGCAAACAGAAATACGCAAATATATGTGTGTGTGCATACGCAGACAAGATGCATCAGGATATATCGTCGGCATAGTGACTTAAAAGCGCTTACAATTACGATGTACTACGATTTGCTGCGTGTTGCGAGCGGAACTCGCTACACCATATAAATAACACGTTTGCATATGATGACCGTTCATTCGGGGAATAGGTTTGCTACGAGACTATCGAGACTCACCAAGACAATACGTGCTTTGGACGAGGATGAAAATAATAATAATAATAATAATACTAATACTAATAATAATAATAATAATAATAACAATACAACAATAATAATAATAATAACAAAAAAAAGAAAAATCCAAAAAAACGAAAAATAATAGCATGAAATACAACAAATACAAAAATGCGATGATACAATGTAGAAGAGAAGAGTTGCCATTTCGAATAAATAGAAAACACAAGAGAGAAGGGTTATAATATATATCGTTTCCAATTGAAATGAAAATTGTCAGAAACGTGTTAAAATGAGGGGGGATGGGTGGGTGGGAGAAGGGGGGGAGGGGAGATAAAGCGTGCTGCTTAACATATAAATGTAATAATTACTGATTATTCAAAGAATAATAAGGAATAGAAAAATACAAAAAAAAAAAAAAAAAAAAAAAAAAAAATTTAGGAAGCATTCTGTGCAAAGTGAAAACTCATTCGTTCAGTTTTTGTAGAGACGGTCGCTCGTCGTACGAGAGGATCAGATTTTTTCTGTCGTGGAGACGCGTAGTACTCCTGTTATCGTGGTACAGAAAGTGTAATGGGTCAAAGCTCGAGAAAAAAAAAAAAAAAAAAAAAAAAAGAAAAAAAAAGAAACAAATTTGAAAACGAAAAAAAATCTGTATGAAGGTTTGTGCCACTCTACGTCATGTAAATAAGAATTCGGTGTGAAAGAGAGAACGAGTGTACGAGTACGTAAGTAATAAGTATGTATGAGATATAGTGTGGTAGGGGAAGGAAATAAGATTTACATACAAATATGTGATGTGTATATACACGCTATATATATACATACATATATATGGAAATATTGAGATATATTTGTAAATTCTGTTATTTGAATGCATTATAAATATTTTAACCTCCTGTAATGAAATATTTAATAAAAAACGTTACCAACCAATCCGTCTACACTTTTAGCCGGTGTGTTTAGGATACGTCGTGCGTACGTTCTTATGAAATTGTACTTTCTTTATGTGCGATAGTACAAAGGAAAGCTGTGTAAATAAACACGCTTTTTGTAGAGTAATTACGATTATTTTGCGATGATTATTGATATTATATCGATATCAAGTTTATAACTCTTTGAACAGTGACATTGTTTAATAATGCACATAATTTCTTTATTTACATGCGATTATAAAACAATGAAATATTTGTAAATAAATCAAAAAGAAAAAAAAACTGGTTGAAGTATACTCTTAGACTATTCTGAAAATGTGATGAAAATCTAGCATTTAATTATAGATGCACCGTTTAATTTGTTTGTATAAACTAAATATAGTTTAAATTCATAATTCATAATTGAATAGTACAAGATACGCTGAGACTATTGTTTTAAAAGATGCGTTGAAAAAAATTGTATAAAATGTTGCTTTTTTTTATATATCTATGTTTCTCAAAACTTCTATATACATATACATATACATATACATATAATATAATATAAATATATATATATATATATTATATTTATATTTATATTTTATATATATATATATATATACAATATTCACAAACAGGAACGATTTCATAAAAGAAAGGATCTAATTGTAAAAGAGGTAAAAATCTTAAAGATTTAACAAAAAGATCCTGTACATTGCATCTGTGGGAATGGATAATATATAACAATAACTGTATATTATGTGCTGTAGACAAAAATTATAGTAATTTGTAATACGAATGAATTGAAGCAAATAAAATAAATTAAATGTATTTTTTGATGTGGTTAAAAGTAAACTATAATAAAATATTCCATACGATATAATTATTAAATAATGGATAATTCAAATTGTTTTGATAACCCACATCTGTTTGTTTATCGTAAAATATATTTTTACGGTTTACGATTATTCGTGCAAACGAGAAGAAGGAATAAATGGATACAATAACTTATTACAATTATTACAATTTTTCTTTTTATTTAATTAATTTATCTATAATTATCGAGTGACAAAGATCGTCGACAAAGAAAAGAAGTGGCTAACTTATATGAATGTGTACCGTCGAATTTTTTTTCTTTCTTTTTTTTTTTTTTTTTTTTTTTTTCGGCAACCAAAAATTGCTAAATTGGACATTTTGAGTGCAATCGATACACAGAACTTCCGTTATGTAAGAGTGTGCATGTATGGTAACATTACTTAGTGGCACAGATACCGCATTATGGTTTTATATAAAATATAATTTATTATTTATTTCGTGCTTATAAAATACATGTCTTTAATATCTCGTATTAAGATTCTGTATAAAGTAAATAAATGAATGATAATAGAAGAAATGAATAAATAAATAAATAAATATATAAATGTACAGAATTATGTCAATTTTCTATATATCAATAGATATATACTTTATATTTAACTTTATTTTTTTTTTTTTTTTTTAGATAAATAGATTTATTCGTGTTCAAGATTCAAATCGTAATAAATGATTTTGTATCTTGTTATAACAATATTAAACAATATTTGTATCCATAACGCGTTATCGACATCTATCTACGGATGTAATGTGCTGTATCCAAGTTATTAATTAAATTATTATCGCAATCTACATATGATATCGATAAAAATATAAATTGTATAAATAATCAACGAATTATTTTTTTTTGTATGTACATACCTTTTGTAGATTAATATTATTTATAATTAATATTTATAAATTTGTGTAATTGAATATATATTTTTATCCAAAAAAATTCCAAAATTCATTAAATATTGTGAATCGTAGGAAAAATAAAACAGTAATCGATATAAACTGCATTGGAACAACAATAAACGATACGTGCCAGAATTCGGTTCTGGAATTAACTCGATTTTGGCCAATGATATTAATCTCTAATATCTTTTTATCCACTACATTTCTTTTCTTTCTTTCTTTTTCTTTTTCTTTTTTTTTATATAATTTCGAGGAACAATTCGAGACGATCTCGAACTTTTGTACTTTAACAAATTAAAATCGAAGAAATTAAAGATCATACAGCTGATATAATATAATCGCGACAGATCACAATAGCGCGGTTAGAAAAAATTATATTTTCACTCAACGAAACGTAACGATCTTATTAAACGAATTTTCATAATCATTCATATCGAAACTCTGAGCTTTAACTTTCTTCTCTCGTCACATATATCTTCTCTCCTTCCCCCCACCTCCTATATATACATACATATATACTTTTATTTATCCTGTTTTTAATTCTCGTCCCATGCAACGATACGTACGATACACCCGATTTCGATTATTCGAGACGAAGAACGATCGAAGAAGACAAAGAGAGTATCGTTTTCTACGATCGCATATATCTGTCCGTTGAGAATCGCGTAAGGTTGGAGTCGGCGTGTCACGAATGGAGCGAGGTCGATCGAATCGAGTGAAACGAGAGGAAGGGCGATTAAAAAGGCGCGAGTCGGAGCGAGAAGGATCAAGCGAGCCGGTCACGATTGCCACTAGTGCCACCTGGCCGCGATACTCCCGTCGAGGGGGAGGGGGTGGCGGTATTGACGCGACTGCGCGATTTGGTCGACGCGGTGGAAAAGGGTAGCGGTTCCGCGGCAGTGAGAAAGCACACCGCTGGAGGAAGAGAGAGGGGGCGAGAGGAAGGGGAGCGGAGAAACGAGAGCAAGGAGAGAAGGAGGGGACGGCCTGAAAAGCTCGGGCCAGGCTGGGTTCGATCGTTCAATATTCATCCCTTGGTCGGACGAGAGCGCCCGAGAACAGTAGCTCGAGACGAGGGCACGAATCGACCCTTCCTTCCTTTGCGTCCTCGCCCGCGGAACTGTTCGATCGCGGCACTGTTCCACCAGAAGACGTACAACAATATTACCAGATAGAGCAGACCAGATCCTGACTGTCGTCGTTCGTTCGTTCGTTCGTTCGTTCGTTCGTTCGTTCGTTTGTTCGTTCGTTCGTTCGTTCGTGGTGATACGCGGGGAGAAAATTCGATTGTTCTCTCCATCTTTCGTCTAGTCGTAAAGAATGGAGGGTAAAAAAGTCGAACAGTATTACACTCCACCGCCGAAGCTTGGCAAATGGGAGGGTTTCAGGGTCTTTGTATGGAACTCCGAGACTGGACAGTTCCTGGGGCGCACAGGGGCTAGTTGGGGTAAGTTGTATCATTTGTGAAATATGAATATATTATTTATTTTACGAGAGATTCACTTTTTATCATCGATTCGAACGTAAATTCGAGAGTAGATAGATTTCTTTCGCTCGAGGAAATATTATTAAAGATGTTTGAAATTGAAAACGGGATTTATTCCGAAAAATCCGTTTACAGTATCGAGAACGATCTTTTCGGAATATTCTGTGAAACGGGTCGGGAAAAGCCGAATAATATCTGATTGACGTTTCAATCGTAACCCCATCGTTCTTGACGTCGAAAGAGTCGCAATGTACACGCGCACTGCAGATCATCGGCGGTGCCATGTATTTAGGAAGGATTATCGTGCTTCTTAAGTTCAACCGAAGAAGAAAAATGATTCTGATTTTTTTCAATTTAAATCGATTTCCGTTCGATAACATTGATACAGAATTGTACAATTTTTATTTTCATCGCTTCTTTATTTATCTTTTTGTAATGAAAAATCTCAACGAAATACAAGACTTGTCTCTGTTGTACATTAAATTCTACTAAAGGAAAATCATTCTTCACTTTTCTGATTATTAAAAAA